>NC_092133.1:142400925-142705607 GCF_043159975.1 Macaca nemestrina
CTAGATTTAACCTTTGGCCCCAGGCCTCAAGGCGCATTGAGGGCCTTTTACCAGCTGTGGATCTCACGGAGGAGAAGTAGGTTTGTTTTTCAAAGTAGCAAGACCTGCCTACTGTAGATTCTGGCAAAATACTGCATCCAAGCTGAACAATCATTTCTTGAGTTCACCTCCCTTTTCCTATGTCCTCTCATAAATAGCAAAAAGGAAACAACTTACACTTTCAACATTTTGCCTGGAAATCACCTCCACAAGGTCCACGCTTTGATGGGACCCATTTTCTCTCACCCGAGAGACCACTGAAGACATCGAGCTAATTCTCTGGCTTCAACCTAACATGGGCCAGTATTTTTCCAGCTTTTCGTGGAGTTTTCTAAACAACATCCACCGAAAACCTGCTCATCATTTTCCCAGTCCTTGTCCCCAGCCTCTGCTCTCCACCTCCTCCCAAAGTCGACGTCACATGTTTTAGTTCGTTGTGTTGTTATTGCTGTTGTTTCAGCCTTCCTCTTCCAGGTAGCGATTTTTCCATCCACAAGCTTCTGCTACTTAACAAACCACTTCCAAATGTCATGGTTTAAAACGACAACTGGGTGTTTAGTTGGGCTTGAGATGAGCCAGACAGTTTTTCTCAACAGAGATCATAAAGTGTCTGTGGTTACAAAGTCCGCCAGGGCCCAGCCGGCCGAGGGAAACGTCACCAGGGACTGGGCAGCTCTGCTCCATGTGGTGTCTCTCTCCCCAGCAAGACCGTCCCATCTTTCCCACAGGCTGGCAGAGTTCCATGGGCAACAGAGTAAACCGCAAGACCTCCTGAGAACAAGACCCAGAGCCTCCAACAACACCTCCACCACAGTCAATTGACAGAGGCAAGTCAAAGTCAAGCCCAGGTTCAAGGACTG
Source organism: Macaca nemestrina (assembly GCF_043159975.1). Taxonomy (NCBI): domain Eukaryota; kingdom Metazoa; phylum Chordata; class Mammalia; order Primates; family Cercopithecidae; genus Macaca; species Macaca nemestrina. The sequence continues at coordinate 142,401,825 of NC_092133.1, forward strand.
GGGAAACTCCCAGTTCTTGCTGCTGGAGGTTGCAGAGCTCCTGTCCGTGTCTGTAATCTGCACCCTTCTCCCACAGCAAGTCCTTGAACACAGGACTGGGGTTGGATGGTTTGTGTATGAATGAGAAACAAAGATGTTGACAGAAATGGGATAGAATGGCCTGTTTTGAGTTCCTTATAGAAACCCTTTTGAACAGATGCTCGCAGATCTCTCCACGTCTCTCTTACCACTTAGATTTTCTCCCTTCTTTCTTCCCACTGCCTCTTCTTGCAACACCACAGGTGGAAAAATTTTGAGGAATTGACATAATCAAGGTGGTAGAGCAAGAATACAAATTTTAAGCATCTTGTTTCTCCCACCTTAATCCCTAAGAAAATCCCAACTTTGCCATCTATAGAAGAGTATCGGCTGGGCGTGGTGGCTCATGCCTGTAATTCCAGCATTTTGGGATGCCAAGGCAGGAGGATCACTTGAGCTCAGGAGTTCGAGACCAGCCTGGGCAACATGGAGAAATCTCATCTCTACAAAAATAAAAATAATATAAAATTAACTGAGCCTGGTGGTGTGTGCCTGTGATCCCAGACACTTGAGGCTGCAGTGAGTCATGATTGCATCATCACACTCCAGCCTGGACAACAGAGCCAGACCCTGTCTCGATAAATAAAAAAAGAGTATTATGAGTTAGGGCACAAGTGCATTTATTTTAAAATGGCATCTGTCCAAATACTAAAATGCTTTAAAATGTCATAGAACTTAAAGCAACACATCTTTCACTTGAAAATCAAAACATATCTTCCTGTCCTAAGTGAATCCTTGCATGATGCTGGTGATTTTCCCGGCGTCAACTTCTATGAGACATTCTTACCTCTGTTTGAACGAAGAGATTAAGGAAAGTGTTGCCTGGTAACAGAGTTCACATGTTTAATGATGGCATTGGAGACGTTCACACCTTGATATATTTAGAGGAGGTATCCTGAATCAGGCAAAAGTATTAATTTGACATTAACATGGTTTTGTTTTCAATGGCTGTCAAAATTATAATGATAAACTTTACATGTTAGCTTTGGCCTTTGGGACATGCGAATCTTTCAGGAATATTTTGGGCAGCTCAGTTGACAAGTGGGTTGCTCAGGATACAGGACAGCTCCTGACACATTCACATGTGCTGCTTGCTTCACTTCTTCTTTTCTGTTTTTCCAGTGTTCATTATATATATAGATATATATATATGTGTGTATATATACATATATAGATATATATGTGTATGTATATATACATATATAGATATATATAGATATATATGTGTGTGTATATATACATATATAGATATATACACACACACATATATGTATATATATCTGTTGTTTCTACAACAACATTCTCTTCAACTCAGAATTTTTGGACAAAAATGATGTTTGACTTGAGTGCATTTCTAGCTTCCCACTGACGTCACCAAGAGAAATGAACATCCGTTACTGGCAACAGGAAGGAACAAGCCCTCAGTGCCGCCCCCTGTCTCCCCCTCACACCCTTCTCTGATTCGCAGTTCATGGTCACACTAATTTTGGTCACTGATCAGGTTGCAAAATGGTCTGGCTTTAAATATGCAACACTTTAAAAACTTGGGCAGCTGAACGCTTGAAAATACAGGGCAGCAATATGGCTTTTTTTTTTTTTTTTTTTTTTTTTTTGACAGGATCTCACTCTGTCTGCCAGGCTGGAGTGCAGTGGTGCAATCACGGCTGACTGCAGCCTCGATCTCCCAGACTCAAGTTATCCTCCTACCTCAGTCTCCCGAGTAACTGGAACTACAGGCATGGGCCACCACGTCCGGCTAATTGTTTTTCTTTTTTGTATTTTTTGTAAAGACAGATTTCACCATGTTGCCCAGGCTAGTTTTGAACTCCTGGGTTCAAGCAATCCTGCCACCTCAGCCTCTCAAAATGCTGTGATTACAGGCATGAGTCACGGTGCCCAGATTTTTCTTTTTAGTTCACAGCATCAAAAATGCACCAGTTTGGTGACATGAAAAGGAAAAATGTAGAATGATTACATTAAATGTGACAGAAAATAAAAAGTAAAACTTCTCCCGTACATTTTACTGAATTATTTCTGCCTAGTCGTGCTAGGCTCATTAATCATTTGATTTTAGGTAGCAAATGACTCAGTGTTTAAAGGGCAACGAATGCTTACTGGCATCTCACTGCATGTCTGAAAACACCAAATTAACTAAATCGATGACAATAACATGAAGAAAAGGAAGAGAAATCAGCCAGGCACAGAAAGACGAATGTTGCCTGATCTCAGTTATGTTTAGAACCTACGACAGAGGAACTCACAGAAGCAGAGTAGAACTCCTATGGCCAGGGCCAGGGCTGGGGTCTGCAGGGCAGGGGAGACGTTGGCCCAAGGGTGCAAAGTTTCAGTTATACAGGAGGAATAGTTTAGTGATTGACTGCACAGAATGGTGACTATCTTTAATAATAATGCATTGTATATTTCAAAATTACTAAAACAGTAGATGTTAAATGTTTTTACCACAAAAAATGATAAGTATTTGCGGTGATGAATTTGCTAAATCACTTGATTTAATTATTCTACAATGTAAACACATCAAAACATCACATCTTATCCCATAAATATATTACAAACAATTAGTATCTGCCAATTAAAAATTAAATTAAATTTAAATTTAAAAAAAGATTCCAAAGGCCACACTTAAAATTAAAAAAGAACAGGATGCAATAATACTAAGATAAGGAAAATTGCTGAATCCCACGTTTATGTGAGTTTTACTTTGGAGAATTCATGCTTTATTCTGTCTCCATACAGCGCTGCTTCTGTTTCAATTCACAAAGACTTGTGCTCTGAACCTGCCAACCCCATCCCATGGCCCACTGGGGTTTGCCAAGATTACTCCAGGCACGCCAACAGTTTTCCTCTGACCCTCAACCCTGCAAGATAGCCGGTCATGCCTTGAGAGAGACTGTGTTGGTGGCACTGAGTGTAACTATCTCAGCCTCACGGGTCCTAAGTCATGACCATAGTCTCATGACCTCAGTCTCATGACCTCCATGCCCCAAGCTGCTTACCTCAGTAACTACAGCATAACGTAAGACAATCATCCAGATCTTTCTATCTTTAAATTCTGATTATACACAGATTACTTCCACTAAAAGATAAATGTTGCTGTAATCTTCTTGCAGGTCTCTTAGAAAATAAACTTAAGAAAATTTATTGTTGTTATCAGGAGCCCTTTATTTTGAAAGCAGATTATTTATTTTCTTTATAAAAGACACTTTAGCATTGGGATGCTATCAGTGACAGTTAAATATCTGTACCTTACTTCTGTACAGAAAATACAGAATCTCATTCAATGTAACACAATCATATATTTTTCCAGGAATGAAAAGGTGTTTCTTAGACAATCACAGTTTCACTTGATAATTTTTCCTGTTAAAAGCTCCTCTTGTATGTATCTCAAACATTCTCTGCAGAAAAATAAATGGGTGCTTAAGAACGACAATCAACTGATAGTACAAATCATGTGATTTCAGAATTAACTTCAAACATTAATTTGATATATTTCAGAAGCTAAAATAAACCTGAGGTAGTCAAGTTTAAAATAATTGTATAGAATTCATGGAGGGAATTTGAAATTCTAAAATATACAATTTCAGTTATAAACCTCACATTTGCTTCTTCATAAATTTTTTAATAGGCAGCAATTCAGTATTCTCACGATGTCAGTTTTTCCCAGATTGATGGATAGATTTGGTGCAATCTCAACTAAAATTTCAGCAAGTTGTGTTATCGACAATATTTCTGATTCTAGAGTTTACCTGTAAATTTAAAAGACCCAGAAAAAACAAGCACAATACTGAAGGGAAAGAGCCAAGTCAGAGGACCGGTGCTAGCTGGCATGGAGGCTTACTATGAAGCGACAGGAATCGAGGCCGGGTGGCATTAGCAAGAGAGGGGGCACAAAGATCAATGGAGCAGAACAGAGAGCCCAGAAATAGACACACACAGATATAGTCCATTGAACTCTGACAAAGGATCAATGGACTTCAGAGGAGGGCAGATGGTATCTTCAACCAACGGTGCCGGAACACATAGCCATCCACCTGCAAACATGACTTCTAGGCACAGACTATAGGTGATTTCACAAAAAAATAACCCAAAGTAGATCATGGAGCTATATGTAAAACACAAAACTATAAAACTCCTAGCAGATAACATCAGAGAAGATCTAGGTAACCTTGGATTTGGGAATGACTTTTTAGACACAACACTAAAAACATAATCTGTGAAAAAAATGGTAACTTAGACTTTATTCAAATTTAAAAACTTGTTCTGCAAAAGACACTAGGAAGAGAAGAAAAAGATAAGTCAGAACCTGGGAGAAAGTATTCCCAAATAAAAAAATTGACAAATGACTGAGGACTCTTAAAACTCATCCATGAGGAAACAAAGTAATTCAATTTAAAAATGGGCAAAATATCTGAATAGACATCTAGCACCAAAGAAAATATACAAATGGCATATAGGCATACAAAAAGATACTCCATGTCATATGTCATCAAAGGAAATGCAAATTAAAATGGCAATGAGATCCCACTGCACCCCCATTAGCATGGCCCAAATCCAAAATATCGACAGCACCAAATACTGACAAGGATGTGGAGCAACAGGAACTCTCAGTCGTTCTTAGTGAGAATGCAAAATGGGGCCGCTGCTTTGGAAGACAATTTGGCAACATTTTTCAAAAACTTTTTTGAAAAGTTGTAGTTTGCAAAACTTGTACCATATGTTCCAGCCATCACTCTCCTTGGTATTTACTCAAATAAGTTACATACATATGTCCACACAGAAACCTGCACATGCATGTTTACAGCAGCTTTATTCACAGTTGCCCAAATTTGGAAGCAACCAAAGTGTCCTTCAGTGGGCGAAGGATCGAGCCGTGGAGCGTCTGGACAATGGAGTGTTATTCAGTGCTAAAAAAAATGAGCTATCAAGCAACAGAAAGGCACAGAAAAATCTTAAATGAATATCACTAAGGGAAAAGATCCAATCTGAAAAGGCTACAGACGTCACGGTTCCAACTTTGGGACATTCTGGAAAAGGCAAAACTATGGAGATAGTAAAAAGATCAGGAATTGGGGAGGAGGGATGAACAGGTGGAGCACGGAGGAATTTCAGGGCAGGGAAAGGACTCTGTGATGCCACAGTAGTGGGTACCTGTTATCCATTTGCTGAAACCCATAGAATGTACAACACTACGGGCAAACCTCAATGGAACCATGGGCTTCAGTGAACAATAATTATCATTGCCTAATCAAGTGTAACAAATGTACCACACTAAGGCAAGATGTCAGAGGAGAACGTTAGGAAGGGTTCATATGGGAACTTTCTACATGTCTCTCTCAACTTTTCTGAAAACCAAAACTTCTATTTTAAAAAAGACAATAAATTAAAAGGAAAACAACAACAACAAAAAACTCAAATTGGCAGCATCAATTTTTCATCTGAGCAGCTTCTGCCTATGAATTCTCAGGCTTCTGAAGGGCCAAGTCCCCCTCGTTACCAGGAACGTGGGCCCTTGGGAGGAGCCTCCGGGGGAGGAGCTGGGGAGCCCCTCCCTGGGGCCACTGCGACTCCCCAGACCTGATGGCGGTGTCCAGCGGCCCTCCCTCCTCCATCCGCTCTCTCTGCTGCTGCGTCTGAGACCAGCAGGTGGGTGAAGGTTTCCCCGAGACATACTTTGGTTTGAGTCACACTTGTGTTGGGATCAGTGATTATTTAATTTCTTTATTATTTCATCTTCTTCATGCAGTTGAAGTCCCATTCATCGTGAATTTTCGTCCAACTAAAGGAAAGAGTGAAGGACTTTCACTTTGTCCTTAGTCCCATGAGCAAAGAGTTTATTAAATACCTTTGTACAGCTCTTATTTCATGTTTCTACTGTGTTCGCCTTCCTGGGAAAGGAAAGGGTCAGTGTTTGGTTTTAACCTGTTGAAATGTCCATAGGTGCGAGGGTCCTCAGAAAAACCCAAGGTGGGCCAGAGGGGCTGGATCCGGAGGGCTTGACCCTACACTCAGCTTCCTCCTGTGTCTTCAAGTTACTTCTCTTTCATAAATATAGACTGAGAAGAGGTGAGAAAAAGGCCAACAAACCCAAGTACTCAAAGTTTGCTGGAAAAAAAAAAAGTTTCAACAGAAGTGTCCCTCTAAGGAGATGTCACAGCCGCTCAAATTCAGCACCTGACGAATTGCTGTCTGGGCCCTGCTACCTCCTCTGTCCCCACCCCATGGGAGGCACCAACATGAAAGCACCGTGTGGGCGGGGAAGGGGGCAGAGTCCGTGAATAAGGAGTATGTTACCTCGGCTCTTTCAAGGGCCTCTTTAACCGTCTTGACTTGACGGCAGCAATAACTGAAGTTAAAGATTGTTATGGCCCGACACCATTTCCTCCCTAATGGAAGCACTGATGACCTTACACTTCCATAGCTCTGCTCAGCGTGGAATGGCCCAAGCATATTATGTGCCTGAAAAAAATGCACCTCATCCATCACTAACCCATCACTGCTTCCGGGAGGAGCAAGTGCTCTTGCCTCAGAGTGTGCAAAGCAACTGGACGCAGCTTGTGGAGAAGAGCAGTGAAAACAAGGTTTTATTTGTCTGTATTTTTTTAAAGAGGTGACTTTTTTCTTTTGAGTAATGTGTTTTTGGTCCTTTGTTTTATTCACAATGAACGGTCACTTTTCAAGTTTAAACATGTTAAGGATTTAGTTGTCTTCCTAAGAATTCCAAATGTAGTTGTTCTCCTGAGGATTTCAAATCGAGACCTCAGTTTACAACTCTAAGAGACAGGTCACGCTTCTATAAATCCAAATAAAAAGCATTTATGCTTCTCCTCGAGTGCAAATTTTTATGTTTATAATTTGTTCACAATTTCTAAAGAACGTGTATTTTGAAAAAAAAAGTTCTTAGCTACAAATTAGAGAACACAAAATGATGAAATTGGAAAAGAAACACATGAATCCATCTTACAGCTCTGCCCACCCAGGTTCCACTCACCTGTGCTCACCATTCCTTGCAGCGCCTCACTGAGAAGATCTCCGCTCCTCTGCAGACAATCAGACAGGAAGTTTAATACCATTACTGAAAATGTTCTGGCTGGGCACAGTGGCTGACGCCTGTAATCCCAGCGCTTTGGGAGGCCGAGGCAGGCCTCCCAATCATGAGGGGATAGTGACCTCCTGATCACTAGGCCAGGAGTTCAAGACCAGCCTGACCAACATGGTGAAATCCGTCTCTACCACAAATACTAAAATTAGCCACGCATGGTGGCAGACACCTGTAATCCCAGTAACCCAGGATGCTGAGGCAGGAGAATCACTTGAACCCAGGAGGTGAAGGTTGCAGTGAGCCGAGATCACGCCACTGCACTCCAGCCTGGGCGACAGAGGAAGACTCCATTTAAAAAAAAAAAAAAAAAAAAAAAAAAGATCTTCCTTTTGACAACTGTTGTACCCACAGAGATGGCCTCCCTTAGAAACATTTTTGGGAGAGAATCCCCTTTTCCCCAGCCTAACAGCACCCCAGCACCACATCTCCTGTGTCTACAGGGATCAGCCATCCAACACAGCTTCCTGTAAAGCCACTCCTTTCTCCAAGAAGAAACCTGAGAGTGGGGCTTCAGCTGGAGCAGCCCGGACCGGCAGAGTCCCTCCTGTTCTGTCCTGGGTTTTGGACGCTGAGCTCCCAGGGGACAGAGGACTTCCCATAGATCCTAACATCCCACAGCCCCTTGGTCATCTCTAGGCTGATCCTGGCAGCCTCACAAAGGGCAGCTGGGGACGCCCCCCGCCTGAGTGCAGAAATGTCGCCTCAGCACGCACAGCGCTCGCCAGTTACCCACCTCACGGCTACAGATTTAGTTTCTTTCTGGGTGTGAGACTTAAGTGAACATTTTCCAGTACCTGTGTGTTTCAATGGATGTGGGAATCACTTCGCTTCTGTCACCGTGATCCAAAAAATGCAAATCCAAGTGTGGGTGGGTTTCGTAATTTCCCAGTGAACATATTTTGAGTGGGCAAGTCAGTTGGAGTATTTGAAAACTTCAAATGAATATTCTTTCTTCTTCCTTCGCCCTGTCCTTATCTATCCCTTCCTGACCCCAACCCCTTTCTCTCTCTCTCTCTTTCCCTCTGTTTCTTTTTCTCTCTTTTTCTTCCACTCCTTTCCTCTCCTCTCTCTTCCCTCCCTTTCTGTGTCTCATCACTCCATGCCCTTATATGCAGATCTAATTATTATAAACTGAGCAACACAGGTCCTCTTTTAGGATCCCAACTCCTGAAGCCCTCTTTCTCTCCCTCTCCCTCTCTTTCTCTTTCTCTCTTTTCCTCTTCCTTCCTCTCCTCTCTCTTGTCCCCGTCTTCTCTCTGTCATCACTCGGCACCCTATGTACAGATCTAATTATTATAGACCGAGCAACTCGGGTCCTGTTCTAGGAGCCCAGCTCCTGGAGCCCACTGTCGCTCAGCGCGATGGCATGCAGGCTTGGGTGCCCACTGCCTTGAGCAGTCCGGCCCATTCATTATTTACCCTGGTTATCAACTGCAGACTCTAAAGTGTTCTTGGCTTCTGAGCTGTAAATCATGAAATGGAATAATATCAAGGCTGAAGGGGAAAAGCAAATTGAGATCAATCCTACAGAAGAGTACAAACTAATAACACTCGTTGTCTCTTTGGAGAATTGGAATGAGATTTTATCACAGGAGATTGTTGACAACGTTATGACAAAGCAATTTCCACCCTAACCTGAGGGCACCATTCCCATGGGACAGAACCGAGGTTTCTTTCATTTACATGCAGGTCAAACATCCAATTGATTTTTAACTGTCCATTTTATTGTTTTTCAATATAAAAGAAAAAAATCCAATTTTAGGGGATTGGTTCCCACAGGCAAGCTCTTCAGAGCATAAAATCACAGGGTTCAGCCCCCGTGGTGCATTTCCTGCCTGCCTGTGCGTCAGACTCTGCTACCACGCAGGCTGTGAGCAAGTGGTGCAGGCCAGTGGGCAAAGATGCTGGGGGGAGCCCAGGACAGGGGTTGGCTGGGACTGTCGAGGCTCTGCTACAAGCCTATCCCACGTGGCCTCTGCCCCTTTCTCTGCCTTCTTTCCTGTGGAAAAGGCCCATTTGTTCACTCTCTGAGGTTAGGAGTGTGACAAGTTTTCACAAGTCATCAGCCATTTGTACTGGAGTGAGAACCGTGTTTATCAGGATCACCCAGCTTCCTGCATGGGTGGGACACTCTGGCTGTGGCCGAGGGAATAAGAAAGCATCCTTGAGCAGTGGTCCTCCACCGTCCCCCCATGGCCCAGGGCCACCCGGAGATGCTCGTGACAGCCACAGATCCCTGGAGCAGTCACGGATCCCTTGGGCAGAGGTCCTCAGCGATCCCCCCATGGCCCAGGGCCACCCAGAGATGATCGTGACAACCACAGATCCCTGGAGTAGTCATGGACCCCTTGGGCAGAGGTCCTCCACATTCCCCTCACTGGCCAGGGCCACCTGGAGACACTGTTACCTCCACAGAGTCCTGGGCTTCACGCCAGGAACTGTACCCATGAGCAAGATCTGATGGACTTAAAATACCCCCAAATGTCTTATTACTGATCCAAGATACTGTGTCCCCTTAAGTCATCAAAACCTAGTGGGGTCTTGTGGGGAAGCACAGGGAGATGCCCACAGCACAGTGTGAAGCGGGAGGCACCCGGACCAAGGCAGAGGAAGAGGGCTCAAGTCGTACAGCCACAGTGGGCCCCAGGGTGATGGCCCACGCTCAACATCCACATGTCACGTGGAGGCAGGATCCACTCCAAGTGGTGTTGAGATCCTGCCCACGAGGGCAAACACAAGAATTCTTGGCAACGTCAACGCTGGAGACCAGGCCTATCTGGGCTGCGGTGCTGGGCACCTCTGCTGTCCACATCTGCCTCTCAGGCACTCCACACACCAGCCAGAGACTGGAGGAAGAGGGTCCCTGGGAAGGGCTGGTGAGTATTTGACAAACCCAGTTCCAGACGCAAGCCCAGTGTCAACTCAGGTGCCCCAAATCAGAGGACGGGGCAGACTAGAGAACGGAACCCTTTGGGGACTTTTGGAAGAGGATTGCAACCTGGGAGCCATGCGGGTGCACGTGCTAACGGTGGGGATGACTATTCAGATGGGAGGATTTCTTTTCTCTGACTTCTACCGGTAAGAGCTATGTTCCTGGGGTGGCCTCTTCATTTTACGAAGATTAACTCAGGAAGGAATTTAACCTAAGTGCCTGCTCCTCGGTGACTGGGAGGAGGTGAGCCTGGGCCCCCGAGGCCTCTCTGCAGGCTGATTCTCACCATCGTCCATAGAACATTACTGTTTAATCTTGTTTTCTATTGCTGCCGTAACCAATCACCACCAACCTGTTAGCTTCAAACCACACAGCTCTATCGTCTCTCACTGTTCTAGAGATCAGAAGTCAGTGTGGGTTCCGCTGGGTCCTCAGCACAGGATCTCGTGGGCTGAGCTCAAATCTCCTGCAGGGCTGCATTCTTTACCGGAGACGCCAGGGAAGGAGGCGCTCCCCAGGGTGCTGGCTGAGTTCAGTTCTTGTAGCGGTGGGACTGAGTCCCTGCCTCCTCGGGTCCATCCCATCCTCTGATTTGGGTATCCGTCCTCTCCTCTGTGTCCTCAGCCAGGGACAGCTTCCTCTAGTGTGTCCTGTCCTCTGATATGGGCACCATCTCCTAAGCCAGAACTGAGATAGGTCTTTTCCCCTAGAGGTCCCCACATTCCCCATTAGTTCCCCCGTGGCCCCTGTTGCAATGGTGGGACAAGAGCCTCTCCCACGTGGGCTCTCCTACCCCTTTCCCTGCCTTGGGCCCAGGGAAACTGTCTGCTTTCAAAGGCCCCTGTGGTTAAATAGGGCCCACCTCAATAACCCAAGGCAATCTATTTTCAGGATCCATAATCCTAAGGACACCTGCAAAGATCCTTTTGCCACACAAGACAACAACACGTGCAGGTGACAGGGACTGCGGTGATGTCGTCGGGCCTCCCACTGGCCACGCCCTGCAGTGATGGACCTGTTGCCACATAAGCCATACCTCCATCTCAGGAAGCGGCTGGGGTTGGGCTGCAAGAGAGAAACACGCCCTGGACCTTGAGAGGCCATGCAGCAGGTCTCTGATGGAGTCCAGGAATCTGGACAGTTGACCTATGTGTCTGTGGATTCTACAAGAGCCATTGTCCATATTTCAACACGAAGGTCATTAAAAATATCTTGGGAGAAGTGAGTGCCTTGTGGGAATACTTGGAAATAATCGAGGAGGTGCAGATTGAGGTAGAAAAAATTTTATGTCATGTGGTTAAAGATGAATGCACCAAGAGAGACCTTGTTCTCCCAAGAATTGGGTGCAGCCTGAGTTAAATTCCTGAAAATGTAAGTCGCACGTCCTCTGTCAACAGCAGTGGGTGTCTGTGCTGCTCCTGGTGAATAAAAATGAATTGCCAAGGAGGAGCATTTTGGGGAGTCAGGTGGCACCTTGGTTGGCATTGGGATGAATTTCTATGAAAAGAAGAAAAGGTCGTGTTCATTTACCAAAACTGATTTTTAATAGGAAAGGTAAAAATAAACTTATGTTTTCATTAGCATCTGTCTTAAATGTCAGATGTCTCAAAAAGCATCCCCTGACGAGAATACGTTAGTGATACATAATAACTTAACGCATTCTAGAAACTCAGGACAAAGACCTTTGAGGAGAGACGTTTTTGAGGATTTTGGTCCTGTTTGTATCACCTTTGCTAAAAGTCTAGGATAAGAAGTTTGAGCCGACTAAATGTGAAAAGAAAGACCTCTCAGTACAGCGGGGAAAAGTAAAACGTAAATTGTATAATTGCGTATATGGGATGAACTTGAAACGAATGGAATTTTTACCATGCTGTATAGTGTGGTATTTATGGACAGTGTGGTATTTATGTACATGGTGGTATTAATGTAGTATTCATGTACATTGTAGTATTGATGTAGTAAGTACATTGTAGTATTGATGGAGTATTTATGTAGCATTTATGTACATTGTAGTACTTAGATACATTTTAGTGTTTTTGTAGTATTTATGCACATTGTAGTATTTCTGTATGTTTAATATTTATGTACCTTGTGGTATTTATATAGTATTTATGTACACTAGTATTTATATAGTATTTATGTACATTGTAGTATTTATGTACTATTTATGTACATTGTAATATTTACATACATTGTAGTATTTATGTACACTGCAGTATTTATGTACATTGCAGTATTTATGTAGTATTTATGCACATTACAGTATTTATGTGGTATTTATGTACATTTCAGTATTTATTATTTATGTACATTTCAGTATTTATTATTTATGTGCATTTCAGTATTTATTTAGTATTTATGTACATTTCAGGATTTATTTAGTATTTATGTACACTGCAGTATTTATGTACATTGCAGTATTTATGTAGTATTTATGTACATTTTCGTATTTATTTATGTACATTGACAAACGCTCTCTCCTCGACCAAACATTATTCCTGGCTCCTCTGTGTTCTCTTCTCCACGTGACCTTGATCTTGGACTTTCTCGTGTGTCCTTACTGAGCCCAGTTTTGGCAAGAATTCTGTTAGGTCTGTGTAGAGAGAGTCACCCTATTCTGGAAGCCTCCTCTTTGGTGATTTTTCACGCACAGAGCCCGCACTCTGCCTCTTGACTATAAATTCCCACTAGTTCTTACTGTGTTTGGAATTTAGTTTAATCTTTCCCCCCTTTCCAATAGTCTAGAATAAAGTCTTCCTTGCCATTTTAACAACTGCCATAACTTTTTTTTTTCACTTAAAAGCATTATACGGTGTGGATTTTTATGCATATATTGCAGTTGGAATATTTCTTTACAAATAAAATGAAGTAGTCTGATTAGAATGAATATTTTTTGTCATTAAGCTGGTTTTAACGGTTTGTCCTTCACTAGAGAACTTTCAGAATTACAGGAGGTTATTAAATAATAGCCATGAGGATTGGACCTGATGTCATATAAGTCAAATCAATCTCATCTTACTTTTAGGAACAACCATTAAACTGAAAAGGAAACATTGATCTTTGCAAAAAGTCAAGCACCACATCCCATTCACTTTATGTTATAGACACTGAATAAAGAGAGGAGTCAAAAGGTATTCTCTGAAATTATAGGTATGTAATTTATGTAATTCATAATTGTATATGTACATATGTTTATGTGTATGCATACATATTATATTTAGTTAGTTATAGTGGTATTTCCCTATATCCACTGTTGAGGAATTTCAAACAAGAAATTTGGAAAGAGATGATACAGGAGAGGAACAAATCCTCTCTCATGGAACTTCTAGTTTATTTACACATTTTTTGTTTGTAAAAATTTGTGGGATACATGTGCAATTTGGTTACATTGATAGATTGTGTAGTGGATGGATTATTAAATGAAGTAATCAACCTTCTACTAGAGTCCTAGCTAAAAGTAAAAATTGAAAAAAGCACTACCACTTCCTACCACTTTGTGGATGCAGAAAGGGCTCAGATCATGAGTAACTCGTCAGCAAGCTACCCAGGCATCCTGAGGAGAGGAAGACCTGAGGAAGCCCCAAAGCAGACAGAAAAAGAGAACAACAAAAACCTCAGAGAAAGAAGAGTATTTCCACATTCAGCTGCCTTTGCACACATCTAGGCAAGTGTGGATGTATTTTGGGAAATTCTATGTTACCGTGTTACTGTTAAAATTAGCTGGTTGAAATTGAAAAAATGCCACAGGCGGAGTGGAAAATGGGGTTGAAAGTCTAACTAGTTCCTGGACCCACTGGACAAATGTAGGCAAGTTGCTGAAGTGCTCTGGGCTTGGTTCCTCGTTTTCAAACCGGAGAAGACGAAAGCACCTTCATATGGCTATCCTGGGAACTGCATATGAAGTTGAATGTGGAGAAACTCACCGAGCACAGGGCCTGGCGTATAAAACACTAAATAAACATCAGCAATTCTGTCTCCAAATCTTTACTTCCCTCTTCGTTACCTGTCCCGTATCGTTGCACAGTCATCCCACAATATCCATGAAGAATTGGTTCCAGGACCTCCCACAGATACCAAAACCCTCGGATGCTGAAGTCCCTTATTGAACATGGTGGAGTGTTTGCAGGTAACCTACATACATCCTCCCACAGGCTGTAAATCATCTCTAGATTATCTATGATATTGAATACAATGTAAGTGCTATGTAAAAAGTTGTCATACTATGTAGTTTAGGAAATAATGACCAAAAATATCTGTACATGTTCCGTACAGACTCCATTTTTTGTTTCCCAAACATTTTTGGTCTGTGATTGGTTGAAGTCACAGATGTGGAGCCCATGAATCTTGAAGGTCAACTGTACATAGACATACCTCAGAGATATGGTGGGTTTGGACCCAGAATACCACAAGAAAGTGAACCTCACAACAAAGGAAGTCACATTATTTTTTTGGATTTCTTACGCATCTAAAAGTTATGTTTACACCATACCATAGTCTATTAAGTGTGCAAGAGCATCATGTCTAGAAAAAGTGCATATCTTCACTAAAGAATATTTTATTGCCCCCAAAATGCTAAGGATTGTCTGAGCCTTCACGAGTCATGATCGCTCGCTGCTGGAGGGTCCTGCCTCCATGGTGATGGCAGCTGACTGAGCAGGGTGGTTGTTACGAAGGGTGGGGTGGCTGTGGCAATTTGTTAAAATAACACAATGAAGTTTGCAGCATCAACTGGCTCATCCTTTCATGAAAAATTTCTCTGTGGCCTGTGATGCTGTTGATACCGTTTTACCCACAGTAGGACTTCTTTCAAAATTGCAGTTAATCCTCTCAGTCTCTGCTGCTGCTTTTTCAACTAAGCATATGTAATATTCTCAATCCTTTGTTCTCATTTCAACGATGTTTGCAGCATCTTCACCAGGGGTATATTCCAACCCGCCAAAAAAAAAAGCACTTTCTTTCCTCATCCCTAAGAAGCAGCTCCATGTCCATTCAAGTTTCCTCATGAGATTGCAATTCGGCACCATCCTCAGGCTCCACTTCTAATTCCAGTTCTCTTGCTATTTCCACCACTTCTGCGGTTATTCTCTCCACCAAAGTGTTCAATCCCTCAAACTCATCTAAGAGGGTTGAAAATTAGCATCTTTGAAATTTCTGGTAATGTTGATATTTGGACCTTGTTCTATAAATAACTAGTGTTACTAATGGCACCTAGGAGAATGAGTCCTTTCCAGAAGGTTTTTGATTTACTTTGCCCAGATCCATCAGAGGACTCACTGTCTATGGCTACTATACCCTTTTGAAATGTATTTCCTTTTTTTTTTTTTTTTTTTTTTTTTTTTTTTTTTTTGAGACTGTCTCACTCTGTCTCCCAGGCTAGAGTGCAGTGGCACAGTCTCGGCTCACTGCAACCTCCACCCCCAGGTTCAAGCAATTCTCCTGCCTCAGCCTCCTGAGTAGCTGTGATTGCAGATGCCCGCCACCACGCCTGTCTAATTTTTGTATTGTTAATAGAGACGGGGTTTCACCATATTGCTCGGGCTGGTCTTGAACTCCTGACATCAGGTGATTCACCCACCTCAGCCTCCCAAAGTGCTGGGATTACAGGCATGACCCACCATGCCCAGCCTGAAATGTATTTCTTAAATCATAAGACTTGAAAGTCAAAATGACTCCTTGATCCCTGGGCTGCAGGATGGAAGTTGTGTTACCAGGCATGTGAATAAAAACAGTATTAATCTCCTGCATATCTCCATCAGGGCTCCTGGGTGACCAGGTGCATTGTCAATGAGCAGTAACAATTTGAAAGGAAGATTTTTCCTGAGCAGTAGGTCTCAACAGTGGGCTTAAAATATTGGGTAAACCATACTGTAAACAGATGTGCTGTCATCCAAGCTTTGTTTTTCCATTTCTAGAGCACAGGCAGAGTAGATTTAGCATAATTCTTAAGGGCCCTAGGATTTTCGGAGTTATAAATAAATATCGGCTTCAAGTTTAAGTCACCAACGTATGAGACCCTAACAGGAAGGTTAGCCTGTCCTTTGAAGTTTTGAAGCAAGACATTGACTTCTCTTCTCTAGCTCTGAAAGTTCGAGATGGCATTTTCTTTCCAATAGAAGGCTATTTCATCTACACTTAAAACCTGTTGTTTAGAGTAGTCACCTTTATCAATAGTCTCAGCTAGATCTTCTGGAGAACTTGCTTTAGCTTCTCTCTCAGCACGTGTGGCCTCACTTCGCACTTTTAAGTCACACAGATGGCTTCTTTCCCTCAACCTCACAGCTTCAAACTCCTCTTCTGCAGTTTCCTCACCTTTCTCGGCCTCTGCAGAATCGAAGAGAGTTATGGCCTTGCTCTGAATTCGGCTTCTGCTTAAGGGAATGCTGTGGGTGGTTTGATCTTCTATCAGATCTCCATCTCAGCCATGAGGCTGTTTCGCTTCTTATCATCTGTGTGTTCACTGGTGTGATACTTCTAACTTCTTCAAGAACTTGTTCTTTGCATGGGCCACTGGGCTGTTCGGCACAAGAGGCCTAGGTCTTGGTCTGTCTCAATTTTCAACATGGCTTCCTCACTAAGATTAATCATTTCCAGCTTTGCATTTAAAGGAAAAGAAGTGTAAATTTTTCTTTTACTTGTGCACTTAGAGTTCATTGTGGAGTTACTGACTGAGGCCGACTTTTAATACTGTTGTGTTTCAGGGAATAAGGAGGCCTGAGGAGACAGAGGAAGATGGGAGAAGGTGGGTCAGTGGAGTAGTCAGAAGACACATCTATCCATGAAGTCTGCCACCTTCTATGGACGTGATCTGTGGTGCCCCAAAACAGTTACAGCAGTGGCACCAAACATCACTGACCACAGAGCACTAAACCAGAATAATGAAAAGCTTCAGAACATTGGGAGAATTATCAAAACGTGACACAGAGACCCGAAGCAAGCACACACGATGGGAAAATGCCGCTGATAAATTTGCACAATGCAGGGTTGCCACGAACCTTCAATTTGTAAGAAACAGATGATCTGTGAAGTGCCGTGAAGTGAAGCTCCATAAATCGAGGTGTGCCCGTACTTGTCGCATTGTCCTGATTGTCCAACCTTTTGCTGAATTCACCTCCTCAATATGAAGGCTCATTTATGAAACACAGACCACAACAGGGTCTTTTTCTGATATGAAACATCAAGGTCTTTATCCGGATTGAAAGCCTTTGCTGGCATCGTGGTGGGTGGAGGGCCTGGGAAACTCCCCAGCCAGGTGGGATCATGAGAAGCAGGGGATCTCTGAAGCTTCTGTGCTCCTGACAGCAATGACATCCTTGGTGTGTCACTGGGGGGAAAGCCTCAGCTGTTGGGTGGAGGTATCTGGCCAATCCCAGCTTCTCTTCTTAGTTTAACCTGGCCTTGGTCAAATTCCTCCTCAGCTTCCAATTATCAGGTGTTTCCTCATATGTAAAATGGAGTTTATACTATTATTTGTCAGTATAAAGATAAAATAGGGTAATTCAAGTCTAACTCCCTACACAATCAAAATTGTCAATACAATCAATGTATTAACTATGAGCAGAGCTATTGGCCGATGATCTTGTGTAAACTGCCTTATGCCAAGTGCTTTCCACTGTCTCACTGAGTTCCGACTGTTCTTGAGATGGGCATTGTCATCTCCGTTGTAAAGGATGAAGAAAATGGAATGCAGGACAATTAAAGCAAAAAAAAAAATCCCAATTTGCACAGCAGGAAATCACCTTGGATCCAATGCTGCCTCATCCCTGGTGCTGCTTGTTAAATATTCTAGCTCTCTGAACTTTGAGACGGTTGCATCAAAGGTCCTCACCAGGTCTCAGGGCTTCCACCTGTGAAATACGAGTGGACACGAGTTCTGTGCAGGCTGTGCCTCTGTCAAACTGGTTCCCAGGGTAAGGACAGGCAGGAAAGACGTGGGCCACCATGACCAGGACCCACGGAGCAGGTGGAGCCGCACATTTCTGTGGCATCACAGAAGCAGTCCAGAGTCCGTGCTCCTCTTCCATAACACTCTGCCCTTGATCGAAGATGGACCACGTTGTTGTCATTATTATTTACGCCAATAAATGATGATCAATTATGCCCAGTTACTAATAATATACTGCTTATTTTGCAAACCTCTCTATGCTTAGTCATTAGTGGTTTCGAAGGAGTGAAGATTCTGCATAACATAAACAGTTTTTGTATTCCTAAAAGAGTGTCTGCAGATGGCTCCTCCTTAGAAGATGATTGGTGGCTGAAACTAAACATATATTTGATTATTTGAAGTAGATGTGATTTCTCAGGGCAGAATTCTTTAGATTTCACTTCAGAAACCCTAGTAATCTGTTTCTATGAGTGCACTTCTGGTATAAATTTATTCTTGAATCATTTGTTCTAAAAAGCCAAATTCAGAAATGAAATTGAGCCTGGATGAGTCAGTTATAGGTAAATTGTAGTTTTCATGTAACTGAGTCATAGTGCAATGAAACCCAGTAAAGGCACGAAACAGTTACAGGATAAGCTCATCAGATGACTAATCCAATCATCCTAGCAAGGATTCAACAGTTAATATGATGGAGACACTCTATGTCATGATTAAACGTAGCAGGGCAAAAGAAAGTTATTAAATAGAAAACAACTAATCACATGCAAAACAACCACCATTCCTGCTATGTTTAGAATATTTACTAACGCGTTAACTATTGATTAACAGACACACACAAAATTTTTTACTGCCCCTTGTAAGTCAAATGATTCAGACACCAATTGTATTACCTATGAAAAGAGCAAGAAGGCCTCATGTTTTTGTTGGTTTATTTTGCATAATTTCTGTGTTCCTGAACAAGAACTAGGCAGTATTCTTGCTGCTATGTGGTGGGAACAAGAAGCAACCACATGAAAACAGAAAATGAAGCAAGGAGAAAGCCCCTTCTTTTGTTCGGCAGTACTAAACATGAAACAATGGAGCCACGCAAAAGTAGAAGCCACAGAATCTATAGAAACCCAAGAGCATACAGGATTCTGAAATATACACGTCAAAGATCCAAATGAATCTTTTCACAGATAGCAATAGCAGTGCAATCGTGGCTTGTGCAACGTTACCAGATATAACTCTGACTTTAAGTTGGTATGAAAGAAATGGATTGTGTACTGAAGAGGGAAGTAGGAAGGAAGCTGGTATTCCAAGATCTTCCCAGCCGCTTGCAGAGGTGTGTGACACTATTACGCATCCTTTGAAGTGGAGGAGATTAAGGGGACAGCTCACTGTGGGGAAGAAATTTCTACTTGGAACAGAGGGCACAGAAGGACCCGCAAAGCTATTTGAGATAAGACGCAAAGGAGTGGCAAAAGAACCTATGGCCCTCTCTCTTTCAAAATAAAATTTTGTGGAATTTTTATTGTCCCATGGACTATATGTAAGTACTATTTCCGAGACCTTTCTGACTCAATAATCGAATAAAATGACTGGCGCCATGTGTCATCCTCCTCATGTTAATTGCAGTTGTCTGTCATCTCCTCTTGGCTCCATCCACAGTATTTATTGAACAGCCCTCATCTGCATGGGACTGTGAAGGTGCCGTGCGGGGCGGAGATGAAGTGGCAAGGTGCCTCTCCCCTCAGTGAATTTCCATAATAACTGGAATGCCCTCTGCCACTCGCCAGCCAGGATCAGAAACAAGCGTGCCAGTGCCTGCCTCGGAATAGAAATGGCAGGAAGCCAAACCCTCCCAGGAGGAGGTGACTGGTATGCTAGACCACATTTTTACAGGGCTTTCAGCTTCCCACAACCCTGCTTCCATACACACCTTTGTCTAAAAAGCACCAGTGAAGAAATGAGGAGTGCCGTTGCTCAGTGCTTGCTGTTGACAAGGGATGGGACCTGCAGTTGAAGCAGGCCAGCCTCCTTACTAACCAGCTCATTAAACACTTCTTGGATGTGATACAATTCCACATGTTCTGCTGGGCGGGGGTGACGTTTTATAAAGTCTGAAGTGTTTTGATTGAGAACATCTCAGCAGCCAAGTCAGGTTTTCTTCCCTGATTCGAGTTATCTCAATACAGCTAATAAATATGAACCACAGTTCAGAGACAGTTGGGTCAGTGGATATACAGATGATAAAGAGATGAAGGATAGAGGCACAGATTGATACATAGATAGACAGGTGATATCTAAATAGTAGATAGATAGGTAGATACATAGAGAGATGAGATAGATAGGTGTTAGGTGGATAGATAGATGTTAGATAGCTTAGATGACACAGATGATAGATAAATAGATCATAGATACATAGATGAGATAGATAAGTAGATGTTAAGTGATGGAAAGATGATAGATTAGATGGATGACAAATGAATGGATAGAAAATGATGGATAGATAGATGTTAGACTAGATAGATAGATAGATAGATAGATAGATAGATAGATAGAGATGATAGAGAGATGATAGATAATAGATGATCGATAGATTATAGATAGATGGATAGAGATGATAGATGACAGGCAATAGATAGATAGAGAGAGATAGCTAGATAGATGATTGATAGATAGATAGTAGATGATAGGTAGATAGATAGATAGATAGATATAATATGATAGATGGATAGATTATAGATTAGAGAGAAGACAGATAAATGTGACATCCATAGCTTACATGTAGATCAGAGATCAGAATGATTCTTTTTTATTTTTGATGGTGAACTATCACTATACTGAAGATTCTAATTTTATCTGTAATATTTTACTTATTGCATTAAAACTTTAAGGCCAATATGACATAATATTAATAACTGTGGTTTCGGGGAGGCGGGCATTTGGCTGTTTATGGTATTATCTGCTTTTCTCCCGTTTTAAAATTATAATTATCTACCATTTTACAATTTTTAAACAAATTTAATGATTTTCCAGAACAACTTAGCTTTTCACATCTGCTAGTGGTTAAAGTAGTTTCTTCCGCTGCACATAAAGGAAGAGCTTTTCTAGGAAGAACATTTCTAAAGAGTTTTCCTTCCCAGCCTTATGAGTTTCCCCCAGAAAGTTCCCCGCTTCAAGTGCTTTGAGAGGAAAAGGCTCCATGGCAGTGAGGGGTGTGGGAAAGGATAAAGAGGAGGCTCCGTTTCAGAGAAGCCACGGCCTCCACATGTCTAGCGTCTGGTGTGAGGTTGAGAGAACACCCATATAAATTCCCTGGTTCTGTCTTGGAGGAAGGAGAGACCCTGAGAGGTGCCCAGCACTGTCCTCTGGCCACTGGCTGATCAACTTGTGGCACTGCCCGAGTCCCCAGCCCGCCTCGCTGTGCCCTGACTGCACAGCTGCCTCTGCTGTGACCCTTCCCAAGAGACTGAGCAGTAAATCGACTTGGGCCCAGAAGGACGGTGCAGGAAATGGGCTTCTGTTCGCTAGAGTGCTTCAGAGCTTCCTGGATTTTACTGTTTTGAAAACGTTTGTTTAACATTGGCCCAGGGTACCAAGGCTGCAGGTGCCCATTTTATGAATCAGATAAATTCTCACTTGTTCACCACAGTTGTAGACATTCCCCACAGACGCTGCAGCTCCCTGCTTCATTAGTAAATACCACACATTGGAGAATCAGGTTCTGCAGGAGGTTGGCTGAGCGTTTTGCCCACCGCAGGCCTCACTCATGCACAGACACATTCATTATTGATGACACCAACCATCCTGGAATGCGCAACGCGGCCTTTTTGTTTGATTGATCGTTTCATTTTGCTCAGATACATGGCTGTGTCTAGGTGGTAGGGGACACTTCCATCGGAAAGGCAGAGCAATTTGGGTTCTGGAGGCAGACGTGGCTTCTGGAGTCACATTTGAAAAATAGGTGCCTCTGGCAACTACCTTATGCCTCCCAGCCTCGGTTTTCTCACCTGCAAAATGAGTAGGGTAATATTCTCCGCCACGTGTGGTTATGATCTCATGCAAGTCCTTAGCACGGTGCCTGACATGCAGTAATAAAAATCCAATATGTGTTAACGTTTGGGCATCGCAACAGCAAAAATGGTTGTGTAAGTAATGGTCATGGCAGTGTTCCTCCTGTGTGTAACCGGAAGAACAAAATCACAAGGGAAGGGCCTCTGGAGGGGCAGAAGGGAAGGGCTCCCAGGGGAAAACGCAGCATCATGTGAACACTCTGCTCAGGCAGGGCAGCAGGGGGACTTGGACAGCCGGAGGTTGGGAGCTGGGGCCAAGCCCTGTGATAAACGAGTGTATTTACTGTTTTTGTTCACACACTAAACTGTGTATTTCCCATTCAGATTGAGGCTTTCAAATGTGGCAACTAATTTCCGCTTAATACGAAAGACAAAACACTATATTCAAGAAGTGATGCTTCATCCTAAACTCTCAGATACTTCACGGACCTTTTTGTTTCTTTTCTTTTCTGTTTTCAGACGGGGTCTCATTCTCTCACCCAGGCTGGAGTGCAGTGGTGGGATCACGGCTCACGGCAGCCTCTAACTCCTGGGCTCAAGGCATCCTCCCACCTTAACCTCCCTAATAGCTGAGACTACAGATGTGTGCCACCCCATATCTGTAATTTTCATTTTTATTTTTTGTAGAGATGGGTCTTGCTATATTGCCCAGGCTGGTCTTGAACTCCAGATCTCAAGCAATCCTGCCACCTTGGCCTCCCAAAATTATGGGATTATAGGCATGAGCCACTGCACCCAGCCCATTTCCTATTCATATCTTCTGGTGATGGGGGGGGGGCGGTTCTTACAGCATCGGCTTGTGTGTGGAAGCTTCCCATTGTAATGTAATCAGCAAATGGACAGGAAGGAGGAAAGCCTCGATTGTATGACTAAGCAGCCATAATGAGGAATTCAAAAAGGCAACTTCTGAATTCATGGCAATGAGTGGACAATCCCCCAACAAAATATGCTGTTGAGTTTCAGGGTCCACCTCTTTTCTCCTCCAAAACTGCTGTCTTTCTACCTAAGCATTAAGATTCCAAAATGAAAAAGCACCTTTGGAAATGACGGGAAAACAAGCCGCAGCCTGCGTGTGGGCTCAGAGGCATTGTGGTATAGAAAGGTTAGATCCTCACGAGAACTTAGCCTGGAATTACATCTTGTTTTCCCACAACCTTTTGGAAAGAAAAGCAATAGTGACCTGGAATGCTTCCAGAATATGACATAACAGCTCAGTCTCTGGATGTAAGACCACATGAGATAAACAATATGAAAAAAAAAAAAATAAGAAGTGTCAGGTGCAACATGACACTTGATGTTACATATTTGAAAGACAATCACGGAAATGGGAAACCAGGACTGTTCTACGTGGCCACGGAGCTGTCTTGACCTGCACCCATGACGAAGACTCAGTCTGGTGTTTTCCTGGCTTGTGCTTTTTACTAAAATCCTGCTCGGCAGATACACACAAGCATATTTGCCTATGCAGTGGCCTGAGAGACGGAGTTAATCTGAAGAGACTTTGCACAGCCGTGGCCATGCACTTTTAGAGAATAAGAGGAGGAGAGGAGGCAGCTTATATCACTGTTATGTTAAAGCTTGCTGACTCTGACAGGAAAATAAAAGTCCTCCTCACTCTCCTCTGCCTCCGGTGGGGACAGCTGTCCTGTCTGTGCCCCTAGAGTTCGCTCACCTGGTGATGAATCTTATGCCACGTCATTTCGTCTGAGGGAGAAAAGCCTTGAGCCAGAATAATCCTTTCCCCTCAATGCAGAATATTCAGAATGGGGCAAGTAGAAGAACTCTTGAGTGAAGGTGCCTCTCCTCTCTGAGACTCTGCAAAATTCTGGAGAGGGTTGGATAGAAAAAAAAAGTGGTGCTGGGTACGGGCATTTGGCTTGTAGAGCTCAGATGTGTCCACACACCTGTGTTTGTAGGAATCTCTAGCAAGATGAACCACAGGCCTCATAAATATCTGTTCCATGGCTAACCAGCTATTCAGAGGAAGGTGTCTTTAGGAACGAGTTGCTAAACCGTGCTTGCAAATGGTTAAGGCTGGGAAGCAGAATTTGCCCTTTTTGTTACAAAATAACTATTCCAAATGAAATAGCCACAGACCTCTAAGACCCCAGTGTCCTAGGTTAAATCATCAAAAATTCAGTCAGTTTTGTATTTTGCTTTTTTTCCTAAAGGATGGTCATATTCCACACTTAAACAGACGCCTTCCTTGGCCTGGTGTGACGCCAATTTTCTTTTTTTCTTTTTTTAGCAGTTACCAGGGAGGCCGTCCTTGTGGTGCCAACGGTGGCATCCAGGGCTGTAATTTTTCCAAATTACTGGTTTTGTTTAGCAGAATGGAGTTGGCTATCCATAGCAATCCCTGACAGCATCGTGCGATATGTTTAGACCTGCAAAGCAATTAGGAGAATCTCAGAGGACACCCCACACACAGCTGATTTTCCTGTGAAAACCCAGCCAGTATCTCAGAGCCATGCAATGGAGAAAAGCTTTCCAGCCTTCAGCTTCAAAACTCACTGGCATGTGTTTTCTTCGTTCATCTTGGAGGGCTGCGCTGTCCTCCCACCACAGGCACCTTGAGTGGGTCCTGAGCCACTTGCTCTGTTGGCCCTGAAGCTCAGCTCTGAGGACAGGGGGAGACTGGCACCCCCTTCCGCTGGTGCTGTCAGGCTCTGGCAGACGTGAGTGGCACTCACCCATCACAGGCCGCCTCCTCTTCACAGACCAACTCATCTTCGCTCGTCAAATTCCTGCTAACTCTTCAGGATCCAATTCAAATATTGCCTGTGTGATAAACGGATCCAAATTTTACCAAAGAAAAAGTAAATCGCTTATTTCCATTGTATTTTATAAACACATCCCCTTTAGCACATCCTTTTCTCTGGGTATTTATTTACGTTTCTGACTGCCCTGTTTAGATGGTCCGTTCCTCCAGCACAATTCAAACTTTTACACCTGCTGCCAACTGCCCTAAAGCTCCACACAATGCCTGCATTTCAGGGTACAGGAAAGGTTTGTGGTAAATTTTGGAATGCACCCCCTGGCTTAAATTGACTTTATGCCTGTGACGTTTTCAATGTGCCCGTGGTTTCTTTTTTGAAATTAGGAATGGCGTCTATGTCATCATGCAGATTATACTCACACAGAAAATGCGACTGATGAAAACAATATTAATTTCCTTGTTTTTCAAGAAGATGAACTCTGACAGGAAAGGCTTCCTTCAAATTATTTATTTATATATTTATTTATTTATCTATATATTTTGGGAGACAGAGTCTCGCTCTGTTACCCAGACTGGAGGGCAATGGCACAATCTCAGCTCACTGCAACCTCCACCTCCTGAGTTCAGGCAATTCTACTGCCTCAGCCTCCCAAGTAGTTGGGACTACAGGTGTGTGTCACCACACCCAGCTAATTTTTTGTATTTAGTAGAGATGGGGTTTCACCATTTTGACCAGGCTAGTCTCGATCTCCTCAGTTCAGGCAATCTGCTCACCTCAGCCTCCCAAAGTGTTAGGATTATAGGCGTGAGCCACTGTGCTGGGCCCCTTCAATTTTTCATCTGTTTCTTCCTTGACTGAGGGCTGCAAATCTGCAGCCTGCTAGTTGTGGGAGTGCTCAGATATTCCACACACAAACTTATATAAAAATTCATCAAGTGGAAGAGACAATGCTTGGTTGTGCTACCTAGGCATGATTTCTTTCTTTCTTTTTTTTTTTTTTTTTTTCCTGTTTTAAAAGTTTACTTTAAGTTCTGGGATGCATGTGCAGAAAGTGCAGGTTTGTTACTTGGTTTCTGATTGACATGCAGGGTCATTTTCACTCTCCGTGCAAGGAACTGAATGGGCTGGTTTCCACCCTGATTTTACCACACGCAGAAGTGATGGCAAGGGTTTAAAGGGACGCGGCTTCCATTTGCTGATTACATTACAACGGGAAGCTTCCACACACAGGCTGATGCCATCAGAGCCCCCCACCAGGAGATATTAATAGAAGAGGGGCTGGGTGCAGTGGCTCATGCCTGTAATCCCAGAACATAGCACCCGGAACGTGGGTTCTGTGTTCTTGCCTCCTCAGCCCTGAGCGTCTCTGTCCAAATGAGAAGAAAGGAGAAAGGAGAAGTCACTCCTGCCTCCCACGAAGAATCACAAGGGTAGGCTGAGCATTGATTTTATTTTATTTTGCAAAGTTGTTGACATTGAAAAGGGACACAGAAACATTTTTAAAACAAAAACATAAGACAATTTCTCCTCATGCCTTTTAATTCTAACTCGCTTTCGGAAACATCTCTTGGTGAAGGTTCAGCCCCATTCTTGAAATCCTGTAATGTCTCTTTCAGTACAGAGACTCGCCGGCTCCAATAGCTTCCTAGGTCATAACATGCTCTCCTTATAGGAGAAACCAACCAGCACTTGATACAAGAACAGAGAATGGCTCTGAGTACAGCAGTCATCATGGCCAGAGCTCCCTGTACTCGTGTCCTGTCTAGTCCGTAGCACATGAGAGGGCCACAGAGAGGGACATCACAGTCACAGCACACCTGAGATGTGCCCAGTAAATATTCATCAGATTATGGAACGAACACATAAACTTTAATACCAGAGCACAATCTACGTGACCCTTTTGGTGCCACCCCTACCCAAACAAAAACGAGGAATTGTCCAGTAGAATTCTCCTGTCAAAAATTTCATTGCCCTTTTTCTTATGGTCCCATTGGTTGGGACAAAATAAAGGGCATTTACACAAATGTTATTCTAAAGGGTCCAATACAATAATGCCAGAAACAGCTACTACTCATTCATCTTCTACGTGTGAGCCAGTGGCCACAAAAACTTCCTGGAACCTTCACAACAGCCTTTTACAGGAATCGCTGGCGTGCTCCATTTCATAGTAAAGCAGGCTGGGGCCACGGTCAGGTGAGGAGCTGAAATCCAAATCTGCTTATTGGTTTAGTTTCTTGGACACATCCTAGGGAGCACGGCTACCTCCAAGGCAGGCAGGTGGCACACTGGGATACTGAAGTAGCTGTGTACCCCCGGGCCTCACACACATGCACTGCTGAGGTCACTCTGGGGCAGGGACGGCACTCACAGGGCTCATGGCCCCTCTGGCTTCACCGTCCCACAAAGTACGGATGGAAAGATACCTTTACAAAGAAGAGAGAGAGAGAGAGAGAGAGCGTGTGTGTGCATGCATGAAAGTTTTAATATAAGAAAAACATTTTTGCAAGGTGGGGTGGAGGGGGCAGCCCTTCTCTGATGCTGCCCAAGTTACAGTAACCATAATTGGTACGCAGGCAAAACGCAGCACTCAAGTGTCAGGCCTGGCGTCCTCAGCCACCGTCTCCCTGACGGAACTGTGATCGCTGGCTCGTAAAAAGCACCGTGTTTTACTTAGAGAAATGTGAGGTTATTCATAAATAATTCAGTGCTATTGGGAGGGCAAAAACAATTGTGAGAACATTAAATTTCCATTAAACATATTAAACACAGGCAGACTCTCGCATGATCTCTTGGGCATAGGATCCAGTACAGCACTCAGTTAGGTATCAAGAGAAAGGCACCCGTACAGAGCATGCTAAGTCACTGTTTAAGATAAAAGTAAAACATCAAGGAGTCCAAGACAGTCAAAAACGAATAAACCACAAACTTTAGTAAAAGACAATAGCTCGTGGAGAATATGTTATGCAAAAGGAATGTGAATAAATGTGAATAAAATTGAGACAAGAGTGAATGCTGAGTTACTCTTACTGGAATGGATGGGTGAAGCCATTGTTTTAAATCCATTTCCAAAGGTATCTAAAATCCCAGGGAGCAGGAGGAGGTCAGCCCATATATTCCTTTGCCCCTGCAGACAATGCCAGCATCAGCCCAAGAAAACTTTCTATCTGTAAAATCAGAGAAGAGAGATCTTAAGGCCTCACGGGGGGAGCACTGCTGTTATTAGCATGGGACAGAACCTGCCGCCCTGTGTTCACCTGCCCTTAATAGGATGATTAGTTCAGGCGTGGGAGGAGACAGAACAACCATCTTGCTTAAGCGGAGATGATATTGTACAACTCATCTTACTAAAATGTAACATTGGTAAAATATTTGAGGGTTGTCACTAAGTGCATATGACAATAGCTGGTATTTATGGAGTGCTGGAGAGTGTCACAACGGTATTGGGTGTCTTAACTCATTTCATCAAACTTAGACGGCGAAGAGATCCTAGACAGTCCTTGCACCAGTCCTTGTCCTGGCTCCTGCTGCAGGAATTCTTACTTGTTTTACTATCCATTTACCACAGTAAGGTGGGAATTTTTATTTTCTCGTTAATCACCTTGTTAGAGGAGTCATTGACAAATGGTAAAATTCATTCTTTGTAAGGGTGCCACGCAATGAGCTTTGACAAAGTATTATAAGACCTTTAACCATGACAAAAGCAAGAGATGGAGCATTTTCACCACCCTAAACGTTCCTTTATTCACCTCTGCAGCCATCTCATGTCCCCACTCACAGCCTCTGGTAAACGCTGATCTGATTCCCATCCTTAATTTTGCCTTTTTCGGAATGACCTCTCATTGCAGTCGTACGTATGTAGCTTCCGTGTCTGACTTCTTTAATTCTACACGGCGCTGTTGACTTTCATCGGTGCCATTGTATGAAGCATTCGACCTGAGTGCCAAGTCCTTTTCCATTATATGCATGTACCGCAATTTACTAATCTATTAAAAAGTGGATGGACGCCGGCTTCCCCCACCATAATGGGAATTACCACTAAACTAGTTGTGTTCATTTCATGTCACGTCATGCAAATCAATACTTAATGTTAATTCCATTATTATGTCTCATTTCACAATAGTGAAATTGCTGCTTATGGTAAGTTTACGTTTGATCGTGTAAGAAATGACCATACTGTTTTCAGAATTACTCATGCCACTTTGCATTTTCCACAACAATGTATAAGCACACCAAATTTCTCCACACTGTTTTGTATTTGTCTGTTTTTAGTCATTCTGGAAGTGTCATGGTATGATATCACATTGTGGTTTTAATTTGCATTTCATTAATTAATGAAATTACTTATGAGAGTGAACTTCTTTTCATACGCTTATTTAACATCTATATTTCTTTGATTAAATGTTCAAATATTTTGCCCATGATATATTAGAGTATTTGTCTTTTTTTTTTCAGATGGAGGTTTGCTCTTGTTGCCCAGGTTGGAGTGCAGCGGCCCAATCTCGTCTCACTGCAACCTCTGCCTCCCAGAGCCAAGTGATTCTCCTGTCTCAGCCTCCCAAGTACTGGATTACAGGTGTCCATCATGACATCTGGCTAGACTTTGTACTTTTTTACTAGAGACGGGGTTTCACCATGTTGCCCAGGCAGCTCTGGAACTCATGACCTGATGGGATCCTCCCGCCTCAGTCTCTCAAAGTACTGGGATTACAGGCTTCTGCCCCCGCACCCAGCCAGTACTTGTCTTTTTATTATTGAGTTTAAATAATTCTTTGTGTAATTTTGTTACTAGTCTTTGATCAGGTATGTGTTTTTCAAATATTTTCTTCTGTCCTGTGTGTCTTGTTTCTTCACTTACCTCACATCTTTCAAAAGTTAGGCATTTTAAATTTAATTTTAATTTTAATTTAAGTCAGACTTGCCCATTTTTCTTTTAACATTTGATGTGTGTTTTACATCCTAGTTCACTTTTGTACATATGTATACTCTATTGTTCCAGCACTATTCATTGAATATTTTTTTACTAAACCACATTGGCTCAATAGTCAAGAATCATTGAGAGTCTTTGTATTCTGCTTCATTGATCTACATATCAATGATTATGCCAATGCATGCTCTCTGGATTGCTCTACCCTTACAAGAAGTCCTGAAATCAGGAGGGTTGTTTTTTCAAAATCACTATGGCTATTCTAGGTCATTTGTTTTCCTTACACATTTCAGAAAGACCTTGTAAATTTCAACACAAACAGGCTGCTGTAATTTTGATTGTGTTAAACTTATAATTCACTTTTGTGATGATTGAAAATTTTACTGTACTGAGTTTTTATATCCATAAACCCGATATATATTTCCTCTTAAGAAATTTATTAGGCCGGGCGCGTTGGCTCAAGCCTGTAATCCCTGCACTTTGGGAGGCCGAGGCAGGCAGATCACGAGGTCAGGAGATCCAGACCGTCCTGGCTAACACGGTGAAACCCCGTCTCTACTAAAAATACCAAAGATTAGCCAGGCGTGGTGGCGGCGCCCGTAGTCCCAGCTACTCGGGAGGCTGAGGCAGGAGAATGGCGTGAACCCAGGAGGCGGAGCTTGCAGTGAACTGAGATCACGCCACTGCACTTGAGACTGGGTGACAGAGCGAGACTCCATCTCAAAAAAAAAAAAAGAAATTTACTTAGATTTACTCAATTTATCTCAACAATATTTGGTAGTAGTTTTCTTTTCTTTTCTTTTTTTAATTGAGATGGAGTTTCAATCTTTTGTCCAGGCTGGAGTGCAATGGTGCAATTTCAGCTCACTACAACCTCCACCCCCCGGGGTCAAGCAATTCTCCTGCCTTAGCCTCCCAAGTAGCTGGGATTACAGGCACCCACCACCACACCCAGCTAATTTTTGTATTTTTAGTAGAGATGGGGTTTTGCCATGTTGGCCAGGCTTGTCTCGAATGCCTGACCGCAGGTAAGCCACCCGTCTCAGCCTCCCAAAGTACTAGGATCACAGGCATGAGCCACCACACCTGGCCGATAGTAGTTTTCAGCAAGGAATTTTTACACATATATTTTAGTTTTATCCCTAATGATTTCAAAGTTTTTATGCAACTGTTAATGTATTTTGTTAATTTTAATTTCTCAGAATGCTGGGATTACAGGCACCCATCATCATGCCCGGCTAATTTTTGAATTTTTAGTAGAGATGGGGTTTCACCATGTTGCCCAGGCTGGTCTCGAACTCCTGACCCCAAGTGATCCACCTGCTTTGGCCTCCCAAAGAGCTGATATTGCAGTCGTGAGCCACCACTCCTGGACCCTTGTTTAACATGCTGATATTGGGAACTACACCTACTTGTTTTCTAATGTTGAAACTACTTTATATTCCTGGGATGAATTTCAATGAATTATCCTACATTTTTCTCATTTTGCTGGATTTCGCTTCCCAAAATTGTGTTAGTGATTTTATTTGTCCCTGTGTATGTGGAGTGTTGTTCTGTAGTACGTTTTTCCTGTAATGTCTTTGTGTGGTTTTGCTTTCACAGTAGTTCCAGTCTCATCAAATAAGCTGAGATCGTGATCTCTCCTCTTTTATTTTTTGGAAGACATTGTGCTGAATTATGAGTATTATTTCATAAATTGTTTTGTAAATTTTATCAGGGAAAACTACAGTCCTGTAATTTTATTTCTTTAGTGAATTAATGGTGATTTTGTTGATCTACTTCTTGGTTGAGATTGGAAACTTTCTTTTTAATCCCTCAAATATATTGCCTTACCATCATTTTAATATCTCCTATGCTTTTATTACCACTAGAGTTTATAATAACATCATTAATTTCATTCCTAATATTGGAAATTTGTCTATTTCCTTTTTTTCCCTTAATCATACTAGAGTTCTAGAAATCATATTCATCTTTTCAAAGGATTAGTTTTGGTGTCACTGATTTTCCCTACAATTTTCTGTTTTCTATTTCATTTTTTTAATCTTTATAATTTTCCTTTCCACTTTCTTTGCATTTAATTAGCTATTATTTTTTAGTTTCATAATCCTGGAACTTATATTGTGGAATTGAAACTTTCTTTTCTTTTCTAATATAAATATTTTAAGGCTATAAAGCCTCCTCTAGGCACTGCTTTAGCTGCATCTTACCCATTTTTAAGAATTCTACTACATTTTTATTCAATTATAATAAATTATAACCTTTCTGATATTTCTTCTTTGACCATTGTACATAAAATAATGTCATTTAATTTTCAAATAACTGGATATTGTCAAGATACCCTTGTGTTCCTGAATTTTAATTTAATTCTAGTGCGTTCAGAGAACACACTTAGTATTATTTCAGTGACTTTATACCTGTTAATATGTGTTTTATGGCCAGGAGTACAATCTTGATCACTACTGTGTGTGCACTAGAACGTTATCCGTACCCCTCTGCAGGTGGATGCAGTAATCGGCAAATGTCAATACGCTCAAGTTGGGATGGCAGGGCTGTCCAGGGCTTCTGGACTCTCATTTCACCGTGTCTAATAATTCCATCAATTAATAAGAGAGGGGTGTTAAGCACTCCAAAAACAATTTTGGATTTATCTATTTTCTTTTTTAGTTCCATCAGATTTCCCTTGAACCTTTGTTCTTAGTTGCATACACATTTAAGAATAATATTTTCTCTGGATAAATTAACTTCTTCAATATTATATGCCTTTATACCTGGTAATTGTACTCCTTAGGCAGTCTAACTTGATATTAATTAGACACTTATGCTTACTTTGGACTAGTGTTTCCTTAGCATTCTTTGAATTTCGTCTTACAATTTTATGTCTTTATACTTAAAGAGGGTTTAAATAGACATCCTATCACACTTTGCTGTTTATCTAAAATGAGAATCTCTGTTCATATCACTTTCATTTAATATAATTATTGATGTGGTTGTGTTTAAATGCAGTAGCTTGTTAGTTGTTTTCCATTTCCCCATCTGTTATTTATTCCTTTATCCTCTTTCTATGTATTGCCTTGTGTTAAGTGAGTATTATTATTATTCCATTTTATTTTACTATTGGCTTATCAGTGGTGCTTTAAAATGTTTTATTTATTTATTTATTTATTTATTTATTTATTTATTTATTTGAGACAAGGTCTCGCTCTGTAGCCCAGGCTGGAGTGCAGTAGCACGATCACAGCTCACTGCAGTCTTGACCTCCTGTGCTCAAGTCATCCTCTTGCCACTGCCTCCTGAGTAGCTGAGATCACAGGTGTGCACTACATCCAACTAATTTTTTAATGGTCTGTAGAGATGGGGTCTCAGCATGTTGCCCAGAGTGGTCTCAAACTCCTGGGCTCAAGCAATCCTCCTGTCTCAGTCTCCCAAAGTGCTGGAATAACAGGTGGGAGCCACTGTGCCTGGCCTGAAATTTTTAATTTTTTTCTAAGTTCTGCATGTGCACATTTAATTTAATTTATCAGAATATACCTGTGACTGTCATTAGACAAGTCAATTATCCTCTTCACCCTCCCTGACATGCAGGATTATTTCAGTGCTCCATCACAGCCCCGAAGTGCTCCATGGGCCCTCCTTTCAAGGCTCTTGTCACGGTTGCTATCTTATATACTTTCTTCTGAATGATGATTTGACTAATGCACCTTCTAATATAATCTATGCTATAATCTAAGAAGACAGGAGACAGATCTGTGCTATTCTATTGCCTAAGTCCACATGCAGAATCAGGCACATGACACTGTGTAAGGCACTAGAGAGTACATACTTACTAAATCAGAAAATAAGTCAATTAATAAATACAGAACTGGATTTTTCTCCGAATATTTCATTCTACATTGGGAACATATCCCTTCCACCACAAACTCTCCTCTGTTCCCTCTGTTGTCTAAATATCAATTAGAATCTTTGATCATCTACTTGGTACTAGGCCTATATTTCACTTCATGTCTTTTTTCTTTCTCTCCTCTTTTTTTACATAAACACCACACACACACACACACACACACACACACACACACAGGCTTACACACATATACATATCTTATTTAAGCTTTTAAAAAATAGTTCTTAATTTTAATACAATCTTCACATACATATTTGATATATATATGACATATAATACAAATATATATGCAAACACAAATTTAATATAATTTTCAAGACATTTCTGACATGAATATAAAACTGACAAGTGTGACTCAGTTGAGGGCTATACCAAAATTCATATTTAGATGAAATACACCTCTACTCAGCTCCTTTTAACACGTGTTTTAGCTTCTCGTGCCCAAACCAGGTCATGTAGCAACAAAGAAAAATGGTTTCTGCCCTATAGTTATTTGAGAAATTGATTAAGAAAGTTAAGTCAGATTTGCAGTGCTAGACCTGAAAAGAGGTAGGAAGTAGTTAGCATAGGGTCAAACAAATTCGAAACCTGAAAATGCCCGTGGGATTCAGGCACCCGTTTCCATTGTTGTTTAGTCGATTTGAATATCAATTAGGAAATGTCCTTACATTTATGCTACCTGTGAAACTTAGAAAACTGCCTTCATTTCCGTCAGAAGGTGAATTTGAAATTTATATTTCCTTTTCCTTTAACGATGTTGACATTCTCCTTGACTCTTATGTCGTCCCATTCCAGGCATTAAGGGGTGCAGTTCTCTCGACCCCTTCGAAGGAAAACACGCCAATCTCCCGTTCCAGACCGGGTGGGGCTAGGTGCACCTTCACCTCCGGCCCGGGCTCTGCTGCGCGCTGTTCGTCCACGCAGCCCAGCCTGCCGAGGCCCCAGTTCTGCCGTTTTCCCCGTGCTCACTCTCGGGCACAGCAATCGATTTGGACAGCGAAGTGAGTCCCGTGGCAGGCATGGCTTGAGGGCTTCTAATAAAGGACCGTAATGTGAACTGTGCCCCTGGCTTGTCACCTGGAAAGTTGACAGGCCACCACACCCCTGGCCGAGCGCCTTCCACCGCCGCGCGGTCCCTCGGGCCTGCAGGGGGCGCTGTGCAGGGGCGTGGCGACGTGTCAGCGGAAGCTGCCATAGTGACTTCCACTCCAGGACTGAACGCAGCAGCAGAATAGAAGAACTTGGCCATTGAGCCAGAGAGAAACCAGAAAGGCGAGGACACATGAGGAAGAGAGATATGAATACTCGAGAAGAAGGAGAATAAAGTCCAGGTGGCTCACGGGTTTGCCCACGTCCCCCGTCTAAACCAACCCGACTCTTACCAGTGCCTGCCTGCAGGTGGGTGGCATCAAAGGACAGTGCCCTGACCTGGACAGCACCTCCAATGAGAGGGCCTGATGGATGACCCCTCTCCCTCCCTCTTCCAATTCTTAAATCCTTCCCACAGCACTGGACTCCGTGGGTGTCCAGCCTCTAGGTGTCTCCTGCACCCACAACTCACAAAAGCTAAGTACTGGAGATCAGCACCTTCTTCTTATTGAGCCCAAAGCTGCCTCCTTTAAATTTCACACATTGGATTTAGCTGAATCCAGAGGTCCAGACTTCATATTCCTGGAAAACGTGTTGTGCCTCCGACTCTCCGCCTCCCCAGGCTAGAATTCCAACAGTTACTCCAAGGACATCCTATCATTCTTGCCACTATTTTTTTTAAAAAAACCCACTTCCCATGCCATTATTAATGTGTGAGGTTCAAAACCGCACAAGTCTTCATATATTGTCCAAAAAGTCAGAATAAAGGGGAAAATGCTTCTTCCCAAACCACGCTCCCAGAAATGCAGCTTTCGCCTTTACCTGGGGGCTCAGGTCGCGGCATCACATCACACCGGGTGAGAAACAGGATTGAATCCTCCTGTCTTTCCAAACGAAAGCCAGAGACAAAGTTTTCATGTTTCTGGAAGGTTATGTGCAAAGGAGAGAAAGAAAATAACCCAAAATGAGAAGAACATTTTATTTTTATACTCACGTATTTGACTTTTTTAAAGAAGAAACTTTCTTCAATTCTTAAAAGAACTAGATAACAAAATAATTCTTCAGAACTTCTTGACCTAAATGCTATGATTGGGTTGTCTTTTCACTTCAGAAAGGATTTTTTAAACCACGTATCCAAATGCACATCTTGAGAAGTGACTTTATTTTTCTGTTGTACATACATATTAATAGAAACTTTAATAGAATGCCATTGAACTATATCTTCATTAAATCTGAGAAACGTAGAAATCCAAATTCTTGAATAGGTCACCATTTCAAGAAACATGAGTTGTGTCACATTTTGATGCTTTAAATCACATGGCCTGATAAAATTAATGTTCTTCCATTTCTCTGCATAATGTGCCCTCTACCGCCCACCCAGCAATTGTATCAAGATGCAAACAGCCATGATCGCTGAGTGATAGCTGGAGAGATTTGGCCTAGCATAAGTTCTGGCATCACACACAATTGGCTGAGAATTGCAGCTCCACCACTTACTGGGAGTGTGAAATTGGGAAAATTGCTTAACCACCCTAGGATGAGTTATCGTAGGCAGCAGACACCAGTCATGGAAAGGGTGGTTGTGAGGATGCTGAGAGGTACCAAGGACCATCTCCTTCCCCATGAGCAGCTACTCCTGTTTCCTATCATGAAGGCTATGGGTTGCATTCTCATGCTTCTCAGCCATAAAATGACTTAGGAAAACCTGGGACATATGGAGGATGGTTTGTTAATTCCTGCCTTCCTTGATTTACATGCACAAGGCTACTGCCCATTCCTGCATGATTACCTTTGTTTAAAACACCTTCCTCTTGTTCTAACTAGACTCTAATTTGGGGAAACCAATCTAAAAGTAGAAGCCAGCAGAGCAAACACGGAGTGCAGCCTCTGCTCCACCCTGGCCACAGACCACGCAGCTCGGCGACCCAGAGCATCAGCCTCACCTAGAGCTTGTCAGTTGTTCTGATTCTCCAGCTCCAGCCCAAACCCCCACGTTGCAATCCACAGTTTAACACGTTTCCCCAAGAATTCACAGGCTCTGAGGTGCCCCACTCGAGACATCCACAATGAGAAAGAGGATGAATACAGCACAGTGTGGACTCACAGAACACAGGGCAACGTGGGCGAGACCCGGGTGAACCCCATAATTGCACACAGGAGGAATCTGTCAAAACACAGAAGTTATTTTCTACAAATTCTAATTGTGATGAGTCAGAACTGGATCTCAATATTGCATTAAATTCACAGGATCATTCTGTCTACCTTTTGGGCCACATGAAAGAAAGAAGATCCTAGAACCAAAACTAGAGGGTAAGTAATTTTATTCACATCACTGTTGTTGAGTTGGAGGAGACTTGCACCTGCCTGGTACGCCACAGTCTCTGTGCTGACACTCAGGATGTTTAGAGAGAATGGTGCTGAGTGAATGAGGGAACCGGAGTCAAGTCACAGGAAATAAAGGAACCTTGTTGCATGTGCAGATGAAATATTAGATTGTTTTCAGCTCATATGAATGATCTGGGGGAAGAGTTTGCTGGTAGCAAGAACATCGAGAGTTTTTTTGCAAACTGATTAATTGAACATTTAACAGCTTGTTTTCATGTGCGGTTTACTCAATTTATATAAGCAATTACTGAATTTGCATGTACAAATGGATGCAGCTGCAAAGCCTAAGGTATTTTTTATTAGATCTACTAAATTTGAATCAGAACACAGGTTTAAAAGTAGCATTTGACATAGCTGCTTCTGCTAATGACAGAGAACAGAATCCTGTATTTGAAAAAGCTTATTGGGAAGGTCAGTTTTGCCAAATGAATTAATTGGATTTGAAATGCATGAAATCTTATTTTACAGTTAAAAGGCAAGAATCACATCCTACCTTGATCAAGTCCTAACTCCTCAACTGTTTTAATTTCGTTATTTAGAAACAAACCAGTGCAGTACAGGTAACCTACAGTGAAATGTGTTCACTGCAGTGATGTTAATGCCTGTTTCAGTTTATTACATCATGTGGATGCCACTTTTGTTTATCAAGCATTTTCTTCGTGATTTCTCACCGGAATATGAAGGATGGGTAATACACTTCAATGCTGTGGTAGATAATTTTTATCAAAATTTGGCCTAGTACACACTGAAATTTCTTTAGATTGTATCTTCCTGATATGCCTGCTTTCTTGGCTCTGGTACCTACATTCTGAACTAAATAAAAGTGGTTTCCTATATAAATAAGGAAAGAATGTTATTTTAATTTCTGATTAATCCTAAGCAAAGAGAATTTCATTGCACATCTGTGTAGATACCTCCAAATTCTTGACAATATACTGAATATATTTGAGGGTTATTAGTAAATTCGTGTTCTTGGGAGTTTTCTTCGTGTTTTACATAGTAAATTAATTCCAGAAGAATCTTCCAGATGATGTTTAAAATCATTTGTATACAAAGTTACTATTGTGATATTCATTTCAAGCTTTTCAAATCAGACAGAAGTGCTCAAACATTCCTATATTTTAAATTATGTTGGTGCACAGTAAGCTAAATAACTTGCAACTCCCTGGTTATAAATCTAACAGGGTCTTTCAATCTCAGATATTTCCAACCTTTTTATCTTCATTAACGTAAATCAAAAAGAGTTGAGGTGACAATGAGAGATTGTTCAACCCATAAAACAAATCCAATAAATTTCAACTTGTTTGAGGCATTGCCACAGAACCTAAAATACCCTTATGAGAATTTAACAATGATTTGTTCCTTCAAGCCCTCATGGATATTCCATTTTATTGTTTCCCTTGATTTATAAATCACCTTGGACATTTTTGGCCATGGAGTCCTATTACCTTCCCTTTAGGGCTTCGTGAGTTTCAAGTTTTTCTGGGATGAAAGCATTTTATATTTAGCAGAATTCAGTGGCAATTTGTATAGATGGACTGAGGAAACGTCTCCAGACGGTATCAGTCTAAATGGTACAATACACTCAAGGCTAAATGGTCTTAATTATGAAATCACACATATGTGTGCTCATATCTCAGTTATTTACTCAGGT
This sequence comes from Macaca nemestrina, assembly GCF_043159975.1. NCBI lineage: Eukaryota > Metazoa > Chordata > Mammalia > Primates > Cercopithecidae > Macaca > Macaca nemestrina. The sequence continues at coordinate 142,440,562 of NC_092133.1, forward strand.
GCCAGGCATTAATGCAAGTTTCTTATTAGCTACTGTTATTTTCTGTAACAACAGATAAGATGAGGTATGCCAGGTACTGTGCAAGTGGGTTTATGTGTGTTCCGTTCACATAGCTTGCAACACAACCCTGTGATGTAGGCATTATCATTATCCCCACTCTGCAAATAAGAAAATGGTGGGGCCCAGGAGAAAGGGCAAAACCTGTTCCAGCTCCCACATCCAATCAATGGTCAATTGAAGATCTAGTGAACGCGTTCCAGTAAATGGCATTGAAACCAATTTGCCTTGGATGTGTAGCTGAAAACACTCAGAGATTATAGTCAGGAGAGCAGTATTTGAGTCCAAATACTATCGTTAACCAGGTTTTGGGGCCTGACTTCTGGCACTTATAGTTTCTCATGTATTACTGTAAAAGTTGGGCTTTTGAACTGCTAAGCTATGTTCCCACCAAAACATTATAGAGTCTAATGAAAACCATTAAATATATTTTTCAAAGTTTCTTTGTGGCTTTTAGATTATCATCCTGAATTTCAAATTCCAGTTTTAAACTATTCAGATTAAAACATGGAAGAGATCTGAAGCCCTCTGATTCCTCTGAAAATTGAGCCCCTTTCAAAACGTACACTCTAGATTTCATTTCTTTTTTAATCGAAATTTCCTCAGGTTCATTATTCATAGTTAAAACACTCAATTGTGTTTAAGAGCACCATTATGGTACCTGGACCCAGGCCATTCACTTTAAAGTGTTAGCTTGCCCTTCCCACACCCCTGGGCAATAAACGCCCTCCCCACACCCCTGGGCACTAAGCACTGCATCCCCAGGGAGGAGGGAGGAGGGAGGACATGAAACTGACCTCTTGACCCCTTAGGGGCAGCTCCCAGCATGTTTCTGGGAACCATATTTCAACATGTGTTTCTTTACGTCTTTTTAGCACTATCGCTTTCATCTGTTCATACCTGGTTTGGCATCACTGTTACTTTTTATAAAAGCAGGATTGTATTAGGCAGGTTAGAAAATATGAAGTATCAACATTTGGAAATTAAAAAATGTGAGGACTGTTTGTTCACAGGTGTGCAGGATTCTATCCAACTTGTTTCATCCCGAAAAACCCCATGGCCTGTGTCAAGCTTCTGATGTGCTCAGTCACAGATCCCCTCCCTGCAGCCACCAAGACGGTCCGCCCAGACCACATCGTGGGTGGAGCTGTCACTGGTAACTGGCACTGCCCCAGACATGGCACTAAATGGTGAAGATCCTTGACATTAAGACAAGATTGCCCCTGGTTCTCCTGCTATTTCAACCCAAAACCCTCTTCAGAAGCAACCTTACCAAGTATTCTTTGATGCTCACATCTGAACCAGGACCAAGCTTTGTGGAAACTACCCAATAAATCATCATTGAACAGATAGAGTCATTTTTTTCCTGTATTGCCTGCAATAGAATATATTCACAACACTTCATATTTCACTATAATTATCAGCAAAATGACTTTCATTGAATTTTATTTCTTCTCTTAATAAAAAGAGCCTCCGAAGTGAATAATACAAATTTTCCTCTCATTTTTATACATATAACCCATAATATAATAATCAGAAATAAATGACCCCCAAAATAGATGACGAAGGTCATTCACTGCAGGGTCAGGATGAGTCTTTTTTAAAAAATTTCTCCAGAGATTTTATAAATTTATTTTATGGGTTAAAACTACTCTGACTTCCACAAATTTTAAGTGAATGTATGAAATGAGATGTAGATTTTTCATTGTTTACAGAGTCTGTTCGCACTCGAAGTGCAATTCAGAGCTCCAGCATATTTAGTCCATTCACTACTAAAAAGTCTGTTAAAATCTTCACAAACGCTTTGCATAAATTGTCGTTTGTGTGCTTTCAAAAGCTGTTTAGAGAGGAGAATGGTATATCTTGTGATGTATGTATTTATTCAATTTATACCTGTGGAAGGAAGATTTTAAATCATCTGAAAAATATATGCACACATTGCATATTTATATGCTTGTCCCCGCCACACACACACAAGAACACACACACAGGAACGAACCCCGTGTTAGCGACATTGATGTGAGATTTATGTTCATATTTTTAAATGGCCTATCTTGCTGCTATCTCCTTCTCCATTGATGGTCTTGTTGGTGAGTTTCCTCTTCCCTACTTCCCTTCTCCCTGGCTATAATGAGGGAAACAGGCAGGTCCTCACATTATTTCCTGAACAGACTCTGGTCCCTGGAGATGCTGAGTCTTTAACTCTCTGCTGGCTGTGACTGGCGAACGGATTACTGAAGGGCAAGAGAGACTCCATGGGACTCGTAAACACACTGATTTTCATCATTTAGTCAAGCACTTTTGCCGATCAAGATTCAGTATTGAATATCATTTCATAATTATCAACGGATGTGCATACACATCGTTAATAATTCATATGAAGAATTATCTAACTTAAATGTTCCCTGTGTTTGTTTTTCATTCACATAAAATTTTATTCCATCCACAATCCAGGCTCTACAGTTAGGTTGAAGGGATTCAAATAAAGCTGAACCACTGGGGCTCTGTGACGCCACCAGATTCACGCACCGATCTGTGCCTCGAATGCCATCCAGAAAGCCAGGAGTAATATAGCCTCTCTGCATGCTTTGAATATTTAAATATAAATGATGATAGATGATTGATAGGTATATACAGATGGACAGATGATAGAGATAGATAGATATAGACAGACAGACAGACAGATGACAGATAGATGGAGAGATGGAGATATATCTTCCCGAATTATGCCAAAACCATCCATGAATATCAGCTGTTATTATTGTCATCATCATCACCATCATCACTATAATCCCTGAATTTCAGGAATTCTGAAGGATGAAAAGTTAAACTACTATGCCTTAAGTTTGAAGAATGTATCCCAGATTAACTATAGAACCAAACAAGGACATAAATAACAAGAATATATATAACTTAATAGATTTTTTAGGCCCTCGGTTTCTAGGGAAACCTCCCCTACATTCAGGAAGACTCCACTAATATCCTGTTTGGCCACACTCACTCCCTGCCACATGGATGATCTCTACTTAGGAAACCCTCAGAGGGCGGCATCTCGGAAACGGCACCCTAAATGCCACCATCATGATGTCAACGTGAAAACCAAAGACAGGATTCCCCAGTGCTCCTGAACCTGCAAACTTGCCAGCATGCAGAAGTGGCTTTGGTGCCTGAAGCTCACACTGGAAAAGGCAAACTGTGGCTCCCTCTACATTGTTGTCAAATGGACACCAAAACCGATCAATATCCTCCCAGGCCTCATGGAATCATTGACAGTGAGAGTTCTCTACCTGCCCCAGTAGGCTTTCTCCATTGAAGAGAAGGAAAAACAGAATGCCAACCCCTGCGGGCAAGGCAGGCCTTTTCCTTATTGAAACCAAAAACTACCATGCAGTTTCATGCCGAGAATTTCACTAATTTTATTGAACGTCCTCAAAAATATTGCATCAAAAGTGTATAGTGAAATCCTATATCGAATCTCCATTTTTCCACACGTGCGGAATAACGACAGATGCGGACCTAGGTGTTTTATATATATCCCTCCATCATCAATCATTCACTCATTCAACAAATGTTGGTGGAGTTTTAAGAGATGCCAAGTACTGATCTCGGCAGGCATCATTCTTGGCCTTGGGAAAATCATAATGAACAAAGCAAAAGCGTTACCTGCTGTCGTAAACAGGATATTTAATCCCGCACTTGGAGCCATGAAAACAAAGGCTGACAGAGTTTAAGTAACTTGTGTAAAGCGTCGCTGTTTATAATCCATACACCTTAAATAGCAACACTCTGACCAGGAAAATTGTCTCTCATAGAAACTAAAATGCACTTGTTTCCTACTGGAACACTGAAACACCTTCGAGGAAATTGAAGGTCTCGTTAAATTTGTTGAGAGAAGATAAATGTCTTTTAAGTGATCGATAAGAAAAAAAATAGCAAATTAAAACATTCCTGGATTTGCAAAAATTATTAAACTATTTTACACACATAGTGTAGCCATGTAGAGTTTGACAACTTTGACTTTTTTTTCTAGAAAGTCTGCATTTAGATTAGCAAATAATACAAAGATTAACAGACTAGTAGCATTTCCCAATTTTCATGGTAGGCCTCTTTGATCAATTATGAATTAATCTAAAATATAGCAAAAACATCATAAAAGTAAACAGAAATATTTGTTTGTCATGGGCTTGTCCAAACATTAAACCTAAATGCTAATTAAAGACTTCATGTAATTGAAAAAAAATCATGCTATATAAAGCAAAAAATATATGTTGACTTTTTTATTCTTAAATAAAATAGTGATATTTTAATAGTGACTTTTTAATTCTTAAATAAAATAGTAATAGTGAATACATACAAGGGTAAGTCACTTCAAAAGTGGAAATAACCATCACAACTCACTGAAGCTGAGTTTTTAATATATTGTATACTACTGTAGAGGTAGCCTGTGTACACAGTGTGTGTACATATGTGTATCCGTGTGTGTACATGTGTATGCATGTATATGTGAGCACACGTGTGTGCATGTATGTGGGTCTTTTTTATTATACTTTAAATTCTAGGGTACATGTGCTCAACATGCAGGTTTGTTACATACATATACCTGTGCCATGTTGGTGTGCTGCACCCATCAACTAATAGTTTACATTAGGTGTATCTCCTTTGTGTGCATGTGTGTGCACATGTGTGTGCATGTATGTGGGTCTTTGTGTGCATGTGTGTGCCTGTCTGTGTGTGCATGTGTGGGGGTCCTTGTGTGGATGTCTGTGCACGTGTGTGTGTTTGTGTGTGCATGTATGTGGGTCTTTGCCCGTGCGTTCATGTCTATGTGTGCACACATGTGTGCATGTATGGGGTCCTTGTGTGGATGTGCGTGCAAGTGTGCAAGCATGTGTGTGCCCATGTATGTGTGTATGTATGCACATATGTATGCATGTGTAGGGATCCTTTTGTGGATGTGTTCCATTCTCAGCTTATCCACATATTTTGCAGATTGCTTTATGTCAGTATCTGTAGACTCTCTGTAGTCTTCTTAATGGCTATATAGTAGTTACTTATTTTAGAAAAGTTTATTTAAAGTAGAGAAATTCAAACGTGTGAAAATCTTAAGTGCACAATAAGTTGACTTTACAAAGTGAACCTCTGTCGTCAGCGCCCAGGTCATAGCCAGTGCCCCTGGCCCCTTTCTGTGGCTGCTTCTGCTCACTGACCCGAACAGAGAGTACCCACCCCGTGGCTAACAGCATGGATTGTAGTTGCCTTTCAGCTTTATATAAATGGGCTTACCCAGCATGCGCCCTCTCGAACTGGCTTCTCTTGCTCAGTGTTGTGGCTTTGAGGTCCACGCCTGGGAGTGCATGGCAAGATGTTGTTCATGCTGTCTGCTGCACAGTGTGCACTGTGGAAAACATGTGATCCGTTTCCTGCTTGACGGACACTTAAATTCCTTCTAATGTTAAAATCTCATGACCATAAGAGAGAGGATCTTTCTTTTCCCAGCTGTGGTTTGGGAAAATCTAAGAAAATGAATTTATTATTTTATTTTTTATTTTTGAGACGAAGTTTCACTCTTGTTGCCCAGACTGGAGTGCATGGTGTGATCTCTGCTTACTGCAGCCTGTGCCTCCTAGGTTCAAGGGATTCTCCTGCCTCAGTCTCCCTAGTAGGTGGAATTATAGGCACGCACCACCAAGCCTGGCTAATTTTTTGTTTGTTGTTTGTTTTGTATTTTTAGTAGAGACAGGGTTTCACCATGTTGGCCAGCCTAGTCTCAAACCCCTAACCTCAGGTGATCTGCCTGCTTCGGCCTCCCAAAGTGCTGGGGTTATAAGCATGAGCCACCATGTCTGGCCAGAATATGAATTAGAACACACCTGGATCAAATACCCACCCTCACACTACCACCTGTGGCTACGATGAAGGGGTTCCCAAATGATGGTAGCTCCCATATCAGCCAGACTCACTTCCCTGAAGGAAGAGTAGCTGGCCCTTAAAGAAGAAAGACGTGATAGGTTAAAGACCAATCTTAAATGTTCTTTAAACATTTTATTTTACAGTAGACGATACTGTGCCACAGATATTTAAGGACAATTGCCTGGGTTTATTTTGGTCCTTGGTTGAAAAGCGAAGATTAGAGTCCAGAGGTCTCCATGCTCCAGGACAAATCTATGTTTTCTTGAGGAAAATGTTTCTGAGGGTTCTGATTTCCATGTAAGAAATTAAAATGTGTCTGACACTTGGTGATTATATGTCACCTCAACTGTCATCATGTCCTCACTTTGTAGAGCTGCATTAAAGAGACATATTAAAGGAACAACTTCTTCACTTATTGACGATGGGAGGCTCCTTGACATTTAATCATCTTAAACTTTCATATTAAATGGAGTCGTTGCCCTATCATTTCATCTCTTTTATAAAATAATCAGTAGGAAACAGTTCATCAGTTAAATTCTGGATTCCAGTTAGCCAACTTACACTTTTTTGAACATCCGTAGGCCTGTTTTAAATATGAGAGCTCTTTTTTAACCACCAAACATTTTGTAATCCAACACATGAACTTCCCCTGATTATTCTTCGGCTAATAAGCCTGTGACTATCTGTTCCTTGTGTGAAGAGCACAGGAATTCAAAAGCTCCTAGTGAAAAATGTGTCCTTTCGATGAGGTGACTCATGTCATGATCTTATTTTTAATGAGAGTGTTTTTAAGAAGCTAAAAAGAAGGCCCTAAATTTAGTACTATACCTCATGTACATGAACACATCCATCTGGTTAATATGCAGCCCCTGTCTTTGAAATGATAATTATTGGTTTTAAAAAGCAGTTGAAGAGAAATATACAAAAAAGTCTTCATATATGAGATCTAGCTGCAAAACTCAAGAACCTAAATGTCTTAAAGGATGTATATGAAGACATGTTTGTGCAGAATTGCTCGAGGGAAAGCAGGGTGGGAAATGGCTCCTTTTACACCTGAGTGTTCCAGTCCATCTATTTTATTCTGTCTTTTCTGTCCTATATCAGTTAGGCGCTCTGATCGAATCCTCCCTAATATTCAGCCTTGCACCAAAGCCTGCTTTACAGATAGACCGTGACGTATATCTGCCAATCTAAATCTGTGTATCTATATATCTAAATCCAGATGTAGATAGATATAGATACATATAGATATATAGATATCAATATCCATTATGTATCTACAGATGTATCAATGTATCAATATCTATAGATATCTATATATGTATATCTAGATATGTCTACCTATCTAGGTGTATGCATCTAAAGGTGTATCAACATATCAGTATCTATAGATACCTATATAGATATATCTAGATATGTAGGCATATCTAGATATAGAGATTGATAAATAGATGGATGATTGATCCATCGATACATAGATAGATACATACACACATACATACACACACAGATACATAGATACCTAGATGCATAGATGGTGTAAATTTAGGTGTTCATGATAATTCCTTCATACCATCAGCATCTCCTACAATCTTTGGGAAATTAATTGATATCTTCCTTCTCCAATTTCTCCTCCCTGGAAAGCATGAACCCAGCACTCTGCAACCAGGTTGAGGATGTACATCATGAGACCTGCGGCAAAAAGTAAACTATACATATTTAAAATATATCGTGTACTTGTGGTTGATACATAGATGCAGAAAAGGAATACCGGACCAAAAACTCCTAGTATTTTTCCTGGTATTTTTCCAGTGTACTCTGAATAATAAACACATTCTTCATGTTCTTCAATATGTACTTCAGATGCCAACCTCAAAAAAGGGAAAACAGGCCTGAAATGTAGAATACTTAGAACCCCTCAGCCTTCGGTGTGCATCAAACTATGAACTGGGCATTGTTTCAAAACTACCAATACCTTACCAAGTATTTTGAAAAGAGGGATTGATCTGTAAAAGTTCACTGGTATTGATCATTTTCATTGCAATTGAGTTTGATACCACTCCAAATCCTTTACAGAAGTCACTGTAAGAATGTTGTGTGTCAACTACACGATAAATCATTTTTGCAAACCCTGCTTTTCCTGTTGATTGGTTTTTCTCTCTCTGAAATATTCCATGAGAACTTTGTGTGCAGCACCTGGATCCTTTCAGCCTGGGCCACAGCCATCTGGCTCCTGGAGGAAGCGTCGCTGAAGACCCATGATGGCTTCCAGAGCTCCTAGAGGAGCCACTTTGGTTCATACTAAAACCCAAAGCCCTTTATTAAACATCCCCATCCCCATATCCTACTGTGCACCACATAACAATAAATAGTCCAACCCGTCAAAGAATAGCTGGCCAGTATTTACCAGAGGCTGCTGGAACCCACTCATTTGAGCATTTCTTGTACCTACAGTGAGAAAAGCAAGGACTCATCACCACAATCAGAAACTCACAATTTCATTCTGTTTAGTAGTTTTGTAAGCATTATTTACTTTTCTAAAAAATTATATATCTTTGTTTTAATTTCTAAGTTGTAGTTCTACAGTGTAGCCCGCAGGCTTCAATACGACAAGTAATTAACAATGGCAGGCCTTTTGCGCTCGTATAGATCTAAAAACATCTTCCACCATAAATGACATGAGAAGGGGACGTAGCAATCTAAAAGTCCCTGTGGATTCTAAAAGACCCTTCCCTGGTGAGAAATTCCCAGGTTCCTTGTTTTTCATTTTTGTAACTGACACATAAAAATTGTCTATATGCAATCCATCGTGTACAACATGTTTTGAAATTTGTCTGCATTGTGAAATGACTAAAATGAGTTAATTAACATATGTCACCTCATATTCTTATATGGTGAGAACACTTAAAACTACTCTTTTAGCAATGTTCAAACATATATTACACTGTTATTGTATTAGGGTTCTCTAGAGGGACAGAACGAACAGGATAGATGTATATACGGAAGGAAGCTTATCAAGAAGAGTTGACTCACGGGATCACAAGGTGAAGTCCCACAATAGTCTGTCTGCAAGTTGAGGAAAGGAGGTCAGTGATGGGTCAGTCCAAATCCCGAAACCTTCCCAGAACTAGGGAAGCCAACAGTGCAGCCGAGAGTCGGTGGCCAAAGACCCGAGAGCCCCTGGTAAACACTGATGTAAATTCAAGGGTCCGAAAGCAGAAGAGCTTGAAGTCTGACGTTCTACAGCAGGAAGCATCCAGCACAGGAGAAAGATGCAGGCTGGAGACTCAGCAAGTTTGCTCATTCCACCTTCTCCTGCCTGCTTTCTTCTGGCCATGCTGGCAGCTGACTAGAAGGTTCCCACTCAAATTAAAGGCGGATCTGCCTCTCCCAGTCCACTGACGCAAATGTTAATCTCCTTTGGCAGCTCCCTCACAGACACACCCAGGATCAATACTTTGCATCCTTCAATCTAATCAAGTTGACACTTCATATTAATCATCACAGTTATCCACTAAGTCACCATGTTGTCCGATAGATCTTGAACCTGGAAGACATGGTGTTCCATGCAATAAACCAGGCACAGAAAGACGAATGCTGCGCAGTCTCATTTGTATGTGGAGGCTAAAGATGTTGAAACTGTAGGAGGAGAGAAAGGAATGATTGTCACCAGGGACTGGGGCTGTGCGGTGGGGACATGTAGGTCAAGGAATACAAAATGTCAGTAAGATGGGAAGAGGAAGTTCTCAAATCTTTCTATACCTTCATTTTCTGGTCTCTAAAATTCATGGCACAGAATTCGGCCATGTGGCCAGCACATCTCAGGTGTTGGATGGGCGTGGGCATCTCCATTGGCCAGTTCCTCTCTTCCAGTCCCTGGCCCTTGTCCCACAGCCTCAGGCGACAGCTGATTCCACAACAGAGGTGCAGGTGGGAGAGGGGGCAGCAGGCGGGAAGCTGAACTTCTTGCACCCCAGTCTGCCCTGTGGGGCCTCGGGATGTGGGGCCTCGGGATGGGTGGCCAGGTCTGGAGGCTCTGGTGGCATGGCCTCCTCCCTCTGCCCTGAGCCTGGGTGGGCAGGTCTGGGTAACCTCCACATCCTGTCTGCCTCGTCAGCCTCTTCCATCTCCTGCATAACCGAGGCTCTGCTGAGTCCTCCCGGACTGAGGGATGCAGAGTTGTTCCCCTCCCTTGTCCTCCTCCCCGTCCGCCCACAGCCCTCTGTCCAGTATTGAGCCATTTCAGCAGCATTTACAGAAGGCGCCAGATCCCTGGCCTCACCCAGGCTCGGGTCTCCACTGCCACTGCCTCCCAGGAGCCTCTGACCTCCTGACTCTCCTCCAGCCCTTGCTCCTGACTCCCCTTCTCCCCACCACGTCTTTGACATCCAGTTTCACACTGTCCATCTCTGTCTTTTAGTTTTCATTTATTTTTGTCTGATTTATCAAAAGAGTTCTGAGCGGGTATAAATTGCATCTTACATAATTTTTCAAAACTACAACCCACACCTGAGTATAATATCAGTGCTGACCACTATCTAAATATCCAGCAGCTTCTATTCTAATTGCTTTGTATCTTAGTAGTAACAACTACAGGGCCACACAGAGAAATGGCAGGGAAAGCATATGAGATCTTCCAGCTGTTAGAGACACTACAGATAATATTATTTAATTTTTTAAAGATGTGTATATAGAAAAATCGAAGTCAAGAAATGCCACTGGATTTATCTGAAGCAAAATCTTAGGGACAGCTTTCCTGCTTTCCAGCCAAGGAAGAATTTCAGTAAAAGAGGAATTCACCTACGAATTTTATGACAAAGGTAGCCATTCAAAAGGAATTATGTTGTTATTTATTTTTATTTTAAAAATATGTTATCTATTGTTTAAAATAGATATATTTTTATAGATATAAAACAGACTTATAGGGTATTAAAATCAACTTAAAATTATATATTATTTCAAAATACCTGAATATCATACAAGCTTAGATGAATTATTCAGAAATAACTAGACAAAGGTTGGGATAAGTGATGGTGTGACCTCTCTTCTGTTATTATTTTTAATTATTATCTTTTCAAGCAGAGATTCCACTGCGGGGCATACACCTGGTTAATATGCTCCCATTCTCTTGGAAATGGTAATCACTGGGGGAAAGTTTTATAAAGAGAAATCAGAAAAACACAAAAACAATCATCTTGCCTCCTCGGGCCCGGCTGTGCGCGGCGTCCAGAGCACCCTCTGAGCAAAGGGAACGTCTCCATTTCCACTGGGACCGACCACCTGGGCTGAATAGATCCTGTGCTCATTTCCAAGGTGATTCTGCCGTTACAAGGTCCCCAGACCGAAGGGAGATACTGGCATTTTTGAAGTTACAGTGGTCTCAGAAATACTGTTGAGCGTTTGTTCACATGACACGCAGGTCAGTAAGACTCACTGTGTGCCAGGCACTGCCCTCAGCTCAGGAGAACAGCCCTAGAGGAACAGACGGGTAGAAGTGAGCAGGTTCCCTGGGACAGGGGTGGGGCACCATGCCAGGCAGCGGGGCAGAGGCGTGTTACACCCAGGTGTGCGCAGGTGGCCTCTTCCTCATGAAGGAGACCAAAGCAGCTTCAAGCGCGTGTCCTCCGCTGGCCAGAATCCTGTGCAGGGAGAACAGCCCCCCTGGAGAAGCAAGAATTCACCCCAGGGATGCGTTTCCGCTTCAGATCCCAGAGGAAACACAGGTGGGCTCTGGTCCCTGGGGATGCCTCCTCCGGCCCATCACTGGTGCAGCCGCAAGAGTCGGTGTACACAGACACCCACTGAATTGTTTTTTTTTTTTTTAAAAAGAGGCAGTTCAGCAGTACCAGTCATATGGCTTCAAGTCAACAAACAAATACGCAGACAGCCCCAGCCCCAACCCAGGGCAGGGAGAGAGGCTGCAGCCGGCACATCCCAGGCACCACCCTCTTCCCTCGGCTCAGTGACCATCCAGACCCTGACAGACATGTACTTACCAGGCGAGTTTCTTTCCTAGGCTAGAAATGAGGCTGGTCCTCCATGTTGCATTTTAGGATAAATGTTGAAAATGTTAACTCGACAACAAGGAAAATGAGAGACAAGAGAAAACCCACCATGAATCGAGTCATTTAATTTCTATTCAGGACACCAAAGACCATGTAGCAGTGTGATGTGTATAAGACATGTTGAAATGTGGATGGAGGAAACCAGGATTCAGGAGTCTGTGACGTCCAGATATTATCACTCTGGTAGCTATGGGTCTCACTTCTTTATCAGCTGTTGCAATGAAATCTCAGTGGAAACAATTACTGTCCATGGTCAAAATAAACTTAACAATTTGCAGATGATAGAATGCCAGCACACCAGGGTGTGATATAAACAATAAAAGGAATTTTCAGAAAACGCAAGGGACACAGAAAACTTAAAAAATATATTTCGGCCGGGCGTGGTGGCTCACGCCTGTAATCCCAGCACTTTGGGAGGCCGAGGCGGGCAGATCACCTGAGTTCGGGAGTTCAAGACCAGCCTGACCAACATGGAGAAACCCCGTCTCTACTAAAAATACAAAATTAGCCTGGGGTGGTGGCGCATGGCTGTAATCCCAGCTATTAGGGAGGCTGAGACAGGAGTATCGCTTGAACCCGCAAGGCGGAGGTTGCAGTGAGCCGAGATCACGCCATTGCACTCTAGCCTGGGCAACAAGAGTGAACTCTGTCTCAATAAATAAATAAAAATATTTCATCTGTACAGTTTGTAGGTCTACTTTACAGAAACCCTACGAAGGAAAGACCTAGGAAACAGAGCTAATGGAGAATATGAACTCAAACATTTTAAGGCATGGATGCTGAACAAACTGGACATAGTAAAATCCATCCCAAGGTGTCTCAGTTACACAACACGCATAAAGAAAGTAAGACACATATCGCGTCTCATATAATTGAGTGCAGCAAACAACTTATTCTAGATTGTTCTGGTCACCATCTCCACACAGCTACCAGGAATGTGTTAAAAGCATCAGTCTTCCTTCCCTTCTCCTTGTACCGCATCTTACTCAGAATAAAAACAAAAGGACAAGGTCCCAATACCCTTCAACACTTCTGAGTTCCTCAAGACCGAATCATCAGAGCTGAAAGCCAAAACTTCCAGTACAACAGAAGGTGTTCTGGTCTGAACTGAGAGCTGCCTCTCACCTTTGTTCTTTCCACATTTTCTCTGCTGTTCTGTCCACATAAACAATCACAGGGCAATGCCCAGACCCCATGGGAGACTGCGTGTTAATGGTAATATGCAGAAAATTACGTGGTTTTTTTTTTCAGATGGAGTTTCCAGGCTTTTTTTTGTTTGTTTCTTTTAGATGGAGTTTCTTGTTATCCAGCCTGGAGTGCAATGGCAGATCTCAGCTCACCACCACCTCTGTCTCCCAGGTTCAAATGATTCTCCTGCCTCAGCCTCCCAAGTAGCTGGGATTACAGGCATGTGCCATCACAACAGGCTAATTTTGTATTTTAAGTAGAGATGGGGTTTTTCCATGTTGGTCAGGCTGGTCTCAAACTCCTGACTTCATGTGATCTGCCACCTCTGCCTCCCAAAGTGCTGGGATTAGAGGTGTGAACCATTTTTTTTTTTTTTTGAGAGGGAGTCTCACTCTGTCGCCCAGGCTGGGGTGCAGTGGTAAGATCTTGGCTCACTGCAACCTCCACCTGCCAGGTTCAAGTGATTCTCCTGCCTCAGCCTCCCGAGTAGCTGGGATTACAGGCACACGCCACCACGCCTGGCTAATTTTTGTATTTTAGTAGAGACGGGGTTTCACCATGTTGGTCAGGCTGGTCTTGAACTCCTGAACTCAAACAATCTGCCCGCCTCAGCCTCCCAAAGTGCTAGGATTACAGGTGTGAGCCACCATGCCTGGCCTTTTAAATGTATTTCTGAATGTGATTTCTAGTTAGAAAACTTTGATTTCTAATTGCCTTTCTGAAAATCTGGGTAAGTTCAAGTTCTGAAACATACTTGGTGCCCTCCAGGTTTGGAAAGCCATTCCAATGCAGCCATGGTCTGCAGAGGGGACCCCACCTCACTCCTGCGGAAGTCAGCTGGCACCTGGTCCCTCCAGCACCACAGCGTCCCGCCCCAGGGTCTCTGCACTGCCCCATCCCTCTACTTGACAAAGTCTCTCAGTAGATTCTGCATTAGATCGCTTTCTTGCCATTTTCCGGGCAACACTGAAATCCGGCTTTTCTAGGAAGGCCTCCCAGGACCGTATTATTGAAAACAGCAGGTCCTGCATGCCTGGCCTGCTTACCCACTTGCTTGTTTTCTCTCTCTCTAGAGTACTCACTGTTCCTTCACACAATGGCTATTTTACTAATATTTTGCTTATTTTGTCTCACAGTAAATAGAAACTACATGAGAAAAGGAGTTCTATGATGTCTGACCAATAGAAAAATTTAATAAATACCTGAATAAATTTCTGTGTGGAATATCTCTCTGTGTGTGTGTGTGTGTGTGGTGTGTTTTCCTTGAATTTCTGGCAAATATTACATATATGTACCAATTTCAGGTATTCTCAACTGAACTTTAGAGAAAAAAAATGTTATTTTATGATTTGGATGAGCTAGCTAATGATGTTTCTTGCTAACTTTTACCTTTAGAGGTGAAAATTTGATTATCACAGGGTATTTACTTGCCATAAAACGGAAAGCTGTAAAATTCCTACAGCTTTCATCTTTTGATTTTCTTTGAGGTGTTGTGTATTTTAAGCTGTAAAAGGCCGTTCATGTCTAGTAGGATTAAGAACTTTCTTTTGTTTCAGCTTTTTTGAAATATGCCTGACAAATAAAAATCGCATATGTTCAAGGTACGCTACTCGATGTGTTGCTATATTTTGTGAAACAGTCACCACAATCAAGTTAATTACCATGACTCCCATAGTTACCGTGTGTGTGTGTCTATGTGTGTGTGTGTGTGTGTGTGTGTGTGTGGTGAGAACAATTTCAACAGGTTATTTCTCTGTTGAATCTTTCAAATCCAATCCTTTGGAATTTCATTGACACATGAACAGAAAAATGTTTGCAAAGTTCTTATCAAATATGTTAACTCTCCTCCCTTTTTAGCACAATTTGACAAATGTTTGCTGAACACCGTGCTTAGGGGAGGAGATGCGGCAGCGGCGAATGTCATCTGTCTTCAAGGAGCTTGCAGTCAAATGGGGGAGAAAATAAAAATATATGATCGCAACTTCTTATAAAAGTCAACAAAGGAAAACAAACTTCTTATAAAAAAATTGCAAAGGCCATTAAGGTAAAGAATTCTGAGTGTGTGTGGCTGGGGCTGGGAGGAGGGGCACGTGCCAGGATGAGCAGAAACCCTACCTGCACGTGGTCCCTACCCCAGCCTGGAGGTCAGAGGCTGCCCCTCCACGGTGAGCCGTGGCTAGAGCATCTCTCCAAATCCCACACCTGCATTCCTGCCGAGTTCCTTCTTGCCTAAGCTTTGGTTTTGAGGACCCTCAGGTATTTAGATGCCTTCCTAGTGAAACCTGTTTTCTTGACCAAACTCCTGTGGAATTTAAGGAGGTCCCTGAAGCTGCAGGACAGGCAGGGTGCTGGGTGTGGATTGTCTGGTTGCTGGTCGATCGGTCTGATACCCACGTTTCTCCACCATGGTGTTGTCCACTGGGCTGGTGACATTAGGTCTGGGATCTCCCTGCCCATATCTGCAAGCTGGCTGCCACCAGTCCAGTGTCACCATTTCACAAGCACTGAGGTCTATGGATGGCATTTCCAGGGCCTCTGTCCCTCCAAAAATGGTGAGTAGTTTTCTTATTCCAGATGTCCCAATCCAGCCTCTTATGAAAAGCCAAAGCTCCACTTTTCACCCTTGGTGAGACCAGAGGTTAAACCGCTGGCTCATGTGAGAGGCACACATGTTGAGCAAAGGCAGTGCCAGCCCAGGGCCCGCAACCTGTGTGCACCCTTTCTAAGGCCGTGACACACTACGAATACTTCAAGCATGTGTAAATACCTACAGCTCTGCTTAGGATATGATCTCCTCTATTCACACCAGAGGCAGCCTTCTGTATCCCTTGCCTAGTGATCAGCTGGTTGGAAAGGCACAGATCACACCGTACTGGCATGTGCATATGTATGTGTGTATATGTGAAGCTGTTCATGAGTGCACACGTGTGTGAGTTGTGTACTGTGTTTGTGTGCATGCATGTGCACCTGTGTACCTATGTGTGTTTATTTGCTCACCATATCTGCTAACTTATGAGCTACTTGAAGCCTAGAGGCGACTTTTACTCCTTATGTCTCTACACCAATACATGTTCATCAGGGACTGTGTTTCCCATTGTTCAAGCAGTCCATGTTTGAAGCCATGGAATCTCAACTCTGAGAATGGAAAGGGGGAAACTATAGCTGCAAGAAGATTTATGAAGGAAACATGGAGTTGAGAAAATGTCATGGGGACCTTTGATGAGTAATTCAGAGATAAGATGGATTCAACGGGTAAAAAAATCCCACATTAACTAGTAAAAAAATAGCCAAGGTAAGAAAAAATCAGTGAGAACACTGAGTAATGAAGGATCATTACGGAATTCAGTTCTCTGTGACCTTGTCAATATCCTAATTTTGGTGTCAGACATTAAAAATGATAGAGAAATGAGAAGTATCATGTATTTCTAAGACCATGAGATAATTGTGAGAGAATGCTAATAGTTAGGTCTAAAGGAATAGAGTTCCATTTCTTGCAGCCTGTCTTTTCTCTTGTAAACACTTCCAGGTGGTGATTACCCTGCACCCTGGCTGTGCAGGCTGTAACTACCATGCTAACAGAGCGTGTTACAGTAACGCACAGCATGTCAGTCATGAAAGGAGGCCATCGCTCCTCTCAAGTGCTCAAAATACCCTCTTGGAAAGCAAGAGAGTTTCCAGAAAATTGTTGACACCTATGCATATCAATTTTAACACATTTTCAGTTTTTTTAGATTTCAACTTCTTATCACAAATTGCAAAGTCAATTTTTACATATTAATCGCACCTTCCAGTTATTTCGTTATACTGTTGTGATGTGTTTAAAGAAAAAATACAGCTATTTTTATGGTATAAACAAAATTGTAACATAACTCCATTTAAAGTCCCTGGCTCCCATTTAGTGCCCTAATTATAATGCTTTTTATCCAAATATGAAAAAATTATCTTATCTTTTATAGTAAACTAGAGACATCACTTTCTATTCTCTATTGAATTAATAGTACATTAGTTTCCTAAGAAATGTCTTCTTGCTTTCTTATGAGATTTCCAGTGGAAATCAAATCATCGTGATTTAATTTAAGATGGCACAATTTACTTATTTCAAAGCTTTTCATTAAGTGTTAATTGTCCAGGGATTATACAAGGAGATGTGCCGGTTAGGACAGACACACTTAGATGTATGTCATATATAGCTCAGGATTATTTTCACTAAAAGAATGTTTTGAATCATCTTTTTCACAACAGTTGTTTAGACTAGGCAGTTCTGAGCTACTGTTTCTCCAATTTCCTTTTATTAGCCAAGACCAGGTTTGGAAAGCCCAAACCATGAGATGTGTGATCTCATACAGGAAAGATCCATTTATTTTGCTCTAATCTTCATTTGTTCTAAAGGAGATTTCTATGCTAACTTTAAATCAGTTATGAATTTAATGATATAACAAAGGGTCTATTAAAGTTTATGATGTGAAAACCGGGAAACATATTTATTAATAATAATTATTAGTAACATTGATGATAAACGAATGCAATAGTCTGAATTATGTTAAAAACAATTTTTATAAAACTGGAAGAAAACACACATAAAGTTAATAGTGATTAGGATAGTGTGGTAGAATTATAGTTAATTATTTTTTGTATATTCTTTTATTTCCCAGATATTTTAAATTAAACATGTTGGTTTTACAAAAAGAAAAGCATAATAATAAACTGTAATGTGCCTGAGAAATATTCATTTTTTTCTACATTAATTTTTTTAAATCATAGAGCAACATAAAAAGCAAAAGGCCTTATTTAGAGTGTGAATAATGAAGCTACAAAGATTCTTGACCATGTATTTCCGTGAACATGTTTTTAATAGAAAATTCGTTGATGCATCATTCACTTAGAATAAAATGTTCTCATTTAAAGTCACAATCTATTGATTTTGAGAGAGGTATGGTCCTGTGGAGTCGGCATCATGATGAATAAACGGACCCTTTCCATCACCCCCAAAGTTTTCTTACCATCATTTGAAGTAGGTCCCTCCCTGCATCTTCAATCTCCAAGAACAATCTGGCCATCCGCTGTAGGACTATAACACACTTTTAAGAGCAATCTGGCCATCCACTGTGGGAATATAACAGAGTTTTAGGAACAGTCTGGCCCTCCACTCTAGGAATATAACAGCTTTCTCACCCACCCATTCACCAGTTGATAGGTATATGTATTTGTTCCATTTTGGGGCCATTATGAATAAAATTTCTATGAACATTCATGTACAGGTTTTTGTAGAAGCTTTTAAAAAATTCATTTTGCATAAATACCCATGAGCTGAATTGCTGATTTTTTGTAAGTACATGTTTAACTTTTTTATTTTCACGTCAAAATATTTTCCAGAGTGGCTGAATCGTGAGGATTTCAGTTGCTCGATGCCCTCCCGACACCGCCATTGTCAGTCATTTTAATTTTACTTCTCCTAATGAGTGCATAGTGGCGTCTCATTGTGATGTGAATCTGCAATTCCAGAATGATTTCTGATTTGGGGAATTTTTATGTGCGTTTTGACCATTTGTACACCTTTCTTCCGTCTTTTTTAACTTTTATTTTAAGTTCAGGGGGTGCATGTGCAGGTCTGTTACATGGGTCAATTGAGTGTCACTGGGGTTTGGTGTACAAATGATTTTATTGCCCAGGTAGTCAGCATGGGAACGAATAAGCAGCTTTTCTAGCCTCGCCTTCCACCCTCCCTCCATCCTCAAGTATGCTCCAGCGTCTATTGTTCCCTCTTTGTGTCTATGTGTACTCAATGTGTAGGATTTGGTTTTCTGTTCCTGCATTAATACACTTAGAATAATGACCTCTAGCTGCAGCGTGTCATTGCAAAAGATGTGATTTTGTTCTTTCTTATGGCCGTGTAGTATTCCATGGTATACATACACCACATTTTTGTTATCCAGTCTAGTACTGATGGGTATCTTGGTTGATTCAATGTCTTTGCTATTGCAAATAGTGTGAAGTGTCTTGTGTAGAATTTAGGGAAATTATGACAACACTTATTTTGCTCATTAATCAGTAAATCAGTTAATTCTTAGCAGGGAGAACTTATCTCAGCTGCCTGACATCACTGGAGTGGAACAGGTTGTGGACTGGAATCTTCTCAAGGCTCACTGGTTGGTGTTTGTGGTAGTTGAGGCTGGTAGTACCTTCAAGCTCTTAGTGGGGACTGTTGGCCCTGACACCTCCACACATGGTCGGAGCTTCCTCCCAACGTGGCGGCTGGGTACAAAGGTCAGTTGTCCTGAGAGAAAGACCTGGCAGAGGCATTTTGCTGTCTATGACTCAGTCTCACTTCTACCACCTTCTATCAGTCAAGGCTAGATGTGTCAATGGACAGCCACATTTCTATGAAAAGGGTTAAGAGAATCAGCCTCTTTTGGGGGAGCAGCACGATTCTGGAAGAGGACCGGAAGTATTGCTGTGGCCACGATGGAAAGCACAAGCCACCACAGGGATGTCCAAATCTGTTACTCATTTTCATTGACCCGTTCTGTGGACATGTTCTTATTTGTGGTAGGAAATAGGACTGAAATTATGAAGCAATTGGATTGATTTAACTGTATAAGAATTTGTCAAATTGCTTTTAAATAGTTTTGCCGTTTTTCAGTCCCACAAGCAGTGGACAGAGTTCCACTTTCTCAAAACATCGCCAGCACTTGGTGTGGGCAGTCGTTCCACTTCAGCCAGTCTAACGGATGTAAAGTGGTGTCTCCTGCTGGTTTTAATTCACAGTTTTCTGATAAACAATGCTCAGGACTGTCAAGGATTATTGCTCATGTGACTGTCACACATCACAGATACGTTGTCTAAATGTACACTCTGCTGGAGTATGAGAAGTATAATTTTTAAGGGATCAACAACAGTGAAAGGAATATGGAGAAAGTGAATTAAACAGAGGGAGAAGTTGAATTGAGGTGCATGCTTGATGAGGTCTCAGTGGACCTAGCAGGGACCTCCAAAGTAAACATGGACAATAAGCTGTGTCCCATTAAGCCTTGGATGACCATGGCCTCAGGCAGGGCAGCTCCTCATGACTTGGCAGACCCGATGCCCAGGGGCTGCCTTCTGACCACTCTCCTAGAAAGTGGTGGCATGTCCTTCCTGAGGGAGTCTGCACCAGTGTCTCCACATGGGCCACGCACCTGTCTCCATCACTCATGGCCATGCCAAGACCCTCTCTTGTAAATTTATGTCTGCTGCCCAATGTCATTGGGTTGTTTGCATTTTCATCTCTCCCATGGGAATTCTTCATATATTCTGGATACAAATCCTGTATCCAATGTGTGTTTTACAAATATGTTCTCTGAATCTGTAGTTTGACTTTTCATATTCTTCTTAGTATCTATTGAAAAAGTGATATTTTAAATATTTATTTCCTTTTTGTTTATTGCTTTTTTGTGTAATATATAAGAAATAGTTGACCCCGAAGTCTCGAAAAATTCAATTTTTTATATGCACTTTACATTTTCAGCTTTTCCATCTAGGTCTGTAATCTGGTGGTGGGCAGAATAATGACCCCCAAAGATATCCACATCTTCATCTCCAGAACTCGTGAAGATATTATGTTATGTGGCAAAAGGGACTTTTCAGGTGTCATTAAGTTAGGGCCTTGAGGTGGGAGGTGTTCCTGGATTTTCTAGGTGGCTACTCCACAATCATGAGAGTCCTTGGGAGGGAAAGAGGAAGGCAGGGGGGTCAGTCAGAGAGATGTGAGGAAGGAGGGATGCGGAGGTGGGAATAACGTTTCTGCTGGCTTTAGAAGAATGTGTCCGTTCCCACCAATTTGTTGATCATTAGATTATCTTGTGACCCTTCTAATGTTGTAGAATCCGTTGTGACGCTCTCCACCTGTCTGAGGAGCAGCCAGGAAGTCAAGGCTTCTACAGACGATCACTGAAGGGAGAAGTCCCCAGGAACATCACTGGAGATAATGAAGACTGGCCTGTGTCAGGCTTGGGACCCTGAGGGACTGTGGCTTTCACTTTGGGTGGATTTGAGCAGAAAGTGGCTTGTTCCTACATTAAGTGGATCATGCCGATGGCTGTGGAGAGAAGAAAGCTGGGGGTGTGCAGGATGATAAAAGGAGGAAGTAAATCTGAAACCAGCAACTGCCATCAACTCAGTGAGGGATGCTTTGCCTCCGCCTAGACTGGACACAGGGTGAATAAGCAGTCGTTGGATACTGCAGGTTTGGAGGGCAAATTCAACAGCATATGATAGCAATTGAGCATGGGAACTAAGAAAAAGAGAAAAACCAAGAGTATGTGTGAGATTTTGCTCAAAAAGTTGGAAGAACCAAATTGCCATTTACAGACGTGAAGAATTTGCAAGATCAAGCTTGGGTCTGTGGGTGGAGGAAAGATGAAGATGGATTTGGAAGTGGACATCTTCAGTTCAGGAAGCCACTGATGAACCGAGTCATACAGGTGCCAGGAGAATGGAGGGAATCATCACAGAGGCAAATGAAGAGACAAATCCATGGGGGCTAGAGGACCGAGTGCTTATCAGAAGATGGAGAGGATGAGGACCCAGACTAGGAGGAAATGAGCACCAATGGTGTGGGAGGGAAACCGAGAGAAGGAGGCTCCTGAGTCCAGTGAAGAATGCTATGGGAGAGGGAAGGCAGCTCTGTCAAAGCTGCTGATGACTAAGCAAGGGGGGCCTCAGGCAGGAACACTGGATTTACAAACACGGCAGACAACGGTGCTACTACTTGGGGGAAATATGTAAGCCACGTTACCTTCAAATTAACTGTAATTTTGAAGACTGTAATATTCATGGAGCATCCCTGTGGTTTTTTGAGTCATCAACCAAAGATGAATCCTGTCTTCTTTGTGGTAGACTCCTCATCCCCTCCTCACTGCCAAGGCCTGGAAGCCCTAAGCCTGGATCATGTCCTGGAATGATGCATAGCCACTCTGGACTCTCCAGTGTTCCAGAATGACCTGGGAAAGATGAAGACCAAGCCAATCTCGAGTCACTGGGAGAACTTTCATACCTTAATAAAATCAACATGCTTCACAGGGAACAGCAAAAGAACATTTAACAGGATGTGGAAGAAACCATTTTGCACTAGAAATTGGGATCTGAGAAATTTCTTCTCAACATACTGAAAAGAGAATGCCTGCTCTCCATCACGGGTCCCAAGCTGTATTTTCTCTTTTGTATTCACAGGAGAAAGTCTTCTGGGCACCAATACTCAAGATTTTGGGAACCGAGACCTACATATTGAAGATTCCAGGTTGTGTAACTATCATTATTCAATGATGCTTTCACAGCAGGACCAGGAGGTTGGCTTGATTTAAAATATCATATCTGCAGATGCATGGACATTCTAATTATTATCACTAGATTAAAGATGAGAATCTCTCAAACTCTTCCACTTGCAGAAGAGTTGATCCCACCCTATTTTAATGTTAAGTCTCTATGAAGGTAATGCTTATGAACACAGATTGTTAAAGATCTTGTCTAGCTGACTTCCCTGGTCCAGCTTGTCTGCCTTTCCTCTCTGAGTACCTTGGTTGCTATTTAAATCTTAACTCAAATGCCACCTCTTCTACATCTTGCTCCAGTCACCTGAGCAAGCTGTGGGTCTGACTTTAATCTCCACTCCCAGGGCAATAGCATCACCAACATGGTAATAATCACATTTTGTTGGGTGATAAAACTGTTTGTATTCATGTATACAAATGCATTTCTTAACTTCTGTGGTGCACAATAAACTGCTTCAGAGCAAAAATAAGTCTGACTTATTGATAGCTACTTTACAACTCCTTGCATATAGGTGTTCCATAAAGTTATGCAAATACCTTGGCCAGAAATGTTGTAGATATTACTAATTGCCAGCATCTCAACTGAAGGTGAAGCTCAAGGTTGCTTATGAGAGGGAGAGAGAGATTGAAAACGAGAGAGAGAGAGAGAGAGGCTTGATGGTTAATATTTAGCTGATGATGTGACAAAGTAACAATTTCAGCTGGAATAGAGAAATTGACACAAAGCATTAAACAAAACTGAAGATGAAATGATATGGAAGACGATGCTGATGAGAATAAAGTAAGAGATTCATTGCTGAGAGAGGCACTGTGGAGACTTTCAACTCAATTGATGGTTGGTGAGATCTAGATCGTAAGCATGAACAAATACCCTGCATGCAATAAAGAATTGGAGTTAGCAAACCAGTACGCTAACAAGCAGAGAAAAATTATGTGCAATGCTTGAGGGGATAATAGGATTCGAAAAGAGAAACTTATAAAGAGAAAGTGAATGAGGCGGTGAAGAGCTGTATAAAAATTTTATCTGGAATAGTTTAAGAGATAACTTTTGTATTTATGCAAGGCAAAAAATAGTGCACTATTAAGATGAAAAGTTATAAATAATGGCAAGGATTTGGTTTAAACTTTCAAAAGCACATTCATCTATCAAAATGTCTCTTTGGATTTGCATTTTGGGATCTGCATATTCTGGCAAGGATGAGAGATGACACAGCTAAGTAAGAGGTGTGTGTCCTATTTAAGTCATCTATTTAAGCCATCTCTTTCTGGAAAGAGGACAGAGACACACAGTGTTGGGGTTCTAGGGCAATAATAGACAATGGTGCTAAGATAGTTGTGCTAAAAGAAGACCAGAGATTATCAATTTCCCTTGGAGTTTGGACATTCCCTGATGTTTTTGGACTTTCAGGTGTTGGGAATTTCCACATCGCCCTGGACACCTAAGACCATGTAGAGCTCCCCTCCTCCCCATGTCCCTCCCCTACTGCACTGCCCAGCCAGTTGTCCATGGGAAACTGACACCCTCATCCTATGTCATATTCTGGACATGCACAGTTTCACGCCTTTGTATCTAAAGCCAAAATTATTCTTTGCCATGATGTTTCTTTTGTTTTTCAAGTTCTGGTTCCCCTTACGTACACACCTGTGTGTCATTTGGATCCCCCATGGGACATAGAAACTGATTGTGTTATTTTCTCTTTAGTGTGTTAAGAATCACCTCAAAATCACCTTTTTCCTGTATCTGCTCCCTAGTGGAGCCAGTTCTCCCCACAGGTGTCAGCTTTTTCTGGGTTCAGGACAGGTGCAGCCCATTCCTGCTAAGGGCTCTTAGAAGCCTCAGCTGGTTAGATGTATCTATGGTGATGGCAGAGGATGGTCCTCTGCCATTAAGGACCATAAAGTTCAGAACCAGCTTGCTCCTCCTTAACAGGCATTTACTTTTGTGTTTATTGTGAGTTTTACACATCTGCAAGTCTGTTTATAAGGTCTGATATGGTTTGGCTGTGCCCTCACCCAAATCTCATCTTGAATTGTAGCTCCCATAATCCCCACATGTCACAGAAGGGACATGGTGGGAGGTAATTGAATCATGGAAGCGGTTACCCTTATACTGTTCTCGTGACGGTGAGTTGGGACCTGGTGGGAGGTAACTGAATCATGGAGGCGGTTACCCTTATACTGTTCTTGTGACAGTGAGTTCTCACGAGATCTAATGGTTTTCTAAGGGGCTTTTCCTCCCTTTGCTCTCATTCTTCTTTCTCCTTCTGCCACGTGAAGAAGGACATGTTTCCTTCCCCTTACACCAAGATTGTAAGTTTCCTGAGGCCTCCCCAGCCATGCAAAACTAAGTCAATTAAACATCTTTCTTTTATAAATTACCCAGCCTCAGGTATATCCTTACAGCAGTGTGAGAACATTCTAATACAGGATCCATAAAAATGTTGCATTTTATTTATCCAGAAAAATGTATACAAATTCTTCCGTGTGTGAGACTGATTAAGTGATGGGGTAGGATGGAAAGACAGACACCTGTCACTATGTCTTACACAGAGAAGCCTTCCATATGACAACTGGAGGATGATGGGCAGCCCCAAAGTGTACTTGCTCCTTTTTTTCCTCAATTACATTCAGTGGCGGTTTGTCTGTTTTGTTGTTTTTACTGAGAGCCAGGATTTTGAGTTACTAATTTGACCGAACTTTTTTTCTCTCTCTGTTATCAATTCTTGCTCACATCTTCATTATTTCCTTTCTTGTACCATTTCATGAATGACATTCTACTCTAATTGAGTCCAATCCATTCAATAAATTGGTCCTACCACGTGTTAGTTTCTTGCCACTGTGGCAACAAGGTATGAAATGGGAGGTTTCAAACAAGAAATCTGTTCTCATTACAGTCCTGGAGGCCAGAAGTCTGAAGTTGAGGTTTCAGCACAGGTGTGCTCACTCTGAAGGCCGCAGGGTGGAACCTTTCCTGTTTCTTCCAGCCTTTAGTGACTGCAGGCACTCCTTGGCTTGTGGCCACGTGGCTCCAATCTCTGACTGTGGACACACAGCTTCTCCTGTGTCTCTGCCCAAGCTCCCTCTGCTTTTGTCTTACAAGATTGCTTGTGAGGGTGTTCAGATAATCCAGGATGATGGCATCTCAAGATACTTCATTTTATTACATATGCAAAGACCCTTCCTTGTAAGTGAGGGAATATTTTAATGTTACATGAATTAGAAAGTGAAGATGGATAAATTTATCCCTTGGTATCCACGAGGGAATGGTTCCAGGATCCCCTATTGATATCAAAATTCACAGATACTCAAGTGTCAAATATAAACGGTGCAGTATTTGCATATAACCTATGCATATCCTTGCGTAAGCTTTAATCTGTAGATTACTTATAACACCTAATACAATCTAAATTTATGTAAATACTTGCTATACTTTATTTTTATTTGTATTTTTATTGTTGCTTTATTATTTTTATTATTTTTAAAATATTTTCAACTAGCAACAGGTTGAATGTGTGGATGTGGAACTCAGGGATATTCAAGGATATAAGTTGGAGGAGGTGATGCGACATATCTTTTTTCAGTCTCCCACACAGACTATGTTTATGTAATTCCCTATCTTGTTTACCAATATCTTTACTCATCTTCATTTTTGGAATCCTAGACTCATCATGTAGAGTTTATTTTTCTTGAAAAATATCCTCTGTTAGATGTTTTTACGTAAGTGGTTACTTCCATCAGATGGAAACATCCTTATTTTCCCATACTGTTGAGTAACAACCTCTCTGAGGATAGAGCTCCAGTGCTTTTTATCATCTATTGTTTGTTTTCAGTCTTAGAATATCATCATTTGGCACTGAGAAGTTGTAATACATGGTCTCAGTGTAGTTTATTTTTATATGTCCTATTTTGAGTTCCTTGTGAATCCAAAATTTGAGGAATGTATTTGTTCACACTTTCCGGAAAAATGAATCATCTCTCCTCTTCCATCTTATCCACTTCCCTCTTCTGATACTTCTAATAGAAACTGGAGTCTACCATTGCATCCTTCATAATTCTTCATTTCTATTTAATATTTTCTATTTCATCATCTCTAATCAATTCTGATAAATTTATAAAGCTCAATCACCCATTTAGTTCATTAATTCCTTCTTAAGATATATCAAATAATTGGATTTAATTGCCATATCTATGCTTTTAATTTTGTAGATGCTCCACTTAATTTACAGATATATCAATTTTCTCATTCTTTGTACATCACGGCTTCTATCATTTGGTTTGTTTTAACCAACTCAGCCATATTTTTTAGAATTGATCTTAATATTACTACTCTCTTATTTCTAGTTCTTCAATGTGTAATTCCACTTTTTGTTGTGTTTTTTGACTTTGATTTTTGTGGTGTAGTGTTTCCCTGTGTTAACATAAGCTCTTTTTATGTTGATTTGTTTTTATTTAAAATCCCTTAAGTTTAGTTATTTTTTTCAGCTTGTATCATTCACACACGAAGTCTGCTGTTTAAATTCCAACCCCAAACCAATGTGATATAAAAGTTCTAAATTCTGAATTATCAGTTTGGGTTTTTTCTTACACTTACAGCCCAAACAAAAACAGGCAGCTATCATTGATGTTTATATGTTTTTCAAGAGGTGTTCATATGGATGATCTAACATTGTTCTACTGTTCCTTTCCATAGGGGAAACTCAGTTTATGATTTTTGTTTAAGGCAATACACTCATTTCCAACACTAATCTTCATAAAGATATTCAAACAAAAACTTACTACGTTATCAAGACCATTAATACATTTACCTCAAGATGGCCAGTGCCTTTGCTCATGCAAAAGATATAGCTGAATAAACAATGTCACAGAAATTTTCCAAATTACTTATAGACACCAAAGCATAGATTCAGATTTAAGAATTACAACGAACAGCAAGCAAAATGGGTAAGTATCAACACACACACACACACACACACACACTCACACAAATCAAACCTAGTAATATAAATTGTGAAAGGATATCTGGAGCAAAATGGACTTCCTTTCACTGCAGGTGTAAGTGTAAATTGGGAAATATATTTTAAAAAACAATTTGACATTAGCTAGTAGTGTTGAAGATATACATACCTATGAGTCTGTGATTTAACTCATTGGTATTAGAGTACACCCTAAAGAGAGTCTTGAGCACGGGCCCAAAGAAACACATATAAGAATTTTCAAATACCAGTGTTTGTAATAAAACTGAGGAAAATGATTATCAATAGAATAATAAATACATAAATGTTGATATATTCACACAATGGAATATTTTCTCACAATTAAAAATAAATGACATAACTGTACATAAAAACTAAACAAATATCAGAAATATTATTAAAGAAAAATAGTGAGTTTTTAAAAATTATTTCACACATGTCCTAAACAAGTAAAACTATAAAACTTTGCTTCGTTGCACACACACAGACATAATACACCTTTTAAAAGCAAGTAAATAGAAAATTGTGAAGCAACTCCAAATTCTGTTTTTTTTCATAAAAGCTGTGAAAACCTGGCAAAATTGTTAGGTTCAACATTTTTAGAACTCAGGAAATGAACCAAAGGCTTGCAGCACCCTGGGGGACACTTTTTTCAAGAAAAAGAGCTTATTCTCAGAAGGAACAGCAAGCTCCAGAGAGATCTGACTTACCCCAGTACCATTTCTCCCTCCCCAGTGTAATAGTAGTCATAAAAGTAACAGCTCACATTCCCTGGAATTTGTATGTTGAAAGCCTAACCACCAGTATTTCAGTGTGTAATCTTATTTGAGGAGGAGCATCTTTACAGAAGTAACCAAGTTAAAATGAGGTATGAGTGGAATCTAATCCAATATGACTGGTGTATTAGGAACATTTGGATACACAGGCCTGTATACAGGACTGGAGATTGAGGCCATGCAGGAAGAAGACAGCCAGCTGCAAGCCAAGGAGAGACGACTGGAACAGATCCTGCCCTCAGAGCCCTAAAAAGGAACTAATGCTTCTGACACCAAGGTTTTGAACTTGCAGCCTCCGGAACTGTGCGACAATACATTTCTGTTGTTTAAACCATCCATTTTGTGGTACTTTGTTATAGTAGCCCTGGAAACCTACTAGAGAGGAGCTAAAAGAATCAAATGAAAATTCTCCATTTGGGAAGTACCATAGCTGAAGCAAAAAATACACTACAGGGTCTCAGCAGAAGATTCGTGCAGGCAGAAGAAAGAATACGTAAGCTTGAGGGTAGGTCAATTGGGATGATACAGTCTGAGGAACACATAGAAAAAATATTTTTTTTTAAATGTAGAGTTTTAAAGACCTGCAAGAGACCATCAAATGTACAAACATACACAAAATGGGGCCTCAGAAAAAGGCCAGGGAGAGAAAGAGGCACAAGTAATATTTCAAAAAATAATAACCACAGTTTCCCTAATGTGAAGAAAAATTTTAATCTACACATAAAACTGTTCAACAAACCCCAATCAGGATAAAATCAAGGAGATCCAAACTAAGCTATGTTAAAACTGAATTGTTGGAAGTCAAAGACAATCTTGAAAACAGTAGGAGGAAAACAACTTATACCACACAAGGGATGCTTGGCAAAATTAACAACACGTTTCCCATTAGAAACAATTAAGTTCAGAAAGCAGTGGGATGATATATTTAGTGTTGAAGAAAACACTGTCAACCAAGAATATTATGTCCAGAAAAATCTATGTCTTCAAAAATAAAAGAAAAATTAAGACATTGCCAGATAAACAAAAACTCAGAATCTGTTGCTGTTAGTGCTAACTTACAAGGAGTGCTAAAGGGAGTCCTTAAGGCTGAAACAGAAGGACAATCAACAATATCTCAAATACACCTGAAATAATGAACCATATAAGTAAAAATAAAAGCAGTGTAAATGAGTTGTTTTGTTTACAACTCCTTCTTCATCTTATTTTTAAAAAATGATTGCATAAGACAATAATTATAAATCTAGATTGATGGTAAAACAGTATATAAAGAAGCTATTGTGAAAATAACAGCAAAAAGTGGGGAACAAAACTAGATAGAAACAAAATTTTTAATACTTTTGAGACTAAATTGGCATTAATTCAAACTGGATTGGTATAATTTAAGATATTTATTGTACTCTGCAGACAACCCATTACAAAAATAACTCAAAAAATATACTAAAGGAAATGTTAAAGGAACTGAAATTGTACACTAGAAAATATCTGTTTAATGCAGAAGAAAGCAATGATGGAGAGAGTGAGAGAAAAAAAATGTATAAAACATATATAGAATAAATTCTTAAATGGCAGAAATCCTTACTTAACAGAAATTTCATTAAATGTTATTGACTAACTTCTACATGATAAAAGGCAGAGACTGTCAGAATATATTTTTTAAATTATCATACTATATGCTATATATAAAAGACTTAAGTCAAATTCAAGTACACAAATGGATTGAAAGTAAAACGATGTAATTTATGCAAATAGTAACCAAAAGAGAGCTGGGGTGGCTATACAAATATCAGCCAAAATAGACTTTAAATTAAGAATTGTTATAAAGGAAAAAGAAGGACATGATATGTTTACAAAAAGGTTAATTCATCACAAATATGTAACAACTATAAATATGTATTTGCCTAAAAAAAGTACGAAACTGATGAAGCAAAAATTAACTTAATAACTTAAGCAAAAATTAAGCAAAGATTAACTTGCTTCATCAGCTTGGTACTTTGTTTTTAGGTGAATAAGTATTTATAATTGTTACATATTTTTAATGAATCAACGCTTTATAAACATAATTTGAAAGAAGAAATAGACATTTTACAATAATAGTTAGTGATTTTAATAATCCACTTTTAGTAATTCATAGGGCCTCTAGAGTGAAAATCAGTAAGAAAACAAGACTTGAATTACATACCAACCGGACGTGGCATCTGTAGAACACCCCATCTAACAATGGCAGAATACACGATTTTTAAAAGAGTACATGGAACATTCTCCAGGGTAGGCCACATGTTAGTCCATAAAATAGGTCTTAATAAGTTAAAAATGTAAAAATCAACATATGTTATCTGACTTTAAAGGATCACAAATAGAAATAAATAGAATTCACAAATATGTGAAAATTAAACAACTTTTTATAAAACCAGTAGAAAAAGAGAATCATAAGAAAAAGAAAATACATTAATATGCATGAAAATGAAAACAAAATATGCTAAAATTTGTAAGATATAATGAAAGTAGTGCTCAGATCAAAATTTATAACTGGAAATGTGAGCACTGTGAAAGAAGAAAGATTGCAGACACATAAACTAATCTTCCAATTTAAGGGGACAAAAAATAGAAGAGCAAACTAAACTCAAAGAAATAACAAGGAAAGGAATAATAAATATTCTTGGGACATAAAACAATTAGACAATAGAAAAAACAAGAGAGAAAAATCAATGAACCCCAATTTTGGTTCTTTAAAAATATCAACAAAATTGACAACACATTGGAATATTGACCAAGAATAAAAGACAGAAAGGTCAAATTACTAAATTAGAAGTGAAAGAAGATACATTACAATCAACCTTAAGGAAATACAAAGGATTAATAGAAATACTATAAACAACCAATTGCCAACAAATTAGATAACTTAGATGAAATAAAAGAACTACCAAAACTTACACAAGAAGAAATGGAAAATCAGGTTAGACCTACAACCCTAATACATTAAATTAGTAATAAAAAAATTCTACCCACAAAGAAAAACCCATTTACAGTAGGTTTCTCTGATAAATTTTACCACATGCTTAATAATGAATTAATGGCAATTCTCTTCAAATTCTTCCAAAAAAGAGAAGAACTATTTCCCTTTGAAGAACAATAGTTTTAAATTTTGATTAAATTCAATTTATCATCTTTTGTTTCATTGTTTATGCTTTTGATGTCTTATCTAAGAAACTCTTGCCTAATTCAAATGCACAACAATTTACTCCTATGTTTCTTGTAAGAGTTTAATAGTTTTACATCATATATTTAGTTCTTTGATTAATTTTGTATTTGGTGTGAATCAGAGGTGAAATTCATTATCTTGCATGTGGATATTTAGTTCCCAGCAACATGTGTTGAAAAGACAATTACTTCCCCATAGGGTGGTCTTGACACCCTTATTTCCATACTCTTCATGCTGTCCCATTGGTCCATATATCTATCTTCATGTCAGTTCCACATTGTCCTGATTACTATAGCTTTGGTGTAAGGTTTGAAATCAGGAAGCACAAATCCTTTAACTTTGTCGTCTTTAAAAAGGTTTGGTTTATATTGGGTCACCTGAATTTTCATGCAAATTTAGTATCAGTTTGTCAATTTCTGCACCAAAGACATCTGGCATCTTGACAGGATTATATTCAATCTGTAGATCAATTGGAATAGTATCCTATATTGCCAACATTACGATGTCCATTTCATGAATATGAGATATCTTTTTATTTATCTAGATCTTTTAAAATTTCTTTCAACAATTTATTGTAGTTTTAAGAGTATAAACATTGCACTTCTCTTACTATAATTATTCCTAATTCAATGCTATCATTAGTAATTTTTTCTTAATTTTAATTTTGAATTGTTCATGTCTAGTGCACAGAAATAAAAGTAATTTTTATATATTAATTTTGCATACTGCAACATTTCTGAAGTCATTTATCAGTTTTAATTATTTTAATAGATATGTTAGAATTTACTATATACAATT
Organism: Macaca nemestrina; assembly: GCF_043159975.1. NCBI lineage: Eukaryota > Metazoa > Chordata > Mammalia > Primates > Cercopithecidae > Macaca > Macaca nemestrina. The sequence continues at coordinate 142,472,833 of NC_092133.1, forward strand.
ATGTCATCTTCATCTACATATGGTTTCACTTCCTTTTCAATCTGGGTGCCTGGTATTTCTTTTCCTTCCCTACTTGTCCCAGCCACATCTTCCAGTTTAATATTGAAAAGAAGTGAAAAGAGTGGAATCCTGCCTTGTTCCTTATTTTATTGAGACAACATTCAGCCTTTACCACTGAGCATGACGTTGGCTTTGAGAGTTTTATAGATGACCTTTATCAGGTTCAGGAAGATCCCTTCCACTTTTATTTTGTTAACCATTTTTATCATGGAGAATGTTGGATTTAATTAAATGCTCTATTTTATCTATTGAGATGATTATGTGTTGTTTATCCTTTATTCAATTGATATGGTGTATTTCATTAATTGATTTTCGGATGCTAATCCAATCTTTCTTTTATAGGTAAATCCCCCTTGGTCATGTTATATAATCCTTTTATAGGTAGATGGTTGTGTTGTTTATCCTTTATTCAATTGATATGGTGTATTTCATTAATTGATTTTAGGATGCTAATCCAATCTTTCTTTTATAGGTAAATCCCCCTTGGTCATGTTATATAATCCTTTTATAGGTAGATGGTTGCTTTGTTTGCTACTACTTTGTGAAGAATTTTCTTATCTATGTTTTTAAGGTACATTCATCTGTGGTTTGATTTTCTATGTCTTTTAACTGGATTTTGCTATTAGAGTAATATCAGCCTCATGGAACAAGTTGCAAAGTGTTTTCTATGTTTTTAACAGTTTGAGAAAAATTAATGTTGATTTTTTATTAAGTGTTTGGTAAAATGTAACAATAAAGCTAACTAGGTCTTGGGTTTTTTGGTGGTTAGTTTTGGGATTACTAGTTTAGTCCTTTAATCTCTTTACTAGACCCATTCAGATTCTCTATTTCCTTTTGAGTTAGTTTTAATAGTTTCTGTCTTGCTGGATGCTTGTCCATTTCATCTAAGCCATCTAATTTGCTATCATGTAGTTGTTCATGGGTCAATGAACTTCCAACTTTTACACAGCTAGCCAATTATATACCTTATGATAATTATCTTACAATAATTGTATTTCTATAGTATTGTCAGTAAGTCCCTCTTTCTTTGCTCATTTGGGAAATGAATCTTCTTCCCTTTCTCTTTGGTCAGTCTAGCTAAAAATCTGTCAATTTTCTTCTTTTCAAATAACCAACTTTTAGTTTCATTGGCTTTCTCTGTGGCTTTTCTATTCTGTATTTCATTTAATTCTGCTCTAATATTTGTTATTTCCTTTCTTCTCACAGCTTTGTGTTCAGTTTCCTCTTCATTGACCAGATATCTTAGTTTGAGGTTAGATTATCAATTAAAGATCTATCTGGCTTTCTTTATGTATATATGATCAGCTATAAATTTGTCTTTAAACACTGCATTAGCTGCACTCCCACAATTTTTGTCATGTTGTGTCCTCATTTCATTACTTTTGAAGTATTTTAAAATGTATCTTGTCATTTCTTTTTTACCCATTGGTTATTTAGGAATGTGTTAATATCCATATGCATGTGAATTTTTCAAATTTCTTTCCATTATTCGTTTCGAATTTAACCCCTTTATGGTTAGAAAACATTATGTTTAATTTTTTTAATTATTTAAATGTATTAAGGCTTTTTTATGGTATATTATGGTCCATGCAGAAGAATGTCCCATAGGCACTGGAGGATAATGCCTCCTCTCTCTTGTTGGGTGGAATGTTCTATAGGTAGCTGTTAGGTGTAGTTCACAAGCAGTAAGTTATTATACCTAATTAATCATTACGGTTTTATATGTCCTGGGGGATATAATGGTTAAGGCTGACCTCAAAGTTTAAGGAATGAATAATCTAACTGGAGAAGTACAGAAGAGAAATTGATGTTCAATAAAATAAAGTATTTATGCTATAAATTATGGAAATAGAAAATAATTAACTCTGAAGTGTCTGATACATGGAGAAATATGATATTTGGAACAGGGAAGGTTCTAGAAGTGGGGCTTGAGTATTGGATGTGAAAGATGGGTAGGATTTGTCTGACATACAATCAAGGAAGGGATTAGGAATAAGCCATTTAAAATGACAGGGCTTAGAAACCATGTGGTTAGTATAAATCAAACTTGAGATGTGCGGACTAAAAGAGTCGATAACTCAATGGGAATAAAACATAAAATAATGAAGGAAGGGTAAGCAGATAATTTGGAAATCAGGCGAGAATTATGTGGGAGTGATTGCTAATTCAATAATTTAATGAATCTGCACATCTAGTCATCACCTTTTGCTTTGTGGTAACAAATTTGTGTTCATATCTTTATTCTCATGCATTCATTTACATCTATTTGAATAATACTCAATTTATTGCTTAAAACCTCTAAGGATAAATATTACCTACCTGACCTCCAAAGTTATCTGCTTTTAAGTAATGCTCTTATGAAATCCAAATCCCAATTTTTAGTCTGAGTGAATATCTGTGTATTTTTCTCATATTCCCATAAATTCACTGACCCTGATTGTTAAATGGCTATTTATGTTGAATCCTGGAAAACTACAAATAATCAATGCTTTTTGATGTGCATGCACTTTAATTTCATGCGATTCAGCTGATTAGCATATCCTTTTCCGGAAACCTCCAAAGCAGAAAGCCCAGAGATGTGCAGCTTTGCTAGGCACTGACATGGTCTCATACTATGTCAGTGACCCACCAGACAGGAGCTTGTGGAACCATTACCCAAATGGACTGAGCCATTTCATTCTTTAAAGGAAATAAAGCCCATGGAATCTTAAGCTTTCCTTTCCATTTGCATGCCCTGATTTACATAACAAATGTGTTCCAAATTGTTCCTGTTTTTCTCCTAACACAGCAGGCCCCTTATGGAGGCCTAATGAACAAATTTAATGAACCCATAGTAATCCATTTGTAAAGGACAAATTGGATTGTAACTTAAATAATCATTCCAAATATTTATTTACAAAGTTAGATATGCATAGGTCCATGGTTGAATACAGAGGTCTTATCTGTTCTGGACACATTCAATGTCTCTGAATACAAATTAAAATTTTATTTTTCCCTTGATCTTGAATTTTTTACACTTGAAGTAAAAAAGAAAATCTGTTTTTAAAATGTTAGATTTATTGTATTATATCTGCACACATCTCTGTCTGTATGTATGTATAGATACATATAATTTTATAATTTCTTAGACTTCCTCCTATAGAATATAGCAAGAAATTTTCAATCTTTAAATTTAAATGTGTGTGCACAGCAGTATTTCAATAAATATATATCATCAAAAACGGAATACTGCGATGAAAATATGGTGTTTTAATAAATGTTATACTGTAAACTCTTTTAAATGACAAGTTAGACAATTCACTGGGCCTGTTCTTAATTTTCTATGTACTGAAACTGATAACACCATTCTAACATGCAGAATGATTATGATTATACTAGTATTAAAGACACAACGTGAAAATCAGATTGTAAGTCATACAAACCAGAGAAAAATGGCTGTCTCTGCATATTTCCTCAAGGTCGTCTCATAACTTAGAGACTGTTTCGTGACTCTATCGTGGATATAGTTTGGTTACAATTTCTTTTTCCACTTTTATTTCCATGACAATCTAAATATTTGTTTTGGAATATTTTTGTAATTTAGGAACTCTAACTTTGAAAGGTTAATGGACTTTCAACTTTTACACTTCGTATCAATAATAGAGCTCTGTCTAGAATTTAAGGGCCGTTTTCACAGCCTCCCTCTTTTTTCTCCTCTCTTCTCTGCCTCTCTCTCTGTCCCTCTTTGTGTTTCTCTCTCTGTCCCTCCCCTTCTGTATAGAAATATAACTAACAGCATTAATTAATTTTATGTGTCAACATAAAATTGACACATAAAATTAATTATGACTGGGCGTGGCATGCGCAGATATTTAACCATGATTTGGGGGGTGTCTGTGCGAAGGCTTCTGGACACGATTAACACTGGAATCAGTAGACTGAGAAAAAAATTGCCCTGGCTAAGGTGGATGATTCTCACCAAACCATTGAAGTCCTGCAGAGTAGGGAAAGTCTGCATGAACTCTCTCTCTCTCTGCCCGAGTATCTGAGCTGGGACACGGATCTACCTTGGCCTCAGACTGGACCTCACCACAGTGGCTGTTCTGGGTCTCCAGCTCAGCCTCCAGCACTCCTGTGAGTCTGGTTCCTATCAAAAATCTCCTATTGCTTCTGCTCCCTGGAACGTCCAGACTAATATGCATATGTGTGTATATATTACCAACGTACACATCTGAATATCCACATCTCTCTCACACACACACACACACACACACCACAGAGATTCTGGGAGTGGTTTCCAACAGCACCCTCCGCTCCTTGCTGGCGTAAGAACCGTCTCTTGACGGCTGCTGTCTGTCAAGGGAGATCTGGGATGACTAAATGGGATGTGAAATTGTGTCACCCACGCCTAGAGCATGAGGCACGATGTTGGCCGGCTTCAGCTCTGCACCTTACACAGCATACATAGCTTGGAAATTAGTCTTACACGTTTTCGTGAAGGAAACCAGCAGTTGTGACGCTCAGCCCTGCAGCGTCCTCCCCTCACGGCTGGCATACACCCTGCTTCTCGGCCTGCTCGGGTCTCCCCACCGTGTTGCTCGGTTTAGGGAAACCCACGGACGTGCGCATGCGCACACAGGCCGGCACGCAGCCGCACCTCGCCCAGGCTGGCTCCTCGCGCAGGAGTGCGGCCAGGGGACGCTCCCCACTGTTCCCACGCTGGTAATTCTGAAATACCTGGAAGAGTTATTTTAAGGAATGACACATAGAAACAGCAAATAAGTTCAAATTGTCTTCATGAGAAAGTATTTATTTCTATTAAAACTTGGAATTTTGAGAATACTTATTGCTTCATCGTATTCCAAAAAATGTGTAACGCTGAATTTTTTAAAAATTTTCTTTACTTATTTTCTATAACACTGATGCTTTTTCTTCTCTATTGGCATCTATTTATTTTACTCATATTTCACGACAAAAAAATTCTCCCGTCGCCCTGGCCTCCCCCAGCTGCTCTGCCCTCTGTGCCTGTTAGATGCCAACGCTGTGGCGTGGGCCTCCCAAACCTTCTCCCGGGCACCATGGAGAAACACATGCCAGGCAGACACGAGGCGCGGAGCCCACCGTTCATGTTTCAAACGTGGTTGGAAATTTTTCACATCACCTCCTACACAGCGAACTCTCTAATTTTAATGAGTAGAAATAACGCAAGGGCTTGTTTGTTTTTATGATATGCATTCCCAGGAGTAGAATTGCAGGGTAAGAGGAGTGGTGCGCTCTTCACTCTCAAACTCTTTGCACAGTTTTCCTCTGCGCCTGGCTGTGGTTGCAGTGGCCCGGTGTGTGCTGCTGGAGGTCCCTTTTACCAAGAACCACCATATCTGGAAGTCCAAAATGTTCCCTTTCCTGGCTCTCTGATGCCTCTCAGGTCATCTTTTTGTGTTTCTTCTTTTCTTTGCCATCTTTCTTTCTCCTTTTGCCTCTGCTCCCAGCTTCCGGGGTAACCTTAGCAAGGGCAGACTTCCTTCCCAGAGAGGGTCACTGCCACCTCCATCATCTGCCACAGAGGGGTCACTGCTGCACCTGTTGTCTGCCGAGGCAGCTGGGAGGAGACAGAGACCCAGCTGCGCTCCCTGTGCCATCTCTGTTGCTGGAGACCTCCAAGCTTGCCACCTCTCTCTGGCTACAGGGACCCCCAGGCCAGCCCACCCACCTGTCCTGGCACAGGGCTCCCGGCCAACGCACCCAGGTTTCCATCTGAGCTGGCATTGGGTGTGCCCAGCCTGGAGAGACTCCCGCTGCTGGCCTGGGCCATGCTTTGCTCAGAAAAGCTCATGGTGGATGGCACAAGCTGAGGGAGAGCCCAAGACTGACATCTGTGCAGATCTGGGTCCTCCCCCATGAAGGCCACGCCCTGGCACTGTTACCCATGGGTCCTCCCCCCTGCCCCGTGGTGGCCACGCCCTGGCATTGTTACCCATGGGTCCTGCCCCCCGCCCTGTGACGGCCACACCCTGACATTGTTACCCGTGGGTCCTCCCCCACCTTGAAGGCCACGCCCAGGCACTATTACCCGTGGGTCCTCTCCCCCTCCCCTTGAAGGCCACGGCCTGGCACTGTTACCCGTGGGTCCTCTCCCCCTCCCCTTGAAGGCCACGGCCTGGCACTGTTACCCGTGGGTCCTCTCCCCCTCCCCTTGAAGGCCACGGCCTGGCACTGTTACCCGTGGGTCCTCTCCCCCTCCCCTTGAAGGCCACGGCCTGGCACTGTTACCCGTGGGTCCTCTCCCCCTCCCCTTGAAGGCCACGGCCTGGCACTGTTACCCGTGGGTCCTCTCCCCCTCCCCTTGAAGGCCACAGCCTGGCACTGTTACCTGTGGGTCCCGGACCTGCACCTGCAGGAGAGATTTCCTTCCTCTCTCTCACACTGAGGCCTCTGATGGAGGAGGTCGATGTCTGTGCCTTCATTCTCCTGAGCCCCTGCCATCTGACACTGTCGTCATCTCTGCCTGGGGTGAGGGTTAGAATTATTATTATTATTATTATTACTATTATTATTATTATTATTTTGAGACAGAGTCTCACTCTATCGCCCAGGCGGGAGTCCAGTGGCACCATTTCAGCTCATTGCAACCTCCACCTCCTGGGTTCAAACAATTCTCCTGCCTCAGTCTCCCAAGTAGCTGGGACTACAGGCACACGCCACCACACCCGGCTTATTTTCTATTTTTAGTAGAGACGAGGTTTCACTATATTGGCCAGGATGGTCTCGAACTCCTGACCGCGTGATCCCTCCAACTCAGCTTCCCAAAGTGCTGGGACTACAGGCGTGAGCCACCGTGCCTGGCCAGAGCCCTGTCTTAACTGGTGCTAAGATCTGGCTTTGGTGGCAGATATCTTATCTGTCAGAGAGGATTGCTTAGACCCTGGAAATATCCCGTCAGCAACAGTCACATATGTGTCCAAATGAGGCAAGTAGCATGGAGAGAAAAGGCCAGTTCTGAAAAGGACAGGGGCCACATCACACTGTGTCATCGCCTACCTGCGTCTCTGTGCTACATTTATAAGGAGTCCATCATCAACGGTTAATCCTTGAAACACCATTGAGACCAGGAAGAACCCTCAGAGACAGTAAACCAGAGGAGAATCCCCCTCTCCAGGGCAACATTTGCAGGCGGATGCTAGGCAGATTATTCTAACTTCGGCGAGGTGACAGGGTCGGCCTCTCAGTGCTCACTTCGGTTCTGCGTGGAGAGCAGGACAAGTCATGGCCCCAGCAGGTTTCTCCTGACCTCTGATTGTGAATCAAGGTGAGGACGTATCACAGAAAGTAAGAACTTATATTTTTCAGGGTAGGTTCCAGAGTACTTCCCTGTGCATTCGCGTGATGTAGAAACGCAGCTGCTCTCTGAAGCCAGAACACTGAGTGTTGGAACACACACCTGCAGCCATGGGGAAACTGAGTCCTGGGTGCTGCAGCAGGGCTGGGGTGGGCCCAGTACCCTCTCCGGGGGTCTTGATGGCCTGGTCTGTTTCTGGCTTAACTCGCCGTTGTCGTCTTGTGTCAGACAGAGCCTGACACATGGTGACCCTCGATGAGTGTGATGAAGGAGGGACAAATTGAGTGAACGGACACGATAGGATAAACGTCCACACGTGCGAGATTTTCACTCTCAGCATCCCTACCCAACCTGTCACCACCCCTCCAGTCTCTCCCCAGAGGCAGAGCAGGCAGAGAGGTGTAAAATCGCTGCATTCCCGACTTCCCGACACATGGACGGAGTCAAGGTAAAGGTGCCAGGAGCTGTGCTGTGCCCTGGCTCTCCCGGTGCAGCCAAAACACACTTCACAAACACACGTGTTTTAACGTCCCTTGCAAGGGTGTGAGAACAACCTACTTATTGTCACAGAACCCAGAGGAAAGCAACGGAAGGGACGGGCTGTAGCATCCACCCACGACGGTGAATGTCTCTGACACCTTCAAGCCAGTGTGTCTGTTCAGGTGGAAGTAGTAAGTCCGTGACAGAGATTCTGTGGCGACATCTTAACGAAAAGTCGATGTGTCTGGGGCCGGAAAGAGTTCACCAGACTCCAAAGAGAAGATGCTGTACCACACTGAAGTGGCGTAACAGAGGGCCTCAGGGAACCAGATGGATGCTGGAAGAGGAGAGGTCCTTTTTAACATTTAATCACAAACTGAAGTCACTTTTTTTTTTCCTCTTGGGTTTGCTGTTTCCAAAAACAAAGTGCGCAACACACTTAGGAAGAAATGATGGGATGTTTCCCACCTCATATTTTATGCAAATCATCAGCATTCCATATGTTGTTTGGCTTGTGTACGAAGTTTAAGAGTAACTATTTAGAAAAATGCACGCCTAATGGGGCCTGAGGAAGCTCATGCTTTCAGAGAGGAACCCATATGTTTCTGCCCACAGATACATTTTTCCAAGATATAGATGCTCCCTGTGTGTCACTTGCTCCTCCATAAATTAATTTCCTGACGCACCTTGGCCTCGGTTTTATGTTAACAATGCAAGATATTTCATCTCTTAAAAACAGAAATTAATATTGAATCTTACATTTGGTGATTCCATCCTGTTTGAGGTTTGTGGCAAGAAAACTCTTATTTTTACCAACATTTATCCTTTATAGACTAACCTAAGATATGATTTTTTTACAAGAAAATCCTGCTCATTACATATCTACATAATTTCAAAACTATCTATCTTGCTATCTTTGTGCTTACCCCACGCCAACCGTGCTCCTAAGGGTGGTTAAAGAAGCCAGGACTCCCTCTTCCTCCAGAGGCTCCTACATTCTAGAGTGGACAGCCTGGATACATGCTGAAGAAATGCAGGGAATACCCATTTGTTCAGATTCATCATAAACAGGCCTGGGAGGCTGTGGGGGTGCCAGCTGCCTCGCCAGGGCCAGGCTGGGCTGAAGTCGTGGTCCATTCAAAGGCATCACGGCGGAGTCCTGCTGTTTCTGTGGCTGTAGAAGCAGGTGCTTTATATGCTGAACTGTGACCTCCAAATTCACAGGCGAGGTGGCGCAGGAACAAACAGGTACAGTCTGGTGTCGTGGGGGTCTGAGGTTCTAAAGTAAACAGAGGTGGCCCGGCCTGGATGCACCAGTGAGGATCAAGGTGGGCCCACCTGGCACGTGGGATGCTGGGCAGGAGGACGGGGGAAGGAGGAAAACAGCCCCCTCAGAGGCGGCAGCCAAGGTTGCTGTGCCCTGAGGCTCTCTGGTCAGCCTGAGGGAAAAGGGAAAAGGTGAAAGGCAGGGCTGAGAATGGGAGACGGTGCTGATAACGGGCTCACAGGTCTGGAAGGCCATGGAGCAAGACCTCAAGAACTGAGGAGAATGGCTGGGCACAGTGGCTCATGCCTATAATCCCAACCAACACTTCGGGAGGCCGAGGCAGGCGGAACACGTGAGGTCAGGAGTTTGAGACCAGCCTGGCCAACATGGTGAAACCCTGCCTCTACTAAAAATGCAAAAATTAGCTGGATGTGGTGGAGGGTGCCTGTAATCCCAGCTGAACCCAGAAGGCTGAAGTGGGAGAATTGCTTGGACCAGGGAGGCGGAGGTTGCAGTGAGACAAGATTGTACCATTGTCCTCCAGCCTGGGTGACAAGCAAGACTCCATATCAAAAATAAGAAAAGAATTGAGGAGAAATGTGAATGGAACAAAGTGGTCGAGAGATGGGGGTGTGGAGAGGAGGCCCTGCCACAGGACCCTGGACATGTAGCCTGAAGGACCTCCAATGACGGGGTGCTCGCTGGGAGTTGGTCGGTACCGCTGTATATCGCATCTCTGTAATGTGTCTGCTGCAGAACTCTCATTGCTTTGTCTATATCCCTTCTCACCAGAAATCGAAGCCCTTTCCTTCTTTCATTTTCACCTTCTGCAGAGACATGTCCACTCTCCCTCGCTGAAGGGGCCACTTTCCCACGTGCCTGCCACCCTCCTTTCCTCTTTACTTCTCATCCCCTCTGCAGCCTCCCCTCCTCCACGCGTGTGGGTCTGTTCTAAGGGTTGGCATGCTTCAGGGAGCATGCCACAGTGCACTTTCTAAAGGAAGTGTTCCTTGGGGTGATTGAAGCCTCATGACCAGACTTGTCACTTATTTATTTATTATTTTTGAGGCAGGGTCTTACTCCGTTACCCAGGCTGGAGTACTGCTTTTGTTCACAAATCACATTTCTCTATGTAGGAAGATGTTCTAGTTAATAACGTGCTTATTGTGGGTGTGCAGGTCAAAAATTCTGGTACTGCTATCCATTCCCCTGGAATTGAACAGCTAAGTAAATAGATATTGGTGGCTGAGTAATAAATAGGTATAAATAAATAGCACGATCAGAGCTCACCACAGTCTTGGCTTCCCACTGCTCAAGTGATCCTCCCACCTCAGCCTCCTGAGTAGCTGGGACCACAAGTGCGCACCACCTCACCTGGCTAATATTTGTGTTTTCTTTGTAGAGACAGGGTTTCACCAAGTTGCCCAGGCTGGTCCTGGACTCAGGCGATTCACCCTCTTCAGCCTCCCAAAGTGTTGAGATTACAGGCGTGAGCCACCACGCCCAGCCTTGTCACATATTTAAGCACTGGTAATATCTTTATTATTCTGTGGTCTTTTCAGTTGCCACAAAAAACACAACTTGAATTTAGCTTGTCCCTTGCCATCTAAATAACAGCCTCCCAATTCCCTCTTTCTAGGACAGTGGAAACCAAGCCTTAAATCCCCAGAGCCCCAGTCTCTACTTCTGAGCACTCTCTCCAAGGTTCCTGGTAGCCCAACTACGCCTGGCGGTGATCACAGAGCCCAGAAGCACCTGCTTTGCAGTCACCCTTCTCTTCCAGGCGTCCCTGCTTTCCAAAGCTCATGTTGACCACTTGGCATTCTCTCTCTCTGCCTGCTCTTGAGCAAAGTGACGTCACCCATGTTCCTTCTGGCCTCCTTATCTAACCTCACCTTCTCTCTCTGTTGCTCTTTTCTTCTTCCTCTCTGCCCAGCAACAAGTACATGCAACATTTTATCATGCAAAGAAACATCCCTTTTCTCTGACTCCTTGGGAGTCACCAATACTTTGATCTTGCTAAGGGTAGAAAACATTTTTCCAGACATGATTTTACCTCCGTAAAATGTATTCTGATGCCTGTTGTGGAGGAAAACAATGTAGCCTCCCCATCACAAATAAGTGTGCAAGAGGGAGGCCAGCAAATAGTGGCAAACAGTCTTCATAGATCTCATTTTAAAATGCAATATGATTCTTAGTATTTGAATGTGTCTACACTAAGCAAAAATAATGAAATTGAAAAACTCATTCTCTCAGATTTTCTGCACTCAAAATTCCAAACAATTAACTTGCATGCCTGCATGATTTTTTTACAGAATTGGTAGAATTACAACAGTTGCTCAGGTATCACAGAGAGACACCATAAGACATTCATCTTGATTTCCTTATTCCCTCAGGTACCATTTCCAAATAAATATATGCACTCTATAAAATCTCTGTCATAAATATAGACAGCTGACTCATAATGCTAGCTAACAGAATTTCAGCTTTTTCTCCAAAGAATGTGCAAAGCAATTCAGCTCCAATCCAAGTGGAAAAAAAATCTCTAAAACTTGTATTTTTAGCAAGCATCTTATTGCATTATATAAGAATGCTGAGAAAAAGTGTAAACCCACACCTGTCATTGTAAATCATCCAGAGGTCATGACACCACCCTTTTCTTCTGCTGGGCACCATGGCTGTGATCATTCTCCCCAAAGAATTCCTAAAATATCAGTCACTACCAATGGATCAATAAACAATTACTGAGAATCTGTTCTGTACAAAGACCTGCACTTGATGTCCTGTGACAAAAAATGAGATACAAAGGATGGCTCTCACATAAAATCAAATAATGCACTGCAGTCCTGGGACTGCCACAGACAAACCCTCACTGGGGCTCTGAGGTTGTAAGTGGTGTGTAGCAGAGCACCTTACAGAAACTCAGGGAGAAAACTGGGATTTGTGTGCATGGAGGAGGGAGGGTGTGTGTATGCATGTACATGCAAGTGTGTGCATGCATGCATGTGTGTGTGCTAATGTGTACATGCATGTATGTGTTCTGCATGTGCATGTGTGTGCAGGTGTGTACACACATGTGTGTGTTCTGTATATGTATGTGTGTACACACATGCATTTGTTCTACGTGTGTGCATGTGTGTGCAAATGGGTACATGTATGTGTGCATGTATGTGCAGAAGTGTACATGCATGTGTTTGTTATGCACGTGTGTGCGTGTGTGTGCAGATGTGTACAGGCATATGAGTGTTCTGCAGGCGTGTGTGTGCAGATGTGTGCATGTGTATGTGTGTGCAGATGTGTACATGCATGTGTGTGTTCTGCAGACATACGTATGTGTGTGTGAATGTGTACGTGTGTGCATGCATGCTTGTGCATGTGTGTGCCGATGTGTACATGCATGTGTGTGTTCTGCATGCATGCTAGGACCAAATGTCTTTGAGACAGAAATAATGCAAAATATGCACATTACACAGGAAGCTGATAAAATGACATTTTATAAGGCAATGTGTTTAAGAGGAATTTTACTCTACTTCTAACAGATGAGTGAGCTGTAAGAGTGATGTGGAATCGATCTGTTTTAATGTGTAGGGACCTCTGGCAAGGACCACAGCTGACATGCATGAGTCTGGTGGCCGGGTCTCGTGTCACTGGGTGAATGCTGCAGAATCAAGGCAGGGGCGTTGCTTGCTGTCCTGGAAGCTGATTCGTCAGAGACTGTCTTTTCTTGATTCTTCACTCCCAGTTCCCATGGCTCAACATGTGTTTGCCTCCATTCTTCTTTTGGAAGACCAGACTTCCCAGGGGTCTTGATTCCTCATTCTATGTGCTCGTAGGTGGGTGGCATTGGGCCTTAGGTGTTTGGCTTCTCCTCTCCTTCCTATTCATGTACTTGGTGTCTCTCAGGTCATCTCAGACACACACACACACACACACACACACACACACACACCCCTGTGTCTCTGTCCGGGGTGGCATTACAGTACCTGCATCATCCTCTTCCTCCCTCACCTCTGAGCAGACCCATGCCCATCTCCTCACCCTTCCCTCCTCCCTCCTCACTCCCTCCTCAGTAGGACCTTCCACTGTGAACTTTCCCAGGAGAAGGTTCCCAGTGACCACACGGACACTGCAGGTCCTCCCGCTTTCCAGTGACTGCCCTGAATGTGCCCTGGAAGCCATAGGCCCCTCCTCCAGAATCTCCTCCCTTCGCCTCTCCAACACCAACTCTCCTCTCTGGCCTGTTCCTGGCCCTCCAGCTTCTCCTTAGTCTCATTGACGGACTTCATGTTCTCTTCCGTCTCTACATACTGATGTTTTCAAGGATTCTGTCATTTGAATCTTCCTGTCTCTGCCCAGTGAGATCTTACATAATAGACACTTAACCTCTTTGGGCCACAGTTTCCTCTTCTTTAAAACATATATGCTAATGATATATATCTCATAGTAAATATGATGATTAAATTGGCGAATGCTTATAAAGCACTTGCAGGTGTGTTTGACATCAGGAAATGCTAAGTAAGTTTGTCTAACAGTATATCATACGCCACCCTGAAGGATCTCATCCGCTCATATGGATTGTTCTCAAAGCCTTATTTTCTCTAAATTCTAGGTCACCTATTGGATAACTTCATGTACATTCCCCATAAGCGTGTCAAAAATACTACCACCCAAACTGAGCGAAGTAACACACACACGTACCCACAAACATACTTCCACCCTGTTTAACGCATCACTTTTTCACAGTTCCCATCTTAGAGGAAAGCAATGTCACTCACCAAGAGCTGCCCACTAGAAGAAATATCTATTAATTCTGGTCTGAAGGAGTAGCTGTGATATGGTAAGGAGTTTTTGGTAGATATAAAAGAGAATAAGGAAAACTGCCATTACTGGTGAAGAGCCAGCGATGGGGAGGGGCAAGGAGACACCCAAGAGAGAAACACATTCCCTGGTGGAATGTCACAGAGTCCCCAAACCTCAGAGCTGAGAACGAAGACAGCCATGGAGCAAGCTGGCTCACAAGGAATGAGTGCTAATGAAGCAGTGAGCGAGTCATTCCTCAGTGGACTTTGTTAGTTGGTCCTGCTCTATGTAACCTCTGCCATGGTGGGCCCTTTCTTGAGAGAATCAATCTGGGGACATCAAAAGACAAAGTAAAAGTATAAAAAAAAAATGAAAACAATATCTAACCAGAAACAGCTTGTTTATAATAGGATGTGTTTCCCTATGTTGCTCCCACAATTTCAGCCCCTTCTCATTGAAATCTGCACACCTGCCTTACCCCCAGCTGAACAAGAAGATAGAAGGAGCTAAGACCAGGCACCAGGGAGCGGGTCTGAGGGATGGGGCTTCCCCAGGGCTGTGCTTGGGAAAGTTGCCCTCAAGCTGGCCACATCCTGAGTGCCCTGGCACCGGCTGCCTCCTGTGTCCAGTGTGAACGCTTCTGCAGAGAACTCTGAGGGCAACAGAGAAGGGCTGCAAAGCCTCTCTTCTCCCCAAGGGGCTCTCCTTTGTGGTTGACTCCCTGCCAATACTTCGGATAGAAAATCTCTGTTTCCCGGGAAAACAGCTAATTGTGCATTGCAGGTGAGAGGGGCCCTCCATGGAACTGAAAGACACCAGAGAGGGCCCCTAGGAAAACTATATAATGGCCTTAATTGTTAACTTACTGGATACTTACCAGCTACCTTAGACATGGACCTATGAAAGTAATTAGGTAACAAAAAAATCAGCAGCTCAAAAAATGAGAATCAAGTTTACTAAATGTATATGAAGTTGAAGCTCTATAATATAGTAATATGATTCTGACAACATAGCTATAATACATGCTTAGATTCATATATTAGTTAAATAAGCAAAGCACAAGAACAAGAATCATTGAAAAGAAGAAACTATAAAGTACAAGGAATCGCAATAAGCATTAACTCCAATACAATTCACAGTACGGGTCAAAGTAAGTGTTGGTGATGTGGTATATAAATGTCAATGAAGTGGCTTAAAACAGTCTTAAAATTAAAGATACTTAATGAAAAATTAGAGATACTTAATTTCAAAAATTATTTTAATTTCTAAAAATAAACCTAAAATTAAAGGTCATTAAAAATAAATTTCTGCTATCTGTGGGCAGTGAGAGTAGAGGTAGGAGAGATATGGAAAGATGTTTATATCAGTGCAAGTCAAAGAAATTATTCAATACAAGGGAGGCTGATAAAGACATTAAGGTTTAAATGCATATATACAAATTTTAGAGGAATCCAGTAGTACTATTAGTAATATGATATGGAAATCAATAATATTTCATCAATCAGTATTAGCACACAATCAAAAGAAAACAACAAAACATATAATAAAAAGAAAATGTAATGTATTGTGACTAAAGTAATTTAGAGTATGTTTTGACAAAAATTGTAAATGGATTATATTTTACTGCTAAAAGAATCAGATTGATTTTTAAAACATCTTTCATTCACATACTTTTCCTGGGCATACATTTAAAACAACACAGTGTTATTGAAAATAATGGAAAAGCTATGCTTTACTGGATTATTTTTAAAAATAAAAATAAAACTGTAATAAGAATATTGATAACTAAATTACAAAGAGGTGTGTGAATATGGGGGAGAGATTGAAGTATGTCAAAGGTAAGTCATAACAACAAAGAAAGTAGAGAAAAGAAGCCATTTACCAGTAAATCTAATTGGAAATTAGAAACTACTAATTATCAAAGCTTAAATTCAATGAGTATATTTGAGTGTATATAGTAAACAAGAATGAAACCAAGTTTGAAAAATCACTTCATGAAATCTTTAGCACACTTCTATATTTTAGCTAAGATATGCATTACCAATTTTTCTATCTCAGTGCAGAAAACTTGATCGCACAACAAGCTACATTTAAATAATTTTTTTCACTGTAGGTAAAATAGAATTCAAGTGATCTATCTTTACCAAAAAACTTTCGTTGTATGGTAGAAAAAAGTGATAGAGACATATTTAATTATACTTAATAATATTTAATTATGTTTAATTATAAATAACACTTCATCTCTGACTTCAAAATATATAAATCTAAATATTTTCATTTTATTCCGAGTAGATATAAAACCCACATAAATCCAATGTTGATACTGTAGGGTTTCATGTCACTGTGCAATTGGAGAAAACCAACATTACAAATGGTTTCTGGGATGCTTCTTATAATTACAATGGGAACTTAACAATGTGTCCTGAGTGAAGAAATCAGAATAACAAAATGTCATTAGAGAAAATCCCTATTTAATCAGGTAAGAAGCTTTCTCTGACTTGTCACTCCTCCCTCTCCACATGCAAGTTTCCCTCCACACATTGCTTGTTTTGTCTTTATTTCCATGTTACCACCTGCATCTTTTTATTCTCTCTGCTGTCCTGTTCTTCTTCAGGTCAGATGAGTTCCCATTCCTACTACCTTCCAAGGGATATGGCTTTTATGCTAGCCTTGAACTCTACTGATACCTACATTGGGTACTTGGGACTCTCAACGTATTTTCAATTTTAAAATGAATGCAAATAGTAAAAAACGACTCGGGGCTGGTGAGATATACTTCAGGGAAAATAACATTGGCCAGTTCCAAAAGAACATTCAATGGATTAAAAAGAGCCAGGCCTGAAAAAATACCTGAAAAAGTCAACGCAGTGAGATAATTAGTTGCTGAGAAACTGGGCTAACTCACCCAGAATACACTATTTGATATTTGATCATAATTATATCCAAATTAAATGTGGACCCAAGGAGATTTTGATGGAAAGAAAAATAACCCGTTTATAATCAAACTGGATTCTTGGTGATTCAGCAGTCGAAGGGCAAAGAGAGCCTGTGTTTTCTGCTTGAATCGTTTGAAAAGCTAATCGTGACTAATAATTCTGTAATATTTTATCTGCATCATTGCTACACTGTGTAGGTGATGTGGCCACTGGGCTGCACCCCGACCTGTCCCACAGGACTAGAGGACCTACTCCTCCAGGGTGCTCTGAGGGCCCTCAGCTGTCCACCACCCCCCACAGGATCCCCCACATTGCACAACTCAGGACAAGTCTGAAGGCCATTTGGGGGCACGGCTCCCCTAGCCCACCTTCTCCCTCTGCCCTCTCTCCTGCTTTCTTCTCTCCCTATACAGGTATTGACCTAATAACAATCTACCAGCTCTCTAATTTCAGACTCTGCTTCTCAGGGAAGCTGCCAGCAACAGTCATTCCTAGTACAACACATTAAAGCTGAGGGTATTGAAAACCAGCAACATTAAGATATTTTTCTCAAGATCACAGGGAAAAATATGGCAGCCTGCAATGGAAGCCTTTGTTGTTTGGGAAACTCCGTAAAAACTGGTTCACTTCACACAAACTCTGTGTTTGGGGAACTGGTCCAGGCAGGAGTGAGCAGACGCTCCTGCACCCATGAGTGTGCATGTTTGTGTAGGGGAAGCCCAGACACTGTCTGTGTGTTGCTGATTCGAATTGCTTGGCCAGGATCCCTCAGCAAGGCCACCCCAGGGCAATATGAGGAAAATGATGCCTTTCCATGAGTTCTCTGTGCTTCTCCTCCTCCGTTCTGTGACACTTCATTCTCCCTCCCAAGATAGTGTCTCTCAAAATCTGTGCGAGCCATGTCTTCCCTCCCATCTCTCACCAAGCTTAATCTATTTTCTATCATTTCTGTCATGATTGACCCCAGCTATGATTTTATTGTTGGCTTATGGTATTTATTAACCAAATACTATAACTAAGTGGCTTTTGGACAATGGAGATTTATTTTTCACAGTTGAGAGGGGTGGAACTCTGAGATCGGGGTGTCTGCAAGGTGAGGTTCTGGTGAGGGCCGTCTTCCAGCCTGCCTACGGCCAGTTTCTCACTGTGTCCTCACATGGTGGAGAAGAGCGAGAGAGCTCTCTCATACAGGACACTTATTTATGAGCTCCTATGTAAGGGCTTGGATAAGGGAACTAGTTCCATTCATGAGACTCCACCCTTATGGTCTGACCACTTCCTAAAGACCCGCCTCCTAACACTATCCATTGGAGGTTGGATTCCAACATACACATTTTGAGGGGACACAAACATGCACTCCCTAACAGCGACCATAGCTGGAGCCGACGCTAAATCCAACTAAAGTGCACATATCCTTCAATGCATGTGTCACCCTATAGAGAGATGAATGCTGGGCAGTCGTCCTGAAGATCTGGCAGGTGGATGTCAAGCAGTGTGAACAGGAAGTAACTGGGAGAGGCGACCCCTTTCCACCCTGTAGCAATGGGAGCTAACTGGCACCACCCTTTGCCTTATCTAAAACACCATGTCTGTAAGATCTCTGGACTGGTCACTTTGGGATTGTAGCACCAGACTCGCCCTCCACCCTTCCTAGCTCTGTTTTCTGTCCAGGGCAGCTCATCTGTGTGAACAGTATCCAAGGATCTCTGGCCATCTGCTTCTAACGCGGTCTGGTCACTTTGAAGACAAGCAGATGATTGGAAAAAGGAAAAGATGAAGTTTGGATATGGCTATGCCTAGTTTTCTTGGGTATCAAAAACTGGCTCTGTGCCTTTAACAGTCAGGGATCCGACCGGGATGCGAGGGGGTGGGTGGGCCTCTCCCTACAGTTACCTGTCCCCAGATTCTGGTGGGCTCTCCTTCCCTCATCGTCATGCTGAGGATCAATTTGCCCTGTTCCCAGCCCCAGGTCACTGCAAACACATCGCGGCTTCCCGACTCTACCACACTTATACGCGAATTGCCTCTTGAGAACATTCTTCACATTATCCAAATGTATCATTCTGCTTTCTGCCGGCTTCTTAAATACTACAGTCCACTACATGTTTTCAGCCAGACAAAGGTTACTTGTTTGCACACAAAAAACTAAACAAAACAAACAAACAAAGAAACCATATAATGTCTTAGGCATCACTATTCTAAGAAAATGCATTTGCATTTGATTTTATCATTTGTATAGACACGCATTTGAAGTAAACAGTTTGTGAGGTGCTTGCTGGCAGTATGATTACATATCTTTGTGTGGCCTTTTAATTTGGGGATGAAGTTGAGCCAACCTTAAGCACATATCTATCTCTGGAAAGTAATTTGACATTTAATTGTTAAATAGGAATTTTTCTCCCCAGGGTGTTCCTGTTAAAAGAACAGAAAACCAAACACCGCATGTTCTCACTCATAGGTGGGAACTGAACAATGAGATCACTTGGACTCAGGAAGGGGAACATCACACACCGGGGCCTATCATGGGGAGGGGGGAGGGGGGAGGGATTGCATTGGGAGTTATACCTGATGTAAATGACGAGTTGATGGGTGCAGCACACCAACATGGCACAAGTATACATATGTAACAAACCTGCACGTTATGCACATGTACCCTACAACTTAAAGTATAATAATAATAAATAAATTTAAAAAAAAAAAACCAGTATCTTATTTTACAATGTTACTAATGTTACTAAATTTAGCTTATTTTATTCCATGTGTTGGTTTTGTTTTCCTAACTTCTAAATTAAAATGCAATTTTTTACTATGTTTTGAATATTTAAAATATTGAGTGTTTTATAAAGGCTTCCTATCATTATGAAGAAAGATGGGGTTTCTGTCCTTTCATCATAAAAAAAAAAGTCTCACTGAGATCAGGAAGAAGACAAGGCTGTCTCCTCCCACTTCTTTTATTTCAACACTTACTAGAAATCTTAGCTAATGCAATAAGACACAAAAGAAAGAAGATGCATACAAATTGGGAAGAAAAAATAAAATTTTGTTCACAGATTACATAATTTTAATGTGGAAAATCCCAAAGAATCAACAAAAATTGTAGCAAATAATTAAACTAATAATTGTAGCAAAAAATTGAACAAATAAGTTATTAGAGCAAAATTGGAGAATTTAAGGTCAATATACAAAAGCCAGTCCCTTGTTTATACCAGCAATGAACAATTGGATTTGAGTCAAAAACACGGTAGCACTTACTCAGCACTTCAAAAATGAAATACTTAAGTACAAATGTAGCAAAATGTGTACAGTATCTATGTGAGGAAAACTAAATTTTGAAAACTCTGATTAAAATAATCAAAGAAAAATCAAATAAATTGAAAGCTATCCCATGTTCATAGAGAGAAAGACTCAATATTGTCAAGATGTCAGTTCTTCCCCCATTTGATCAACACAATTCCCATCAAAATTTTAGCAAGTTATTTTGTGAATATGAACAAACTGAATATAATGTCTGTATGAAGAGGCCAAAACCCCAGGAGAGCCAGCACGATTTTGAAGAAGATAAAACAAAATTAGAGAACTACCAGTACCTGACATCAAAGCTTACTATAAAGCTACAATACACAAAACTGTGTGGTATTTGTTGACCTATACAAACATAGTCTTGACAAAGCATAAAGGTAGCACAATGGGGACAAGATAGTATTTTTAGCAAACAATGCTAGAATAGCTGGACATCGACATGCAAAAAAGGAAAAAAACTACAGAATCTGGATGTATACCTACACCCTTCACAAAAATCAACTCAAAATTATTCATAGGCCTAGATGCAAACTATAAAATTATAAAACTCCTAGAAGATAACATAGCAGAAAATTTAGATGAACTTGAATTTGGCTATAACTTTTTAGATGTGACACCAAAGGCACAATCCATGAAAGAAATCATTGATTAGGTGGACTTCACTGAAAATCAAAATGTACAAAATACATTGTTAAGAGAATAAGAAGACAAACTAGACTAGTAGAAAACCTTTGTGAAACACATATTTGATAAAGAACTGGTATCTGAAATACATAGAGACTCTTGAAACTCTACAAGAAGAAAACAAACAAATCATTTAAAAAATTGGGCAACATGTCTACACAGATCCCTTACCAAATAAGATATATGGAAGAAAGTAAGCATATGAAAAGATGCTCAATAGCATATGTCATTAGAAAATTACAAATGAAAATCACAATTAGGTACCTCTAGACATCCAGAATGACCAAATTCCAAAGCACTGGCAAAATCAGTTGCTGCTGAAGATGTGGAGAGGCAGGAACTCTCACTCTTTGTGTGTGGAAATGCAAAATGATACAGCCACTTTGGAAGACAATTTGGTGGTTTCTTAAAAAACTAAATATGCACTTTCCATATGATCCGGTTACTAAGGATTAAAAGATAAAGGAGCATTACAAGCCAATATCAATCATTTAAAAAGGCAACAAAATACTAAAATATTGATAAAGTAAAATATTCTAATATTTTATGTATGAATCTAATATTATATGTAATAATTCATTACCAAATATGTATGCATGTGTATATATATTCATATATACACATCATCTATATATACATCATACATATGTATAATTCACATATATAGTATCTCATTATCAAATTATGTTTACACCAGGAATGCAAGGTTAGTTTGACATTGTCTGAGCTAAATACCATGCAATTTTTAACCCTTTCACTGTGTAGAATTTATTACTTAACATGAAAAAAATCTCAATTGATGTTTTGTAAAAACATATTTACCTGGCAGAGTGTGGTGGCTCACACCAGTAATCCCAGCACTTTGGGAGGACAAGGTGGGCAGATCACAAGGTCAGGAGTTCGAGACCAGCCTGGCCAACATGGTGAAACCCCATCTCTACTAAAAATACAAAAATTTGCCAGGTGTGGTTGTGCGCACCTGTAATCTCAGCTACTCTCGAGGCTGAGGCAGGAGAATCGCTTGAACCCAGGAGGCGGAGGTTACAGTGAGCTGAGATTGCGCCACTGCACTCCGGCCTGGCTGACAGAGCAAGACCCCATCTCAAAACAATAATAATAATTTTATATACATGTATACACACACACATATATATATACCTTCCCAATTTCAATGCAGCCTTTTAATAATGTGTAGGAAATGTATTTAATCATATTTTAAATAAATATGTAGAGAATCACAGCCATTATAAATTTTCTGAAAATCTTACTGAGTGCCTACAAAGGGGCTGTGAGCTCATATGGTTTTCTTGCTAAAAGAGGCATGTTGCATTCTGTTGAGAGCTCTCCACTCTGCCATTTATCCTGAAGGTGTTTCCATATTGTCTTTCATATTCATTATTTTTCCTTTGAATTGCATGAGTTCCAAGAACATGGAGAAGTTGCTGAAGAAAAAAGCTTGCCCCTCCCCGGCTGAGTGATCACCTCTCTACTCCACAGCGGCCGCAGAGGGTGGCGGTGGATACAGGGAAAGAGCAGCACATTTCCTGTCGTCAGCCCCCGGCGCACGCCTGTCTGTTCCTCCCTAACAGCTTTTTGGTGAGAAAACTTGTATCATGTGCTGTCTGTTGATCAGTCAGTTTGGCCTCAGCAGCTTGTCCTGCCTGAGGTCTATCGGGCAGGAAATCATTCCCATCTCTGCAGCGTGCATCAGTCATGATAAGGATAAGAGCTGCCCCTCTCAGGCAAGCAGGGTCTGCGGTCTGTTGCATAGTGTGGCACCCAAGGTGTTGCACCCAGAACCCAGCACTGGACTCTACTGCTGGAATGTTGAACATTCAACAGTGGTAGGAGAGAGCCCATCCTTTCAGAGCCACACACAGACTTCATCCCTTCACAGTGGCTAGAAGAGCCACTGTGTTCACTGGTCCGCTGTGCAAGGGCTGGGAGCAGCTGCAGGAGAAGCAGGTGGCTATCCAGGACAGAGATCACTGTTTCCAGCTCAGGCACTGATGACCCTTCACGAGTTGGCATATATTCCTGAGTATCTCCCTACAAATAAAATGGAAAACCAAATGTACTGCTCAACTCGCCACCTGGAGGGCTTCCCTGCACCCGTGTTCTTTAGGGACAATGCTGAGAGGGGCTGCAGTGCAACCAAGGTCCACATCAGTCTAGGAGCAACGTACTGTATGAATTCTGTGAATGTCACTCAAGTCCCTTTATGCTCTGCCAGCTGATGCTGGAAGCCTCCCATGAGGCCAGGTAGAAGCTGAGGATGAGGCGCATCAGGGCCAAAGAAGCAGGTGGCATGGGCATCTGGTCTACCTGATGATGTAACCAACTCTTTCCTTCCTGCCTGGTTCCCAGATGTGTCATGATCATCATCAAATGATGACACATTACTGCTGCCTCCAGGAGCCCTAGGAAATGATGAGCCTGTAATACTGAGATCACAATTAATTCACATACGTGTGGCCAGTTACAGATGAGAACCTGGTAGCAGCCAGTGGGCAGTGCTTTGTATACGGAAAGTGTTCTCTGCCACTGAGGATAGTCCAGGCTCTGGGTATGTGCCTCTTCCTGGAACGGGGCTCATGCCTTTTTCTCATCATGGGGTGCTAAGAACTGAGGCAGTGGAGGTCATTCCCTCCAAATGACCAGTCCACAAATCTGCCTTGTAAAGTAACGCACCACAGCAGTGTTCTTAATTCCCTCTGCTCCCTAGAAAATGGAGAATCAGGCAAAATTTGTGTGCTGTAATTTTCATTAGGAAGTGCAATTCCAGCATACTAAGACTAAGGAAAGAAAAGGAAGTGGGGCAAGGAGGAAAAATAAAAAGCATTCAAGGTGCTAAATGACAGAAGTAGAAGCACTCAGTAGTAACGGCCGGCGGCTCAGCCTTGCAGGCTGTCTTCAGACAGGTCTTGCTGGCCTCCCCAGCTCAGAACAGACCCGCAGAGGGAGAAGTGGAGGGGATTTTTCTGCTACTCCCTTTTTGTTGCTCCTTGGTCAAAGGAGACCACACAGGGTCTGAAGTCCCAGACTCTATTACACGGCTGCTCTCATTAACTGTAGGATGCTCAAATCCACCTACCACGCTGTGCTGAAGAAAGGGAAGGACGAGGGAGCTAAATGACCATGGTTGCAGCTGAGTTGGGCTGGGTGGACCCCACTGTGAGTACCACTGCAGCCAAAGGCTGTTCCATATCCCCAGGAGGCTGAAACAGCCAGCAGTGTAGACGTATGAGGCCACAGTGATGGCACCTCCATTAACCAAATGCCCAAGATGCATGCCGCAGTTGGGAACAAGCTGTGAAAAGGATTAGGATTGGGATGCAGTAAAAATCCTAACAATTTGATGAACATTATAAACCATTTTGAACCAATGTTCACTAGATACAGTTACGTCCACTAAGCAAATAAATTCCTTTCAACATTCTGCCATATCTATTTCCATCTGGAATCCTATGAACAGAAAAAAATGGCAGAAAGATTTAAAAAAAAAAAAAAACAAACAGGAGAGGGATAAGCCATGAGTTTGCCATTGTGTATCTACCATGTACAGTTATGGAGGGAACAGGACATTTCACATACCTTACCTCGTTTTAGTCTCACGCTAACTTCTGTTATCATCACTGCTGGGATTAATGAATGAAGAAGTTCGTGTTGATGAGACGAAGCCATACTCCCAAGGGGAGTTCCACAGCTGCAGCAGAAACCATGCTCCTGGCCACAGAGTCTGTCTGCCCTTGGATTGAGCCAACCAATTCTCTGAAATGTCAACACCCTGTCAGTCCAACCCACCGTTGTTCCCTGAAGTAGCTTATTGTATACTATATCTAAGCATGGTACCATACTAAGTGATGTCTTTTTAAATCATTTCAAAATGGTATAAACTTGTCTAGTTTTAAAAAGAAAAAGCACAGCCCTGTCATGGGCCAGAACTGGAGGAGACGCAGATAAAGCCACCTGCAGGTTTTGAGGAAGAGCTTTCTCTGGGGTGACGCAGCAGCTGTGAAATGCCATCTCGACCCCCTCTTTGAGTGGTAATTGCTTTCTTTCTAATAACACCCTAGAACTGCTTTGCTATTTCCACCTAGAAATTGGATACCTGATTGCTAAACTGCCCTTAACTCATGGCAACACCTAATCCCGAATTAATCCTCACTTTCGCTAATCCCTCCAAAGAGCAACCAATTCAGAATGGATCCCTGTCTCCCCTAGGCCCGCATCTCATTTCCAGCTTATAACAGGTTCTTCCCCTCGCATTTGAGGCTCATGCACTGTTCCCCCCGAGCTCCCCTTAGCTGCACCGGATCAAAACATCGAACTACAGATTTTTCCTAGAGTTCACTGGGAAGTGATTGTGTATGTTTTAGGCTTAAAACAGATGTTCATAGAGCCTAAAACAGGCCCAGGACTAACACACATGGTCAAAAAATGTTTGTTCAATTATACTAGCTCAATAGAAATTATCATATCATTTTAAACCAAGCATATGACTTGATTTAAGCTGACCTGTGGAGGCAGTTCTTCTGCATAGACAGCGAACCCCTTTGTTAAAAGAGTGCAATGGCTGCTGGACTTAAAATGCTACCACCTGGCTGCTCACCTGGCTGCTGACTTCCAAGGAAAAAGGACTACAAAAGAAATGTGGTTACCAACAGTAATTCTTTCATATTTATTATCTTCATTCTAACTCTATTATATGTACCTAAATAACTATATTGCACGGAGTTAAATACAATTTGCATTAAAACTATACAGCACTTCGCAAATTCTTTGAATCCTACATGCAGAGGAAAATCTGATCATTTCACAATAGCAAGGGATTCAAGAGAACGCATGGCCCAAATGCCCTTGTTATACAGGTAACGTCACAGAGACTCAGAACGGCTAAGCTGACAGGACAACCAGAGCTACATACTATGCGTCTGACTGCCAGTCAAGGGCTCTTTTTATTAATATATCCTAATATCTGACATTTAAAGATATAAAATGGTCATAAAGATTGTTTCAGAATTTCATAAAAGGTAAAATCATATTATCTTGTTGATTATAGATTTTGAATTTAAAAACTATGAGCATGTAGTTACTAATCATGATTTATCAAGAGCAGCATGCTTGATCAAGTTCTACACTGACAATGTATAGCTTCTGTTAAATAATTATCAGGAAGCATAATAAAATATATGAATGATAGTATTTTTTACTCTTGTTAATTGGAACTTTTTCTTGCAGTCAACCTATATATTGCATTGCTTATAATTTTTTAGTGCAAGATTTTTATAACATATCTATTCTAAGAATATAATGAAATCACACAACTGTAAAAACTAGTATGAAATAACAATAAAAGGTCATTTTAATTTTTGTTATTATTAGATTGCAAAACATATGTCTGCTTTCAGTGTAATCACTATGCAAGAAAAGGCTAGTTCATCTATTCAACTGCTATCTTGTTGAACCCAGTTATGACTTAGTGAGGAGCTTTGTCATTTTTCAAGATATAAATTAATTTTTGAGCACAGATTAAATATTTTTAAAAATGAAAACTTGAAACAGATTGTGAAAGCTTATCACATAAAAGAATCTCAGTAGTACATCTCTGGCTATTCACAAAATATATTAATTTATATTTTATCTTCTGAGGATTTTTCTAAGGCTGAAGAGTGAAAACTGGTGCATGAATTTCTCTATAACTTCCAAAAGGCAGTTGCATTTTTTTTAATTCACTCTATTTGACACTTAATTTCGCCAAGCACCTCTGTGAATGTGCTTCCCTCTAGATGTGTGCGTGAAGTCGTTTCTTCATCTTCTAGTTTAAACTGCCCACCTACCAATGCAAAACTGACAACCTTTGAGAGGAGGCTTCCTGGTCTCCGTGTGGCAAACCCATCCCACCTCCCCGGACTGACTTCCTACTTCCTTACAGTTCTCTTTAGTGCTACATGCACTGCACACACGCACATAAGCACTTACACACATACACACATGTGCACATGAAAACAAATAGGAGTGAGCTGACAACAGTGCTTACACAAGTGCAAACACACACATGCAGAAACACGTGTGGACACATACATGGCTGCAAGCACGTGTGTGTGTGCACAGGCATGAACACACACACACACCTGCATGTACGTGCACTCACACAGAGCCTGTCTTCGCACGCATCGACACACAGCCCCTGGGCACCTGCCCATCACTCTCCAGCTTCCTCCACATCTGCACTGACCACGCAACCATCGTCCCCTTATGTTTAGCACAGAAGTTGACTCCTCCATTAAATGTGTTCCAACCCCTCAAATACGAAGAAAAAGTGGCTCTCCGTTCTGGGTTCTAAGTCATTTTTTTAGATTCCTGTTATATTTATGGGATAGATCTCGGCTCTTCCAGGGAAGGAATGACCATGCTGGAACAGCATCAAGTGCAAGTCTATATCAAATATTAATTGTAAAAAGTGTTACATGATAAGTAGTTCCTCATATCTCCATTTTTAAGTAAAGAAATTGGAACTTTGGAATATGTAAAAAACGTTTTTGTGCATTGATTGACAGGATACGTAGCCAAAAGCTCCCAAGTTCACCCCAGTGATTACAAAATACAGTTTGTATTTATATCTAAATAGTAGCCCCTTCAGAATATGTTACCAGTTATTTCTGAAAGTTATTGGAGTTCTTACATTTGCCCATCGTAAGGTGCCACTGGTCAGTGCCCTCTGACCCTGAATTTTTGGAAACAAATCTCACCTCTGTCACAATTGCTTAAAAATAGGCAAACAATCATTCACATGCAGAGTGTCCCCTGAATTGTCCCAAGGCTGGCACCCTCCAGTGACAGGGCAGGGTTCATTCAGAGGAAGGACAGCAGGGGTCTTGTCAACTGCAGAGCACACGGTGGTGGTCATTGCAAACTCCTGTCATCCATGCTCAAGCTCAGTAGGTGCACAGAGGCTGACAGGCAAACACAAGAGCCACGTGGATTCTTCCATCCCCCCAGCAGCCCTCCCCCAGCTTAGGGCCTGAGAAGACTCAGGGAGGAGAGCAGGGGCCTCATCAACTGCAGAGCACACCGTGGTTGTCTTCACAAACTCCTGTCATCCATGCTCAAGCTCAGTGGGTGCACAGAGGCTGACGGGGAAACCCAAGATTCTTCCATCCCCCAACCCCACTTTCCTCCAGCTTAGGGCCTGAGCAGACTCACCTGCTCCATTCTTCATGGTGAGGCAATTATGTTGGCCAGAGTTCTCCAGAGAAACAGAGCACCCTGTTACACACACACACACACGCACACACACACGTGTGTGTGTGTAAGAAGCGGTTCACATGACCATGGGAGCTGGCGGGTCCAAAACCTGCAGAGCCAATATCCCAGCAAAAAGGCCACCAGGCAGAAAATGCTCTGGCCCGGGGCAGGCCAGCCTTGTTCCATGCAAACCTTCACCATCCAATGAGGCTCACTCGTGTTTGGAAGACGGACCTGCTGTCCTCAACCTATTGATCCAAATGTTAATCTCATCTCAAAACACCCCCACAGAAACACCCAGAAGGACATCTGACCAAATATTTGGGCACCCTGCGGCCCAGTCATGCTGCATAGAAAATGAACCTTCACAACACCCAATCCCCCGCCATCAGCACATGCTGAGGGCCAGACTGGTGGGGGTGCGCGTGCGGGCAGCATTGCAGCAGATGAACTTCCAGCCTAAAATGCCCTTTTACAAAAGAAAATAATCACCACAAATGAAGAGATAAAACAAGCTTAAATGAGAAAAATATCACACTACAAATCCAAACCTCAGACATTTCATTACATTCTGATCCAACATAACATTGTGCTGCTAAGGTTTTAGGTGTTAGGGTCTCACTGTTTAAAAAGCACTTCTTCTAAAATGGCCATACTGCCCAAAGTAATTTATAGATTCAATGGTTTCCCTATCAAGCTACCATTGACTTTCTTCACAGAATTGGAAAAAAATTACTTTAAAGTTTATATGGAACCAAAAAAGGGCCTGCATAGCCAAGACAACCCTATGCAAAAAAAAAAAAAAAAAAAAAATGCTGGAGGCATCACACTACCTGACTTCAAACTATACTACAAGGCTACAGTAACAAAAACAGCATGTTACTGGTACCAAAACAAATATATATATATATGGAACAGAA
This sequence comes from Macaca nemestrina, assembly GCF_043159975.1. NCBI lineage: Eukaryota > Metazoa > Chordata > Mammalia > Primates > Cercopithecidae > Macaca > Macaca nemestrina. The sequence continues at coordinate 142,501,843 of NC_092133.1, forward strand.
CAGAGACCTCAGAAATAACACCACACATCTACAACCATCTAATCTTTGACAAACCTGACACAAACAAGCAATGGGGAAAAGATTCCCTATTTAATAAACTGTGTTGGGAAAACTGGCTGGCCATATGCAGAAAACTGAAATTGGACCCCTTCCCTATACCTTATACAAAAATCAACTCAAGATGGAGTAAAGACTTAAACATAAGACCTCAAACCATAAAAATCCTAGAAGAAAACCTGGGCAATACCATTCAGGACATAGGTACAGGCAAAGACTTTATGTCTAAAACACCAAAAGCAATGGCAACAAAAGCCAAAATTGACAAATGGGGCCTAATTAAACTAAAGAGCTTCTGCACAGCAAAGGAAACTATCATCAGAGTGAACAAGCAACCTACAGAATTGGAGAAAAATTTTGCAATCTACCCATCTGACAAAGGGCTAATATCCAGAATCTACAAAGAACTTAAACAAATTCACAAGAAAAAAACAAACAACACCATCAAAAAGTGGGCAAAGGATATGAACAGACACTTCTCAAAAGAAGACATTTATACAGCCAACAAACATATGAAAAAATGCTCATCACCACTGGTCATTACAGAAATGCAAATCAAAACCACAATGAGATACCATCTCATGCCAGTTAGAATGGTGATCATTAAAAAGCCAAGAAACAACAGGGGCTAGAGAGGATGTGAAAAAATAGGAAAACTTTTACACTGTTGGTGGGAGTGTAAATTAGTTCAACCATTGTGGAAGACAGTGTGGCAATTCCTCAAGGATCTAGAACTAGAAATACCATTTGACCCAGCAATCCCATTACTGGGTATATACCCAAGGGATTATAAATTATTCTACTATAAAGACACATGCACACTATGTTTATTGCAGCACTATTCACAATAGCAAAGACTTGGAACCAACCCAAATGTCCATCAATGACAGACTGGATAAAGAAAATGTGTCACATATATACCATGGAATACTATGCAGCCATGAAAAAGGATTAGTTCATGACCTTTGCAGGGACATGGATGAAGCTGGAAACCTTCATTCTCAGCAAACTATCATAAGAACCGAAAACCAAACACTGCATATTCTCACTTATCAGTGGGAGTTGAACAATGAGAACACATGGACAGAGGGAGGGGAACATCACACACCACGGCCTGTTGTGGGGTACGGGACTAGGGAAGGGATAGCATTAGGAGAAATACCTAATGTAGGTGACAGGTTGACAGGCGCAGCAAACCACCATGGCACATGTATACCTATGTAACATAACTGCATGTTCTGCACATGTGCCCCAAAACTTCTTCTTTGAACTGCTCATATAAGTCTTCTCGGCCTCTGCTCCCAACCTTAGATTCCCTTCAAAGTAAAACTTCTCTGAATCTTAATTTCTGACTTGCTTTATGTTTATTTTTTGCCTTTCTGGACATTGCAATTACCTGGGAAGTCAAGGACCTCCAGGTGCATGATGACACACACTTGTACCCTGAGCCTCTACATCCAGGGCAACTCGCTCTGAGAGCACAGCACCTCCTTAGCTCGTGTGCCTTCCACAGCCGGCGAGGCCTGCTGGGATTCTTCAGACAGGAGCACAGGTGCCTTCTGGAGAAGGCGCAAAATGAGCAGGTGCTGACATGATCTCACAGGTTTACAAAAGTTCTGGTTAAATAAATAGATCTTCGTGACATAATGTTCCCTTCCTAAATATCTCTTTGGTGGATGCAATTTATAAACTGGTTTTGTCGGTGAATCATTCTACACATTCAAAAATGGAACTGATGCTAACTTTTCCTTTTTGTAGCATGAAGAAAAATACCTACAGCGAGTCTTTGAATAAATTGTTAGATACAGGTAACCACTATCAAAGAGTTATTTTACATGTAGCCATTTACAGCCCTTAATTAAACAGCCAACATCTAAAGAACAAACTGAAATACTGGGTAAATATGGCGATATCATCCACTCGGAATAAGTACACTTAGAATAGGCCCAATTGACCACAATCTTAGTATAATTCTGCTAGGTGACTAAGCAAAGAAAGGCAAATTACATTGTCTTCTCCCTCCTCTCCCTCCTCTCTCTCTCTCTCTCTTTCTCTCTCTCCTTCTCTCTCTCTCTCACCCTTCCAGCCACGTCTCTCAGAAACAACCTCAATTAACCCAGAAAATTGTTAGCTTCAAGAACTATAAAGAGTCAATAATCTTAACACAAAAGGACTCACAAATAAAAAATAAAATATGAACACAAAATAGAAATAAATACAAATATCTAAAGAAGGAAAAAGCTCAATAAATACATTAAAATGTGAACAACATCAAGAATAAGCAATAAAATGCAAAAATATACCAGATACCAGAATTTACGTACCGAAAGGCATAAGCTGTGTCTAAATAATAACACTAAATCTTTGCAAAAGAATAGTGAAAAGAGAGTTATCATGCATTGCCTATGGGAATACAGGTGTTAGAATACCATAAATTCCCTTGCAATTGCCTATCAACGTTTCTTTAAAATTCAGGTCCTTTTACTCAATATTTCTGTGCTAAGAATCAATTCCGCCTTTACCTCCATAATCTGAAAGATTCAGATGAAAGACATGTGTGCGAGTATGTTCGTGATGCCATCATTTATGAGGATGTAAATTAGAAACTGCCTGCACGGCCATGTGTGGAGGTTTTTGCCTGTAACGCCAGCTACTCGGGAGGTTCAGGAACAATATCATGCCACTGCACTCCAGCCTGGGCAACAGAACGAGACTCTGTCTTAAAAAAAAAAAAGAAAAGAAAATATAAGCCAGGTGAGGTGGCTCATGCCTGTAATCCCAGCACTTTGGGATGCCAAGGCAGGCGAATCACCGGAGGTCAGAAGTTTGAGACTAGCCTGACAACATGGTGAAACCCCATCTCTACTAAAAATACAAAAATTAACTGGGCCTGGTTGCACATGCCTCTAACTCCAGCTATTCGGGAGACTGAGGCAGGAGAATCGCTTGAACCAGGGAGGCGGAGGTTGCAGTGAACTGAGATTGCACCACTGCATTCCAGCCTGGGCGACAGAGCAAAACTCCATCTCAAAAAAGAAAAAAACTGCCTGCATATGCAGCAGCAGGAGGGCACTGACCGCAGTGGGAGGCATCCTTAGAACAGACACTCTGGGATAGGCTTCTCACATTTGTCTCAGATGCCCTGATGTTCATCATGAGTTTTCTTTTTTCTGGGAAGCAGATGAAATCAACTGTGACAGTTGTCTCTACATTTTGTTTCACCAAGATCTCTGCATCATTTCACCAACATACAGATTAGACTGTGGAAACTCCAATGCTCCCTCCTGGCTTAAAGTCAATCTGTCTGAAGACCATGTATGCTTTATATTTACCTTCTTGGTTAAGAGCTTTAAAATCTCTCACTAAAGTTTCGATATGGTGGTGAAGATACAGAGGTAGCAGGATAGACTAGAAAAAACCAATCAGAATCTTATAAGGGTCTTCTACAAACCCCCTGAACCAATGATAAAAGAATTAGTATATTTTGTTATTTTTTCTTATTATAAAGCAAAAGCAATATTTATGAATTATTATCTTTAATGTTTAAATAAATTTTTTTTAAATGAAATGTCTTCCTTTAGTTTTCATTAAAAATAAGCACACAGCACCACAGCTGCTGGCTTGCACATTGGTGATGAATTAATTAGTAAACCTATATAACATTGAGGAAAATAACTCTTCCTCTGAAATACTAATATTAATGTTGAAAACAAGTTTTCCCCTGCTAGGTAGCTTAAATATCATTCCTTATCCCATTTGAAATATTTAGGAGAATCTCAAAGTGTTTGTGAATGGGCACGTGCTACAAAATTTCATTTCTTAATTTCTCTTCTCTATTTGGGGATAATTTTAAGCTCCTCATTTCCCCAGCCTTCCACTGCTCAATCTCATCCCAGTGCCTTAAGGGAGCTGCATCTACACATGGCATCAGAAGGATATGTGCTGATGAGAAGGAGCCGATGTTGCCGGGACAGTTTAAATCCAGAGGGACCATCTCCATCAGGGGGACCGTCCTGGTCCTGGAACTGTGATGTCCAAGGAACACCTGCCCACCTGGCTGTTCCGAGCCTCCTCTGGAGTCAATGTCTTCCGGGTGCATTAACATGGAATTCCAAGGTCGTCGTACTTTGCGGTCAGTGCCATAGGTCCACCCGGAGGCTTTTTCTGGATATGTCCTTGTACCGGATCATGCAGTTTGTTCTAGCAGGAGTCTGCTGGCCAATCACCGGCAGTTTGTGTGTCCTCAGGCCGCAGGGCAGTGCTCCTAGAAAAGCAAGCGTGCTGCATGGGGCTGGGGTTTGTGCCTGTGGTCCAGGTCCACTCTGCCCTGCTCTGTGCCCCTGTTCTTCTCGATGTTCAGACACTCTTGCCTCTGCCCACTGTGCTCTTAGGTTTTTATGGGCACGGGAAGGGGGGCATGGCAGGCCAGTGTGGGCTTGGAAAATGCAACATTCAGGTGCAAAAACAGGAGTGCCTGTTCTCACTTAGGTCCATGGGCACAGGCCGGAGGATGGAGCCCTTACCAGGGACCTTGCCCTTCTCTAGGCAGCACTTCCCTGCCCCCCTCACATATCAGTGTCTCCCTAAAGTGTATAAAACCAAACTGTGCCCAGACCACTTTGGGCAAATGTTCTCAGTGTCTCCTGAGGGTTGCATCATGGGCCACGGTCACTCTTATTTGGCTCAGAATAAATCTTTTCATATGTTTTAAAGAGTCTGACTCTTCTCGTCCACACTAATACGCACTTTTTGCCAGTTTATATTAAAGATGTTTTGTGATTTGAAGCTAATATATGTATTGGCTATCTTCCTTTCCCTCTATTATAATTCTTGCTTACATAAAAGTGAAGAAAACAGTGAGACAAATCTCACAGGTCTATGACCCAGCATGAACGAGGAGCAGCCGTTCTGCCACCACCGTGCAATGGAGTAACTGTCAGCCACATCAGAGAGCTGTGGGGGTGGCTGGGCGCGGTGCCTCACACCTGTAATCCCAGCACTTTGGGATTCGAAGTGATTCAAAGCCAAGGCTAGCGAATCACTTGAGGTCAGGAGTTTGAGACCAGCCCGACCACCCTGGTGAAATCCCCATCTTTGCTAAAAGTCCAAAAATTAGGCAGGCGTGGTGACGCGCACCTGTAGTCCAGCTACTCGGCAGGCTGAAGCAAGAGAATCACTGGAACCCAGGAGTCAGAGGCTGTAGTGAGTCAAGATTGTACCACTGCACTCCAGCCTGGGCGACAGAGCGAGACTCAGTCTCAAAAAAATAAATACAAAATTAAAAAGCTGTGGGCCAGCTTCCCTCTGGTTATTCTTCTGTCCCCTGTGTGTTCAGTCAAAGAGGCAACTGTGGACACTGGACCTTGACCTTAACCACACCTTGAATCCCCTGGTAAACTTTTGCATGAGGAAAAGCATCAGACCGGGGTGCAGAAGAGGATTCCTTCTACTGGCCCGTGGGCCCCAGGAAGCCCATGCCTTCCTCATTATTTAATTGTCTCCCTGCCTGGGGAGAGCCAGTACACGGCGAGAGCCGCAGGTGCCGCACGCTGATGGCACTGAAACGGAGCTTGCTCTTCTCTCTGACACGCAGCTCCCAGTAATACCACAATAGATCTGGCCTGATTAACTACTTACGAGATGTTGGAAAAATCACCCAACACATTTTTTTTTTGTGCAAGATTGCTCTATTTGAACACTCTCATCTTCCCACTACCATGGAAACCATAAAGATTCAACTGTGAATTACAGTTTGAGATTTTTTTCCTCGGTTGGTTGTGTGTAATTAACTTTTGTCATATCATGTATTTTGATACTCCAGAGAGGACTGCTCTAATACTAACAAGCCCAACTGTATTCTATTTTAAAAGGTGGAAACCCCGCAGTGGTGTCCAGGAGACGTGGATTCTTGCTCTAACTTGACTACAGCTGCATGGGTCAGAAAAGGGGAACTTTTCTTGGCCTAGCCATCCTCAGTCTCAGTGGTGGCTGCAGAGAAGTGGTTCCAGAATTATCGGAAGTCTGGCTGGGTGCAGTGGCTCACACCTGTAATCCCAGCACTTCAGGAGGCCAAGGCAGGTGGATCACTTGAGGTCAGGAGCTTGAGACCAGCCTGGCAAACAATAGTGAAACTCCATCTCTGCTAAAAATACAAAAATTAGCCAGGCCTGGTGGCACTTGCCTGTAATCCCAGCTACATGGGAGGCTGAGGCAGGAGAATGACTTGAACCTTGGAAATGGAGGTTGCAGTGAGCCAGAATTGTGCCACTGCACTCCAGCCTGGGCAACAAAGTGAGACTTCATCAAAAAAAAAAAAAAAAAATTATCTGAAGTTCTTTCCAACACAAAAATCCTATGAATCAATAATTGTTGTAATTGTCTTCTCTTTCAGATTAAAAACACAAGCAATAGTAATGTCTGAGCACTTTGAAGTCAATGATTCCATCTCAAAAGCCTAAACACTCTTCTCAGTCAGGTTGATAGACATTCTAGGGAACACTAAAGAAGCTTTAAAATTTGGACCAATAGACAAGCGGAAGTCAACAGCATTCAACCTATTACTAAGCAAGATACTAGCAATAATAATAATGATAATAATAAAAATTGCTACTCCTTAAGTGACTACATGGGCCAGGCACTGAGCTAGGTTATTATAGTATTCGATGGAAATGACTTTTGACAGGTCATTATTAACATCTGTTCTCATAAGGAAAATTAGTTTCAAAAAATTAAATGGCCAGTCCACGACCTCTGAGTAAGTGGCAGATGGGTGTGAAATCCTCCTGCCTTTCACAGCCTTTGCCCTGCTATTTCCCTATCTGAGCCTGCCTTTTGCACTAGGGGAGCCCCTTGTTTCTGAGAGCCACACTTTACTTCCACTGACCTTTTCTTAAATTATTGTCCCTCAATTTTCTGATAACTGTCACTAAGTTCAGCAATTTATATTCTGATGAAAAAATTACAAATGATATTGAAAGCTCATATTTGCAACATTTCCATTCATTGTGCATGGCAAAAAAAAAAAAAAAAAAAAAAAAATCCAAAGCAAGATGTCTCCTTCAAAAAATGATTTTAAAATATCCAGAATTGCCTGTGAAATATGGCACTAAAACAAAATGTCAAAGGGTCCAAGAGGATACCAGTAAAATAGCTCTGTCCCCAACAGCAAATCCAAACAGGTCTGCAGCAAAGTCACTCCTTGCCACCTCCCTCAGAGGAGGGAAGAATTCAGCCAAGGGGCAGAAGTGGGTTTAAGGCAGAGGGAGAGACAGGCAAGTTTTAGAGCAGGAGTGAGAGTTTATTAAAAAGTTTTAGAGCAAGAACAAAAAGAAGTAAAGTACACTCAGAAGAGGGCCAAGCAGGCGATGTGAGAGGTCTCAGTGCTCCATCCACCCTTGACTTGGGGTTTTTTGTGTTGGCATGGTTCTGGGGTTTGCATTTCTTCTCCCCTGGTTCTTCCCTTGGGGTGTGTCGTCCGCATGCACAGTGGCCTCCTAGTGCTCAGGAGGGGCCGCGGGCACGGTGTTCACTGGAGTTGTGTGCATGCTCACTTCAGGCGTTCTTCCCTTAGCATTTGAGCTTCCTAGAAGAAGGTCATATACTGGTTAAACTCCACCATTTTGCCTCTTAGTGCACATGCTTGAGCCTGCTCGTCCAACTGCTGAGGTCTTATCTGGAGGCTGCTGATCACCAGGTTCAGGTGTTTTCTTTGGGGAGACTGCCTTTCCCTGGCAGCAGCTGCAACCAATTATTATTTTGGAGAGACAGTTTAATAACTGCCTGACCATCCCCTGAGGGTCACCTGACATTCCTGGGTGGGGGGGCCCTCTCCTGCCCTGCTCATGTCACTGAGCTCCCTACTCTAACAGATCGTTCCACGTACATGTGTGTGCCCATGTACACATGCATAAATACATGTGTGTTCAGGGGTTTGTTTTTATCTCCTTCTTCCTTCCTTATCTACTGGTGTAGAAAAATTTTGATTGCAATGTTTCAGATTGTTTATGCTTTTGTGCTGATTAAGACCTAATACTACTGGACAGTTCAGTCAATGGAGAGTCCTGTGTTCTGAATACCACAGAAATAATAGCCAGAGATGGGAAGCCACTGGAACTTTAAAAATCCACACACATAACCCAGCAGAAAAACCGTAAGCTTCAATTTTAGTTTGAAAGATACTCACGTAGGACTTAGTTTTCCTTTCTCTTATACTTTCTGTCATTTTTAAATGTAGCTGAACGCCCACTGGAACCACTCTGTCCTGAAAGACGTAAATAAAATTGGACCAACACTCCTGTCCAGAGTGACTGTGGTAACAGCCCAAGAGTTCTGAAAAACCCTCTTGCTCTAACGTTAGCCCTTCTCTCTCCCATCTTACTCCCTGCATCAGTCCTCTTTCCTTTCCCAGATTTCCTTGGGAAAATGTCCTGTTTACTCTGGCCCTGGCCTGTTGAGCCAACAATCTTTTCTTAGGGCATTGACTATTAGGTTGGTGCAAAAGTAATTGCAGTTTAGGACCATGAATTTTACATCATTATAACTAGCTCGAACACGCCTTTTTAAAATTTTTATTACTTATTTATTTATTTATTTATTTATTTATTTATTTATTTTGAGACAGAGTCTGACTCTATCACCCAGGCTGGAGTGCAGTGGCATGATCTCCACTCACTGCAACCTCCAATTCTGTGGAGGGTTCAGAGACCATGAAACCAGCTCCCCACTTCCATCTTTACAGGGTATTTCTGCAGTCGCATCCTGTATTTCAAATCCACAAATCCAGAAGTGGACTTTCTTAAGCACCTGAAATTGGAAACAAGGAATTGCAACCTGCCTGCTCCTACCCTAAAGCCACTCAGAGCTGGAGCTGCCCCCTGCATTCCTGCCCTACCTCTCTCTGCTCTCAAACGGCCAGATACTCTCTCTGCCTCCTGTCTGCACACTTCCTTAGTCTGCTTCCTGAAGTCCTATCATTTTTTTATTATCACCTCCATTTATTTGACAAAGAGCTGTGGATGTCTCTCTTCCTGTCTTTCCCTGATAAGCGTTCTGCTAAATGAAACACAATGCAGGTTTTGGTGCAAATTACCGAAAAGATAATGTTGCCTGACATGGGGTCAATGGTGTTGTTAGCAATGGAAAGGTAGTTACATTTACACAAAAGATCCTTGGAATTAAAGAGCCTGCAAGTAACCTGCTGGGTATGAAGGGCAAAATTATAAATATGCTAATATGCCTCGTTATCATAATATGACTTTGTTTCTAATAAAATATTGAAAAATTATAATTATATTAAATATAGCAGACATGGTGCTTTTCACATTCATATCTGATATTTAAACTTTTATCTTGACGGCCACAAATTAAAGAAAGAAAAACATTCCACAAGCGAGATGGGTTTTGCCATCGGCTCTTTTTGATTACAAAATGCCTCTTTTAAAATTTAGAATCTTCTAAGAAAAAAAAAATTGTTTAATTGAATTCATGATAATATGAATCAATTGGGTAGGCATCAGTCTTTTTCTTTTTCTTTTTTTTTTTCCACTTCATTTTGGCTCTAGAATGTACATCTTACTTACAAAGAGGGAAAACTCCCTATTTGGGGGTTATTCCCAGGCTGCTGTGGGGTTGATTACAAAAGTCCAGGGTGAAGCTCATGATGGCCACAGTCTAGTCCAGGGATATTATTTACATGCTAACCTTTCTTGGTTGGATATGGTGACTGTTCTTAAAATTAAAATAACATACAGTTCTGCTACATGTTTAAAATTCATAGCATCCCAGATTTATCCCTTTACAAATCACTTTATTTGTTTTTTCTCATTAGGTAAAACATTGAGAGTCTGAGATTTAAGTGCCAGGAGTAGTCACTGCCCTGTTGTGCCCTCACTCATCCGGGAAGGAGGGAGAGGCATGAGCCAGGCCAGTTACAGCGTAGAATAAAGCCCAGCTGCAGCCACACCTGTGTTCAGAATTACTTTCTCACAGACCGTTAGCAGAGGTGAATCTGCAGCAACTCAATTCTTGCCTCCTCAAAAGAAAGAAGTTGGTCAAGGGCCATAAGGCAGAGTGAGAGACTAAGATGAGTTTTAGAGCAGGAGTGAGAGTTTATTAAAAAGTTTTAGAGCAGGAACAAAAGGAAGTAAGGTACACTCAGAAGAAGGCCAAGCAGGCGACGTGAGAGGTCTCAGTGCTCCATCCACCCTTGACTTGGGGTTTTTTGTGTTGGCATGGTTCTGGGGTTTGCATTTCTTCCCCCTGGTTCTTCCCTTGGGGTGTGCCGTCCGCATGCACAGTGGCCTGCTAGGGCTCAGGAGGGGCCGCGGGCACGGTGTTCACTGGAGTTGTGTGCATGCTCACTTGAGGCGTTCTTCCCTTAGCAGTTGAGCTTCCTAGAAGAAGGTCATATACTGGTTAAACTCCGTCATTTTGCCTCTTAGTGCACATGCTTGAGCCTGCTCCTCCAACTGCTGAGGTCTTATCTGGAAGCTGCTGATCACCAGGTTCAGGTGTTTTCTATCTATGGGGAGACTGCCTTTCCCTGGCACTGACTGTGATCCATTACTATTTTAGAGAGAAAGTTTAACAACTGCCTGACCAACACCTGAGGGTCACGTGGCAGTCCTGGGGTGGGGCCTCTGCTTCCCTGCTCATGTCTGCAGAGCTCCCCATTCCAACAAGACCATCAGGGCATTTCCATGGAGGGTCAGTGTGGATAGAGGGATAGGATATGGAGATGCTAGATTGAAGCATGCACATCTAGGCATGAAGAACAGGTAAGAATTAGACAGACGTGAGACAGGCATCCAAGTAAGGAGGTGACCTGGGTAACAATGGTGATCACTGACCCCCTTCTTCTCCAGGGCACCCAACACAGGCAGACGCCATACCCACACATATCAACTCTTTCAGGGCTCACCATGCTTAGATTCCCAGCTCAAATCCCAGGATGCTCTTGCTCAATGTAACAGACTTTACCAAAGTCACATGAACTTGCCAGGGCTGGGACCCGAGCTCAGGTCTGATTCCAAAGCCCTTCCTGAGAACAGACAAAGGAGGAAAAGCAGACCTGGGAGAGGGTCTGGGGCATGAACTGCACGATTATTGCCTTGTAAACATTTCCACAGCAGGTATCCCAATGGCCCAGCAGTGTCTCCATTCAGAAAAGCTGCTGGATGGTGCTGAGCCAGGGTGTTTCACGTGTTCTCTCTCCGGATCCAGCTGGGAAGGAACAACTTAATCAAAGAAGAGAAGGCTGATTACTGTGATGCACCCAACCCCACATCACTGCAGCAAGCTGGCCCAAGAGCCCAGGGTGCAGTAAGCCCGTTGTCTCACTGGACAGACCCATGTGGCCATGTGGATGTGTGCCCTTCAGCAGGGTGCCCTGATGACCCCTCTCAATTGCCCTGGATCAAGAAGGGTCCAAGAAGCTGATCGTGGAAGGGCTGCATCCCTCTCTGGAGAAGGGACTCTGCAAAGTGACTTAGGCCACCGAGACCCCATGAACACTGCCTCACTGCACCCTCCTCTCCCACACCCTTCTTGTCTCGAGTTCTTCAACCCTCATAGGTTTTCTTGTGAGTCCCATCCTGTACTCTGCTTCCAGGGCACCTGACTGGAGGCTAACACCCGGGGAACTCACGTGCTGGAAGGTATATGAAGCCTGCACAGAACTTGGATGGTACCTAGGCAGATTGAGGATCCTCACGCTCAGTCTCTACTGACAGCACTGGCCTTGGCCCAGCCTGTGGTCCTGGGGAGCAGCCATGGTTGAAAAGCCCGAACCCTCTGTGTTACAGGAAAACTCAGTGCAAAGAGCCGCCTCCCTGTGGGCCAGGGAGGCTTGTGGACCATCCCTGTATGGACCTAGAACCAGGCCAGACATGGAGCCTCCCAATTCCCCTTATCTGCCTGTGGACACTGCACTGCATGCTTATCCCCCCGGCCAGCCTGGACAAAATACTGGACATCGATGTGACCAGACCACACTAGGCCTAGTCTTCTGTCCTCCCCTGGCCCTGGGCTTTGACAGACGCTTGAACTCGATAAGCATTAGAGTTAAGAACAGCCCTCCCACAGCCTCTCAGGGGGGATGGAGAGACTCGGCAGTTCTCAAGAGTCAACTTCTGCACTCACCTGTGACCTCAAGGTCACTCTCCATACTCACCTATGACCTCAAGGGTCACCGTCTGCACTTAGGGTCACCCTCTACACTCACCTGTGACCTCAAGGGTCACTCTATGCACTCACCTGTGACCCTGTCCTGTCCCGAGGCCTCCACACTGGCCACCTCGCCTTGCTCCTCCCTCCCTAGAGAGGAAAATCCCTTCCTGCCTGAGCTGGAGGCCCACACAGATGCTGAGGCCAGACCTTTTTCCCCATAACAAGCCCCACCTGTCACCCCCTTACCACAGCCTTTGCAGAGGCTCACCTGAGCCCAGGTTTGCTTTCCTGTGACACCATCACCTTTAAGGTAGAATATGAGAAAAAGTGGGTAGGACCTGTCACGTGTGCTCACTCAGAAGGGGATTCATAAATTCAACAGCAGGAATTCCCTCCTTGACCTCTGGGCCACAAACAATACAAACAAAGATTGTAGCAAGTTCAGGAGTTCTGCTCCAAAAGGCCATGGGATTGCGTCTGAATAGTAGTGGATCAGTGGCTGGGCGTGGTGGCTCACACCTATAAGCCCAGAACTTTGGGAAGCCAAGTTCAGTGCATCACTTGAACTCAGGAGTTTAAGGCCAGCCTGGACAACATGGTGAAACTCCATCTCTACAAAAAAAAAAATACAAAAATACAAAAATACAAAAATTAGCTGGTCATGGTGATACGTGCCTGTAGTCCCACCTACTTGGGGAGCTGAGGTGGGCAGATTGCTTGAGCCTGGGAGTTCAAAGCTGCAGTGAACTGTGATAACATCACTGCACTCCAGCCTGGGATACAGAGTGAGACTCTGTCTAAAATAAATTAATTAATAATTAATTAATTGAAAATAAAAAGTACTGCCTCACATTATTTCTCTTGTCTTATTTGAACAGGTCCAGTTAAGTGAAAGTCTGTCTTTATAATGACTTACATTTCCCATTTGCTACACAAATCAATGAGGAAACCCTGGGCGAGGCCAGGCTCGTGTACACCGGAGCTGGAAGGTGCCTCTAAGGCGCAGTCAACCTTCCATGCTTCACAGCACAGGAAATGAAACCAGGGGCCTGCATCCTATGGCAAAAGCCAACAGCGAGGGCGGGGCAGGAGGCCCAAGCTCTCCACTCCAGGCTGTGTTTCCTTCTAATGCCAGGTCGCGGGCTGGGACTATTTGAGTGTGGAGGGGCACAGGCTTGTTAAAGCCTGGATTCATGCTCTGAATTGGGGGTGAGGCTGTGGAACCGGCCGGGTGGGGAGGGCTCGGGGCCATCCAGGAAGGAGCACACGTCTGTCCCCCCAGTGCGTTTGCCTCCCTCTTCCCCCTCCAGGCATCTGCAGCATCTGCTCTGCTCCCTCCTCTGATGGGCTCTGCCTCCAGTGAATGCCAGGGCTTCATGCTCGTGAAAAAGACCCACGTAAATGGGACCATCTTTTTCAACAGTGTGCGGGTCAACGTGGGGTCAGGAAAAAGACCCACGTAAACAGGGCCATCTTTTTCAACAGTGTGCAGGTCAACTTCTGGTCAGGAAAAAGATCCACGTAAAGGGCAGCCATCTTTTTCAACAGTGTGCAGGTCAACCTACCTTCAGAAAAAGACCCATGTCAACGGGAACCATCTTTTTCAACGGTGTGGGGCTCAACTTCCGGTCAGGAAAAAGATCCACTTAAACGGCAGCCATGTTCTTCAACAGTGTGCGGGTCAACCTACGTTCAGAAAAAGACCCACGTCAACAGGAGTCATCTTTTTCAACAGTGTGTGGGTCAACGGCCAGTCAGGAAAAAGATCCACTTAAAGGGCAGCCATCTTTTTTAACAGTGTGCGGGTCAACCTACATTCAGAAAAAGACCCACCTCAACGGGAACCATCTTTCTCAACAGTGTGCGGGTCCACATCCAGTCAGGAAACAAAACCCCCTCAGTATGTGCAGGAAGTTCGGATTTACACAACCTTGGGGAGGGTGGGAGCAGTGTGACTCAGGGTAATTCCACAAGTTGGGGGTGGCAGAAGCTGCGGGCCCCAACCAGCAGTCCTCAGGAGCCGTCAGCAGAGCCACGGGTCAGGCTTCCCTTCTCCCACCCACAGCAGCTGCTGCAGAAATCACAGCTTCTTCCAGTCATGTTCCAAGAGCTTCGTGTGGGTGGAGCCCAAACCAACCTTGCCTGCAAGCAGGTCTGTAATAGGGACCCCCAGCTTCCAGGCACAGAGGAGCTCTTAGAGTGGGAAAGGATAATGTTGACTGTTAACAGAAAATCTTTTGCACACAGGAAGAAGAAAACCTTGCCAGCTTCCTTAAATGTCTTCCCCCTTTCTCCCTTATGATCCCTGAAGCCTGTGCACATTCTCAGATATAGTGAGGTGAGGCCCAGAGGCAGCAGCTGATCTGGGAATGGGGAGCACTGATTAAGGTTTGTTGCAAAACTTAGATCACCGTGCAAAGCTTCCCACTTTCCTACTAAGCCTCGAAAACCCATCAGTAGAGTTCACCTGGCCAGGCGCGGGCTCTCACGCCTGTAATCCCAAACCTTTGGGAGACCGAAGTGGGCAGATCACAAGGTCAGGAGTTCGAGACCAGCCTGGCCAACATGGTGAAACCCTGTCTCTACTGAAAATGCAAAAATTAGCTGGGCGTGGTGGCACACACCTATAGTCCCAGCTACTCGGGAGGCTGAGGAAGGAGAATCGTTTGAACCCGGGAGGCAGAGGTTGCAGTGAGCCGAGATCACACCACTGCACTTCAGCCTGGGTGACAGAGCGAGATTGCATCTCGAAAACAAACAAACAAAAAAACCCACCTCACCTCTGCCGCTACCTCTCATGCACAGAGCCAACTCTTCCACGGTATTTCTGATGGAGAGTCGTCCAGTCTGTGGAAAGTTTTCACGTCCTGCCAAGAAACCCTCTTCACTGAGACCTGGCCCTCTTCATTAAGAAATTCCTGCTTTGTATAACAAATGGGTCTTTTTTTTTTTTTTTAAATGCTCAGACACTCATCATCGTCCAGTCTCCTAGAGCCATGTGGAGGAAAACACTCCACCTCCCTCAGAACAGGGTTTCAATAACTGAGGGCACCTTTGACGACTCGCAGTGTCTTCTTCAGGCCAAGCCAGAGCAAGCTGGCTCTGCCATGCCCTGCAGATGGAGCAGTGTCTCACAACAGCACTCAGGATGAGAGCTACCAAGTGATTGATAATCCAGGTGATCTTGATCACTCTTCTCTCGGTAAATTACAGATTATCAATGTCGCCTCCCTCTTGTGCCCCAGATCATACTTCCTATTTCATTCTTTCTAGCTCTGAATCCGTCCACGGAACTCACACTGTCAGCTCACTATAAGCTTATTGCCAACTAAAACGCCCAGCTCCATGCCTGGCTGTCTGGGCCCGACAGTCCCTCCAAATCTATACTTCAGCAGCTGATGTTTTGGTGGTTTCTTCTAAAGGTGAGACTTCATAGATGGCCCTGTTAAATTTGCTTTTCTTGGTCTTGGTCCAGCATTGTATCTGGTCAAGGTGATTGAGATAGGGAAAGAAAAGAAGATGACAATACAAACTATAAGGATGTCTATGAAGTCCAAAATGAAATAAATGCAAAATAAAGAGGTCTCAACATAATCGGGAAGAGTAATAAACTTCAGGGGCAGGGCCAAGGGTGTAAGTCACATAATACTAGGCAATGGTTAGGGAACGGGGTGCCTTTTCCTTCCGCCTCTGTCCAGATGTAAGGGGAGCCACATTCACATGGAAATGCACCTTGTGAAAAGCTAAATACCTCATCAGAAACACACGCTGTGAAAAGCAGGACGTCTCTCAGCAAAATATTTGTCTCTGTCCTGTCTCCAATATGGATTTTGCAATAGTTTTAGAGACGCCAGTCAAGTAGATGGGAACATAAAAATAACCTGCCTTAACTGTGTTCTCTGTCCCATATCAAACACTAAAACTGAATTATGTTTCCACATATTCCCAGCTGTCCTATAATCACCTTCATTTATGACATGCATCTGGTAACGGAGGGCAAAATACATAAAATTCCTTAAAAGAATTAAATGGACTAAAAATTATTAGATTTACAGTATTATTACTATAAATTTTTATATTTCTATTTTTAAATTTCATATAAGCCTAAGGGAATTTTACATTTAATTAATGTCCCCGTCTCATAAAAGTTGTAGGGTAAATGCCATCATTCCAAGACCTGAGAGAGCCTTCCTTCAAAGAACCATGAGCATAAACAGTGGAACGTCAGTACACTAAAACCTATCGACACCAGGCCAGCCCCGGCATGGAGAGAAATAGCCCATGCTCAGTTACCATGAACCAAAGCAGGGTTTTGGGTTGTGTTTCTTCATTGTTCATCTGCTTCTCTTCTTTGTTTGTTCATTCATTTGATTTATTTTTATCTTATACTTCCAAATGGTCCCCAAATAGAAGAAAGTGAAGGAGTAGATAATTTCTAGCATTCTCTTGTTTTGTCTTAATCTGACAGTAGCAGAGATCGTCCCTGAAATTACTGGGTACTGAAGACTATTATACACACATCCTAACACATCAGCATCCAAAATTACTTCATCTTTCATTATAAGTCAAATGTCAATGCACTTAGCAGAATCCCTTCTAAACTCAGTTTCCAAAATGTTATAATTTATTTATGAGCAGAATGCTTTTATTTATGGAGACAATTCTAAGTTCTACACAATTTGGATCACAACGATTGGAAAAACACCAACACATATTTCCAGTTAATAAACATATTGCATGGATCAATATGATTTTGACATTAATACATTTGAATAAAAACAGATTTTTAAATAAAAACTACATTAAATATTCTCTCATGGCTGGGCATGATGGCTCATGCCTGTAATTCCAGCACTTTGGGAGGCTGAGGCGGGCGGATCACCTGAAGTCGGGAGTTTGAGACCAGCCCGACCAACATGGAGAAACCCCATCTCTACTAAAAATACAAAATTAGCCGGGCGTAGTGGCGCATGTATGTAATCCCAGCTAGTTGGGAAGGCTGAGGCAGGAGAATTGTTTAAACACGAAACTCCATCTCAAAAAAAAAAAAAAGAAAAGAAAAATTCATTTTCTGCCTTTTATGTCATTAAGCAGAGAATTTAAAATTTCATTCCCTCAGGAAAGGTATTTCTACTTAGGCCTAGAACTGGCTCTCGTTCAACTTTGTGTGTGAAAACACGCAGAGTTTGAGATCAGTGCTTTATCTAGAAGAAACATTGTGGGAAACTTTATGTGCCATATTCCAGTGAGAAGATGGGGCAGCCAGGGAGGAGCTGCTCAGAGAGCCCGGCGTGCATCTGCAAAGGACGAGACCCAGTCGGACTTGCCGGAGTGCAGAGGCCTCGGAGAGCTCTGACCAGTGGTCACCCCCACGGCTGTCCATGCAGGAGGACTGGCCGGAGTGCAGAGGCCACAGGAGAGCTCCGACCAGTGGTCACTCCCAGGACCTCTCTTTATAAGGCCTCCAGTTCCACTCCCATGATTACCCATTAATCTATTAACCCATTAATTTATTGATCCATTAGTCCACCAATAGATTAATCTATTCATGAAGTCAGAGCCATCATGATCCAATCACCTAGTAAAGGCCCCAACTTTCAATATGTTCAAACTGGGAATTAAGTCTCCAACACATGAAATTTGGGGGACACACTTAAACCACAGCAAATATCAAGAGTTCAGGCCAGGTTTTCAGAGGTAGAAAGTGTTTTGTTTGGTTTTGCTTTGTTTTGTTTTGTTTTTTTCCATCAACATTTTTGAAAAGGGAAGTGGGAGAGGCAAAAATATGAGTGGTTTCTGATTCATCCCAACACACATACTGCTTACTGAAGAGGCCAGAATACATAGGTATGTATGTGTATACATATATACACAGTGTAATGTAGTGCACGTGACATATGTATATGTTTAGATATACATCATGTAATGTAATAGAGGTATCTGCATACGTATATACAATGTAATATAACAAACTATTTTTCCCGTGGAACTACTCCAGCAAATAGGGTGTGTGCTCGGGTGCCGTGAGCCCTGCATGCCCCCAAAACCGACACTGTCAAACCATAGTTGATTCCTTGGAAATCACCTGGGCTCAGGGGTCAGAAGCTCTGTCTTCCCTCAGGAACGTGAGACTGAGAATGGAAAGCAGCCTGAAGGCAGAACTGGGGGCTCTGGAGTGAGGCAGACCGGTTTCTGATCACGGCTCTGGGATTGGAGCTGCACGGCTTGGGTGGACCATCCGCCGGTTTCCTCACCTACAACCATGGCAATGCATCTCCTCATCTGGCTGGGTGAAGGTGAAGGCTCAACGGGATAATGTGTTTGTCATGTTTTGCCCAGAGAAACCCCCCAAAGACAGTTATTGAAATAAGCCGGGTGCTCTGCATAGCCTCACCCTCCTAGACTTTAAAGTGGCAGGAGGGACCAGCTGCCACTTCCTGCCTTAACGTACCCTGAAGACTCACTGAATACACTTAAGAGACAGAAGCCTGATCATTTTTCAGTGCCTTGTTACAGACAAGAGAGAAGAAGAATAGTTACAATTGGTCCCACTGGGGAAGGGGTATTGAGACAAACACAGCTATTTTTTTCTCCAGTTAAGAAATGGTATTTATTCCAGGTACTCACCAAATAAAAATCACTCAATAATAATTATTAATCAAAGTCTGAGCTGGGCGCAGTGGCTCACACCTGTAATCCCAGCACTTTAGGAGGCCAAGGCCGGCGGATCACGAGGTCAGGAGATCAAGACCATCCTGGCTAACATGGTGAAACCCCATCTCTACTAAAAATGCAAAAAATTAGCCGGGCTAGGTGGCAGGCGCCTGTAGTCCCAGTTACTCAGGAGGCTGAGGCAGGAGAATGGCGAACCTGGGAAGTGGAGCTTGCAGTGAGCCAAGATCACACCACTGCCCTCCAACCTGGGCGACAGAGCGAGACTCCATCTCAAAAAAATAAAAAAGTCTGTAATGGGTTACTGCTATACCTAAAATAAGCATGTCCTAAGACAGTCCCTGGGAATGCTGTCTGGGGAGACGTAGTCATATCAGCAAGTTTACAGGAAGGGGAGCCACATTTAAAAATCGGGGCACACATTTTTTCCCCAAGTTAGAATTTACTTTTTTTTTTCAGGCCATGAGTTATACTTCGATCTTGACAGATTTAAGGGGTAATTTTTTACAGTATAAGATGGCATGAAAAGTATTTATTGACATTTCAAATTACAACATTTTCAATGAGAAAGATACCTAATTTTGAGCCACTAAAGCAGCATGGTGTAGTCATATATTTCTTGCTGAATAGTAATCACTCAGATACAGGTTCTTATTTATAGTAGGTATCTAAGATGGGAGTGCCATGTATAAAAACTGATGTTAAATAGACAAAAAGTTATCATTGTGATTATTCACATGCTTCACTCTATTTCAAAATACTGAAGAATTCTATGATATTTCAGCATTTAATAATCATGCCAGCTCAATACAAAATATGAAATCGTTATTTTCTGACATTAATGAAGTCAACTTTTGCAGCACAATTTGAATAGGCAATTGAACAGCGAGACTCAAAAATGCATTAAAACCGGGTCAGCTGCTTCCTGCTTCCAACAATATGTCCACGATTCCATGAAGGGTAATCTTAAACCATTTTTTAGAGCAGCCTGTACATCTTTATCTTAAAATTCCAAATGCTCCAACAATAGACAATTGTTAAGAACTAGACAATTATTTTGCAGCACCCATTGATTAATGACTTAGTCCATGTTGCAGGGAAACTGCAGAACAAAGGGGTCCATTATAATAATGCACAGGCATTAAACCATCTTTATTAACAGGATCTTCTGAATGCAGTTTAGCATAAAACCAAATATGCCATCAAGAAAGTGGGGAGGTGAGAATTTTAAATATATTTTGAAAACTCACTTGATAAAAAGAAGATTAAATAATGGTACTGCCCTCTATTAAAATTCCCTCTCTCACTCACTCATTCTCTCTCTCTCTCTTTCACACACACAGAGTTAACCCAGTTAAAACTGTCATAAAACTGCATTTTTAACAGCACAAGAAATTAGTAATACTTATACATTCATATATTCTCAGTCATTATTAGCATTTGGAAGAATGTACAGCATTTTATGTAATTACAATCTGTTAAACATAAATTGCGATAAAATAATAGAGTGTGAGAGTGGCCATCCCACATCAGTAATCTTGCTATGCAATCACAGTGAGGAAGACATGGTTTTAGAAAACAAGATGGTTTTTTAAAAAGTTGTCTTGGGGCTAAACTTTGTCAATAAAAGTCCTGTTCATGACAGAACTGTTGCAAAAGGTATTCTGATTATCAAATGTTTCAGCCTTTTCTAGAGTCCTATTAGGTCAACAGCTCAGCGCCCCATCCAATTTCTTTATGTGCAGGTCCATGGCTGCAAGAACCCAACTCACAGCAAATCTGAACACAGCGGTGTCAGTCATGGCGTCCCCAACATTTAGGGAGTTTGACACAGTGAGGCACGTCCTGAGTGGCACCATTCAGTTTGCACAATGGCCCTCAGAAGTGGAGACTCCAGACATTTCTGTTTCATGGGAGAGGAAATTGAGCCTCAGTGAAATTAAGTTGTTCCAGGTTGTGACTTTTTACCATGGCTACTGGAAAATTTAAAATTCTCTACAGGGCTCACCTGTGTAGGTGACTAACATTTCTATTGAGCAGCTTTGGTCTGTGCCATCTTCATTTTGAAGTTTCCATTATTTCTATTATTTCTGTATCAACTTAGCGTCTGTTTGTTACTGCTCCAAGCGATTTAATCTGAACTTGCCACAGACCATCATCTGAGCACTGTGGCAGGGAGCTTCCCAGGTAGCCCTACCTATCACCACCTCCTGGTGCTCACATGTCCCAAGTGTGACTGATGGCAAAGGCAGGAGCTATGGAATGCCACTTTTGAGGTACAGTTGCACAATATTGCTGCTTGCTTCTTGGATGCTCTCTCTATCTCTCTGTCTGCCCTCTCTCCTCTCTCTCTTTCACTTTCTGTTTCTCTCTCTCTCTCTCTTTCTCTCTCTTTCTGTTTCTCTCTCTCTCTCTCTCTGTTTCTCTCTCTCTCTCTCTTTCTCTATCTCCCCCCCCCCTCACTCTGTCTCTCTCCCATCACTTGCTCTGGGGGATACCTGCTCCCCTGTTGCAGGGACACTCTGGCAGCTTTTGGAGAGGTTCACATCGTGAGAAACTAAAGTGTCCATCCAAAAGCCAGGAAGGTCATGTGTTCGTCCGACAACCAGGGAAGCACTTTTGGAACCAGGTGCTCACCAGTCAAGCCTCAGATGAGATGGTGTCCGCAGCCAACACCAGGAGCCCCCTGAGCCGGCTCTGGATTCCTCAGCTTCAGAAAGAGTGAGATTAGAATACTGGTTGCTTTAAGCTTCGGAATTCCAGGGTGATTTGTTATTCAGGAATAAATTGCTGAACAGGGAGGGCTGTAGGGGGTACGCTTTGTGAAGGTGTGGAATGCCTGGCACTGTTTGGTAGTCATCATTTCCTCCAATCTTGATGACAAGTCTGCGAAGTGAGTGTTGCCATCATCATTTTACAGATGAGAGAATCTACGTTGACTGAGCTGGAGTTCCGATGAGGGGCTGGGCTGGGACCCTGAGTCCTGGAGCCGGAGAGACAGGGCCCTCTTACCCACATCTCTGATACGTCCACCTGCCATGCCGGCTCTCGGGGAAGGCACAGGGTCTTGCTATGTATTCTGTGGCCTAGACGAAGCACAGTAGTGTTTTCCACAATGCGTCAATGAAGGTTGCCCTCAGCTGCAAGGACATGTGTGTGCGTGGGTTAGGAAGCAAAAGCGTCTGGTTATTCTCTGTCACAAATGCCTGGAGACCGGCACATCAGGAGTGAGCTGGAGAATTGCTGTGTCACTGTCGACCTGCTTTCCACAGCTTTCCGCTCTGCTGTCGGGAGGATGGCTGGGTTTTGTCTCCCTGCTTATGTGACCCCATACCTGCCAGAGTCCCTTGTACTGAAGCACGGAAGACAGGGTACAGGCAGTGCTGGCATTCTCTCCTCTGTCCTTTAATTAGGAAGCAAGTATCTTTCCAGAAGGCCCCCAAACTAGCATAATTCTTGTTTTTATTTATTTCCTTGGTCAAATTTAGGTTATTCCAAAGAAGGCTGAAAAAAATAAAATGAGTAATGGGGCTGGGCACAGTGGCTCACGCCTGTAATCCCAGCACTGTGGGAGGCCGAGGGGGGTGGATCACCTGAGGTCAGGAGTTCAAGACTAACCTGGGCAACATGGTGAAACCCTGTCTTTACTAAAAATTCAAAGATTAGCCAGGCATGGTGGCGGGTGCCTATAATCCCAGCTATTCTGGAGGCTGAGGCAGGAGAATAGCTTGAATCCAGGAGGCAGAGGTTGCAGTAAGCCAAGATCACACAGTGCACTCCAGCCTGGGTGACAGAGCGAGACTCCATCTCAAAAAAAAAAAAAAAAAGGTATCAGCTTTGCTGCTTCAATCATGAAATCGGTGAAGGGAAAGGGGAGTGGCCCAGCAGGCCTTTCGTGCATATATGGGGCCAGCTAACTATCGGTGGGTGACAGTGCAGACTGCGCATCTCAGCAGGAGAGTCCTGGAGGTTTGGGCAAGAAGGATTCTGGGTATCCATCGAGGCGCACCGTGTCAGTCCACATCTTGTATTGCAGTGGACTTGTTTTGTTCCAACCAGGGGAAGATTCAGAGTGGAGAGACCCTAAGGCAGGCCGCTGTGAGGCTGTCGGGTGGAGGCCAGGAGCTGAGTGGTTGCTGGTGGGCTGGAATGGAGGGAGTGGGCATATTTATAAGGAGTGTCTAGAGAGAGAAGGATCAGAGGAGAGAGGACAACCTTTGCACCAAGTTAGGATTTGGAGCCTACATCTCTAAGGCACACTTGTGAAACGTCGTTTATTCGTTCATCAGAAGGATTCACGAGGCTTCCATAAAGGGACAGGAAGCATAGACAGTTCGGCTCGCAGCAGGTGTTCCCCTCTGCTTAGACATCTTACCCCGCTACAGAACAATCAGTAGAAGTAATCAGGCCATTTCCTTTGGGATCGAAATGGCATAAGCGCTCACAGACCTGGACATGACCAGTCCTCACGGGCAATTGGCCCGTCACAGGACTCTATTACCAAAGCAACACAGGAAATCCCACTTCCACGGCAAATTACCACGTTACTGCAGGCTCTGACGCAACCAAGTGGGCTCAAATTTTATACGAAGAATTGACCTTTAGGGGGTTTTCTGTTGTAGTTTAATGGACTTTTACAAATGTTTGTAACACACTATCATCCCACAAAACAACAACAACAACGAAACAACCTGCAACATCAGTAATGACAGCAAAAGATTCTCGTCACAGCAGTAGATTGAACTTCTGAAAGTAACTTTATGTGTGCAAAGGATGGAAATGGAGTGTGAGTGTGTGAATGAAAACAGATGAAGAGATTTCTGAATGAATCAGATGGTTGGACTGTTGTTTTAAAGCCCCAAGGATTGGGACATTCGTGCTTTAAGTTTTTGTCTTCATATCCAGGACTTTCTCACCCTTTTCAATCTTTCCAGCATCAGCTTTTAATCGAGGTGACCTAATCCGACCTGGAGGTTAATGACACAGAGTGCAATTAATCCGTGCGGCTTTCTGGGCACTTAAGCCTGAGCGGCATCTGGCTGCCGGTGCTGATCTGCTTAAGATGATGATCAGCTGCTGGTTTTCTTGGACGGGAGGAATTAGGACTTCAGGACAGCCTTGCAAAAGGAGAGCCCTTCAGTCTCTGCTGTAAGATAAGGACAGCGGGATTCAACGCACAGGACGATGGAGCTGAAAGCTGGGGAGGGTTGCGGAGTGAGGGACTGGGGGAATTAAGTAAATATCACCAAGGCTTTCAACAAAGAGCCGTCTGCTTTACCCAGGAGGGGCAGCCATGACCGGCCTGAAAGAGTCAGCAGGTGGCTTTTCTTTCCCAGCCTGGAGTCCCTCATCTTTAGATGTGGACAGGGACCACCTCCAATACCCGGCAGCAACAGGGCACTCTACGAACGAAGCCTTTAGATAAGGTACTGCTTCTCTGGCCTCAGGACTTTTTCAATAAAACCTTCCCCTTCTTTGGGGGGTACTCATTGCACCCCCACTTTCATATTCACTCAGCCGCAATTCCTGAGCAGTTCTCATCCCAGTTGTTGCTTTTTTAGTGGAAACGTTAAACAGAAAAAAAAAACCACACACACACACACACAAACTTTTTTTCCGGCTCTGGGGTACATGTGCAGTTTTGTAATCTAGGTAAACTCATGTCCCTAGCTAGGAGGTTGTTGTACAGATGATTTTGTCCCCTGGGTCCTGAGCCTGGGACCCGGCAGTTATCCTTCCTGGTGCTCTCCCTCCTCCCACCCTCCTGAGAGAGCAGCGGCCAGGTCGGTGAGGTTGGTGCTCCTGGGCCCGCGGGCCTGTCTTGGGAACAGACCCCTCAGCTGGGGAACCACCTGGTTGAGTGTGTTATGTCAGTTTTCACTGTAAAGAAGGCGAGAACAGGGCCGTGTCTGCCCCTGGTCCCGACTATAACCTATCATCCAGTACAGGGATAGGCATGAGAAAGGGCCTGGAAGAGAATAAGTGAACCAAGAGAACTGTGCAGATTTAAACACAGATTCTCGTGTTCTCTGAAGTCAACTTGACCCTGAATCGGCCTGAACCATTGCTCCCCTGGAACACACAAGGTTAGGTTCCTGAAAGCTGCTGGTCACACATTTTCATCAAATAGTCAATAGCTAACCTTGATGGGTGTGTGCTTCTGTTTAAAGACGCCGTATTTAATAACCATTGTGGACTTGTTGATATTGGACCCGAGGCCCATAGCCCATAACCCAGGCCTGACCAACGCTTCTAACAGAGACTCTCCCAAGGAGGCACATCCCAGCTGCTGATTCTCACACACGCCAGGAAGCATCTCAGCTCTGTGCTGGGTGTCACTGTAAACAGTGAGATTGCCGCAAAAGGCCTGAAACGGCAAAACGCAAGGCGTGGAACAGGCCGTGAAGAGAACACGTGTTCACAGCATGAGAGCTGCAGGAAGAACACAGCTTGGCTTCCGCCGTGAACACGCGCCTGCAGTGCCCAAGCTTCTCACCCTTTGAGGCTTTCCCGAGCACGTCTGCAAATGGCCTCAAAAGTGGCACAAGCTTGGGGATAACAAGTTAAATTTTACTAAGTGTGCAAATTCATAACTGTGAATCTGTGACTAATGAGGCTCGACTTCCTATTTTAAAAATTGAGCACATGGATCAATAGATAATCACTTTTATAGCATCACGTCATCGTGAGAAGATCATGCTGGTGGCCAGCGAGGTGCCCAGGAGGTGAAGAAACACGCGGGTCTGTGGAACGAAGACCCTTCCCAGCTGACCCAAGTGGTCTCTCGCAGACCTCTTAGAGGAGGTGGGTGAGTAGAGGGATGGTTCAGCTCCTGGGAATTTATCCCCTTTTAAAAATATTTTATTATTTTAGTTTCAGGGGTTACACGTGCAGGTTCACTATGTGAACATGGTGCGTGACACAGGTGTTGGGCTTCGCGTGAACCCACCACCCAAATGGTAAGCATGGCACCCAATAGGCAGTTCTTCAACCCTGACCCTCCTTTCTCCCTCCCCGATTGTGGAGTCTCAGTATCTATTGTTTCCATCTTCGTGTCCGTGTGAACCTGTTATTTAGCTGAGAATATGCGATTTTTAAATTTTGGTTTCTGCGTTAATTCACCTTTCTAACCAAAGTTCTCTCCAACTCAAATGTTCTCTGGTTCTTTGCTTTTAAGATTGCAAATGATAACAGTGGGCAGTTTGAATTTCCTCGTTTGAAAATTTGTCGTTAACAAGAAAACAGGCTTTTTTTCTTTTGAGAATTTTTTTTTTTTTTTGGTTTTTTGGTTTGTTAGGAAGCAGCCTTTTCTTTCTTCTGTTTTTTTTTTTTTCTTTCTTTTTTTTTCTTTCTCTCTTTTTGACTGTTGCTTCTGTTTTTGGTCCTTCTCCAGTCCTTGCTAACTCCCACGGGATACACAGGTAATGTTTATTTCAGGCACCACTGAGTCATTCTTTCAGAGACTGACTTCACCCTAAGAAAAATCATGTTTTCAGCTACTTCACTTGTTCAAACATTTTTTAACTTTTAAGCAACAAAATGCTATTTCTTACAAGTAACTATCATATGGATGAATTTTGCAAAACCTTTTTTGCTTGTATTTGAATTTCTGTTTTTTGTTGTTTCTTTTTCCCCCTGGCTTTCTCACTCTCACTTACATTAAAAACTGTGAAGAATGTAATGCATCTTGTAATAAATAAATCCAAAATGGAAGAGTGGGTCTAATCACATGAGCTCCTTCCTGTATGTCTGACTATTATAAAATTGGAGGGCAACGGGCACCCTGGAAAGTCATTGGAGTTCTTTCCATGTTTAGGGAGCATTTGTAAATTACTGACCTAGGAGTTTGCATGGGTTTTTAAAACATCTGCCTCAGTCACAGAAGACAGCCTCCCCTGGGTCTGATGCATGGCTCTCATGGGTATTTATTAGATTTTCTTTTCTCTTTTCACTCTAACCTCAGGGAATGAAGAGATATGCCTTTGTTTCTAAGTGCATTTTAGTTGAGTAATCTATAAACGGCTGAAGATTTTTTAAAGAAACAAACATTATATCATATTTTCTATGGTTTTATAAGTCCACTGAAAAAAATAACACCTTGATAAATTTAATTCTGATTGTTTGAGAGAAGATTGTGGGAGTAGGAACTCCTGAAAAAATATATTCCTGGGTTTTGAATTTAGAATTAATACTTGGGTTTGTGAAGAATCCATTTAGGGCTTCCAAAAATTATGCCCCATTCTTCATCTCAGTCAAAAACAAACCACTGTTTTTTAAAATAAAATAATAGTTCTTGTAATTTTTCACAACAATTTAAAACGTGTATAAGACACAAAACTTGCAAATAGGTTACCTGGCAAGAATGTGTATGGTCCAATTCACACGAATCACTATGCAGGTTATGCATTTTTCTTAATGCTAATTTGTTGGTCAATGTTTAATAGCAAAATGCTCCGATGTCTCTTAGTGTCCGCTGTTAGTTTATCAGTAAGTAATCCTACTACAGCTTCTGAACAGATGAATTGTAGAAACTTCCTTTTCATAGTATTGGGCCATTCCCATTGAATCAAATTAGCCTTCATTAGATGGTTATGGCAGAACGGCCAGTTATTTTAGACATTAGGAAGATTCAAAAGAGTTTTGGCATAAAATATTTGTATTTTGTGTACATGACTAGTCACCAGTGCAGCCATGAAACTGCTGTAAAAACAGCGGATCTGATGACGTTGATGATGATACACCCTGTCACGGGTGTCATGAAGGTTGGATCCAAATGCTCACTTCATGTCTTAGATTTCAGCCCCCGTGTGCCACTGCATGGACCATGTTGACACCCACACTTCATATGGTTCAGTCGCGGAAGTCTACTGATTTTCTTCTGAATTGGCAGACTTCCTTTGGGCTAGGGGACAAAATCAGGAGCCACCCTTTCCCAGGAAGACCCTTATGCTTGAGTGATGTCGGGAGGAAAGGGCTGGGCAGGCGTTGAATGACAGAGGGTGGCGTGGCTACCACAGACGGGGGAGCACGGGTCCCACCTCACAGGCACTGGCGTCCCAGGTTCCCAAACCCCTCGGACCCCCCACAGCTAACCAACGGGATTCCACCCCAGTTGGAGGGCTGCATGGAGGAGGAGAACCTCACCTACCTGAGAATGATGCAGCCGGGTAAAAGGGACCTGTCAGCCACACTCAGGAGTTCTCTGCAGGGTGGATGTCTAAGATGCCATAATAACTCACAACCCACCCAGTGCCTCACAACGATGGCAGGACAATGCACCGGCACGGAGTAGCCTTCCCTAGAGCCTGGGCGCCCCGGGCCATGGTCTTCTTTGCAGAGGCAGCCCCGGTCAGACGTGTGGTGAGGGCACACAGAGTGGCTGGGGCCCAGGTGCTGGCTTCACTGTAATTTACCTAGAACACTGAGTCCCCGTAGAGATAAATTCTTTTGTGTGCAATGCCCAACCAGGAGGATATGGAGTCTCAGACAAGCCAACTGCCCATCTGGACAAATGGGTGGGGACTCACACTTCCCTATTTTCTCACAAGTTTGCTATGGGAAGAGTCACTGCAGATGTGCACAGAACAGCTGTGTTCCAACAACACTTACTCTGACACCAAGAACTGGGAATTGAGAAGGTATTGATACCTATATTTATGGGCACATAGTTGAATGACTTTCCCCAACTTACCACTCTAGTGAGAGGAAAAGAATAAAGCCATGGGGAGGTTTCCTAAGAAAGGGAGTACATTTCCAATCCTGCTTCCTCTCCTCCACCTCAGCCTAACACCATGCAGAGCAGAGGGTGGTGACCAGTGTGGCTGACCAGCACACACCATGGGAAGGGACAACAAGGGGCTAGCAACAATTTAGTGTGGAAACGTGGAACACAAACACAGGGAACAGGGCAGTGGAGTGAACCACCCAATATAACCATGCTGGCCTTCAACCGTTTACATATAATGTCATTTTTGTTAGGAATGTAATTCTACCCACTCTTAATTACCACCCATTTTATAGTTATCCTATTTATAGGTAGCAAATCCCCTGAAATGCATGCATCTTAACAGCACGGCTTTGACAGAGCGATGCTCCAGGTCGCCTCGTTTTTATTAAGATGCAGCCCATTTTCACCACCCCAGAAAGCTCCCCTCCTCCCTCCCGGCACCCCACATGGAGCAGTCACATTTCGTGTTTGTTTCTTAGCATAGATTTGGTTGTCCAGTCTAGAACATGACATAAATAAAGTGATATGGTACGGACTCTTGTGTCCAGCATCTTCCATTCAGTGAAATGCCTACGATGGATCCACACTGTCCATTGTCAGTCGTGGACTCCCTGTTACTCCCGGGGAGTGTTACATCTACGAGTGCCCGACCGTTCATCTACACCTGTTGTCTTCTTCATGGACTTCAGAATTGTTTCCAGTTTGCAGCTATTATGAACGAAGATGGTATGGACAACCTTTGACAAGCCTTTTGCAGGGGGCCAGAATTTTTATCTGTCCTAGGTAAATAACTAGGAGTGGAATTGCTGTATCAAAGGGAAGATATATCTTTTTTTTTTTTTTTTTTTTTTTTTTTTTGAGACGGAGTCTCACGCTGTTGCCCAGGCTGGAGTGCAGTGGCGCGATCTCGGCTCACTGCAAGCTCCGCCTCCCGGGCTCCCGCCATTCTCCTGCCTCAGCCTCCCGAGTAGCTGGGACTACAGGCGCCCGCCACCGCGCCCGGCTAATTTTTTTTGTATTTTTAGTAGAGACGGGGTTTCACTGTGGTCTCGATCTCCTGACCTTGTGATCCGCCCGCCTCGGCCTCCCAAAGTGCTGGGATTACAGGCTTGAGCCACCGCGCCCGGCCTGGAAGATATATCTTTTAATTTTATTAAAACATTGCCATATTTTTTCAAAGTGGAAAAACGTTAACACCTACAAGGAATGTTTAAGAATTCTGACCGCTCAACATCCTCACTGACAATTGGTCTTGTCCATTGTTGCAATGTTAGTCATTTTAGACGGAGGACAGTGTTATGGCATTGAGGTTTCAACGTGGATTTCTCTGAACACAAGTGATGGCGAACGTTTTATCTCCTTATTGACCATCATATGTATTCTTGTAAAGTGGTTGTTCAAGTCTTTTTCTTGCTTTTTGTTGCTGTTTAATTGCAGGGATTCTTTTTACAGTCTCAATACATATCCCCTGCCAGATACATATTTTGGAAATATTTTTTCCCAATCATTATTTTGCTCATTCACAAATTTTAATGGTGCATTTTGATGAGAAGCTTTTTAACTTTTATGAAGTCTGATTTATTTCTTTTTTAATGACTGTGATTTCTGGATCCTAAGAAATCTTTATCCTTGGGTTTGTGAAAATATCCTCTTACATTTTCTGCTAGAAGTTTTATGTTTTCATTTTTGTTGTTAAATATAAGATCCACCTTGAATTAAGTTTTGTGTATCACGTAACTGGGGGGTTGTGTTTTCTATTTTAACATATGATGTGGGGTAGCGCTCAGGGTGCTTTTTTTTTATATTTATTAAGAAGACTTCCTTTAACCATTTAATTGCTTCGGTGTTGCCTTTAAAAATTAGTTTGCTGGCCAGGAGCAGTGGCTCACGCCTGTAATCCCAGTACTTTGGGAGGCCAAGGCAGATGGATCACTGAGGTCAGGAGTTCGAGACCAGCCTGGCTGACATGGGGAAACCCTGTCTCTACTAAAAATACAAAACAATTAGATGGGCATGGTGGTGCTCCCCTGTAATCCCAGGTACTTGGGAGGCTGAGGCAGGAGAATTGCTTGAACCTGGGAGGCAGAGGTTGCAGTGAGTGAAGATCACACCACTGCACTCCAGCCTGGGTGACAAGGGCGAAATTCCATCTTAAAAGAAAAATAAAGCAGTTTGCCATCATGAATGGGAAGATCTAGGGCCTGTCATTCTGTGTCCCCATCTCAATGTGTTTCTCCCAAGGCCACCCTGCAGCCCGCAGAAGCTGCCCTGTGCAGTGGCTCTGAGAAGGTGGGAGGCAGGTGTTGGTTGGAGGCTCCTGAGGGCAGCTTGGCTGTGATGAGCACCATGCTATCTCTTGCTGCTTTGCCAGTACCACCCACCTCTTCACCTGTGTGGCTGGGCTGACCTTGCCTTCGAGGAACGCTTGGCTGAGTTCATCCCTGACCTGAACATGGACTCTGCATGCTACACTTTGACCACCAGTCTGGCAGTGGTAAGAGAGGAAGATTGAGGCCCAGGGAGAGGTTTGGGGACCCCTGGCTTCTCATGCACCACCAGCACCATTGGTAAGTAGATCGTACGTGGTGGAAACTAAACATTCCATTGACAGCATTGGTGTTGATCTATATGTAGAACTACGAGGATTCATTTTTCCTATGTATAGACCAATATTCACTTTCTTGATTTCTGCAGTTTTAGGTCTTGGTGTTAGGTATTATAGATCCTCCACTCTTGTACCTAGTTTTCAAGATCAATTTGACTATTCTAGATCTTTGCAAGTCTGTAAGTTTAGGAGATGACTATCAACTTTCACCAAAAGCCACCTACATTAGTATTGAGATAGTAGAGAATCTAGAATAGTTTGGGAAGACTTTACATTTTAACAATTTTGATTTTTTAAATCCATATGCTTAGCATATCTATTTATTCAGGACTTCCTTAATTTCCTTCAGGAATGTTTTGTACTTTTTAGAGAATATTTGTACTAGTCTGTTTACATGCTGCTGATAAAAACATACCCAAGACTGGGCAATTTACAAAAGAAAAGAGGTTTAATGGACTTACAGCTCCACCTGGCTAGGGAGGCCTCACAATCATGGCAGAAGGCAAGGAGGAGCAAGTCACATCTTACATGGATGGTAGCAGGCAAAAAGAGAGTTTGTGCAGGGGAACTCCCATTTTTAAAACCATTAAATCTCATAAGACTCATTGACTATCACAAGAACAGCACAAGAAAGACCCACCCTCATAACTAAATCGTCTCCCACCGGGTTCTTCCCACAACACGTGGGAAATGTGCGAGTTAAAATTCAAGATGAGATTTGGGTGAGGACACAACCAAACCATATCAACAGTTCTTACGCTTCTTTGATAAATGTGGTTCTCAAAGTTGTATGTGTTCCAATGGTTATTGAAAACGGAATTATTTAATTACATTTCCATAGTTTGCTGCTAGCATACAAAATTGAATTGATTTTTATATGTAACTTAGTGTCCTGTGTACTAAATTCATTACTAGCTCTAGTAGAATTCTTTATTGTAAATTACTTAGGATTTTTCTACATTTGTGCTGTGAATAAGCACAGTTTAACTTCCTTCTATCTCATATCTATACCTTGATTTCTTTTTCATGCCTTATTGCACTAGCTAGGAATTCAAGTACAAAGTTTAATAGAAATAACAAGAGTGGATACACTTGCCATATTCCTGGCCTTGTGGAAAATGTTCAGTGTTACACTCTTAACTGTGATGTTGGCTGTTGACTTTTCCATAGGTTCACCTCATTGAATCAAGCAAGTAGCTTTGAATTCTCAGTTTGCTGCATTTTAGTATCAGCAATATGCTATTTTTATAAATTGAGTGAGAAAATGTTTTTTCCCCTCTATTTTCTGAAGGATTTGGGGTAAGATTGGAATTATTTATTTTGTCAGTGTTACACAAAATTTAGTGTGACTGTCAAGAATTTCTTTTTTATGAAGATGTTTTTATAACAAATTAGAATTACTTTATAAATGTCATACTCAGATTTCGTATTTCATTTCCACCCATATTGGCAAATTGTGTTTTGAGGAAGTTGTCCATTTAATCTAGCTATCTATTTTATTGGTATGAAGTTGATTCATAATATTTCCTTATTGCCTTTCTGATGTTATCAAGATGTGTGGTTTTTTTTTGTTGTTGTTGTTGTTTTGTTTTTTGTTTTTTTGGTTTTTTGGTTTTTTTTTTTTTTGCATTACTGCTATTGGAAGTGTGTATTTTTCTCTTTTTTCTTGACAGGTTCTTTTAGGAGCTTATCAGTTTAATTACTGTTTTTCAAAGAACCAGTCTGCAGGAAAAGCAGGTGCGATTGAACTGCCACACACCTCGTTTTTTATTTTCTCCTTGCCCCTTCTTCCTGGAGGCTTTATTTTCTCAAGTCTATTTTCTTTGACTTCCCAGCTGCCATGGCTTCCATGAGCTCTGACACCACATATTCCCAGGTTCCTAACAGAAAGACGCTCTTCCCTCCTCATACCCTCTCCCACTGCCCAAACCACGAGTAAAGAAAAAGAAGATGATACAGAAAACACTTGGGGAAAGATTCTGAGTCCTTTGCTTTGTGTGTCCATGGGTCACGTGGACACATGTGGATGAATGTGCATCATTCCACTCCCATGATTCCAGCCCTTTCCCACGATGGGCTCATCTGCCTCATGCCATTGACTCCAGACTGCCCATGTTACTTGCTTTGGTCAATAAGAGGAGACTGAAAGTGATGTTGATCACGGCTGCGCAGGAGCTTTGAAAGCCATCTCATGGTTCAGCCACCGTTCTTTTCCTTCTACTTTGAGAACAGCAAAGCCCTAGATGAAGGTTGTCGTCACCCTGGATTTGAGGATGAGGAGAACCTCATGGAGCAAGGCCACGGCTGATAGGCAACGGGATTGGAAATGAGCCTCTGCTGTTGTAAGCCTTTCAGATGCTGGGAGTATTCGTTACTGCAGCAGCACCTGGCAGGTGATGACTAATCCAGCTGGTTATGGGCCTGGGCCAAGTGTATGTGCTACAAACCCTCATGGCTCCTAAGAATTTTTCATTCAGGGGGCAAATCAGAATTAGAAAAATTGGAGGTGGGAAGGAATACATTCCCTAGCATAGAAGGAGTACAAGAAAAGGCATTTTGAGGTGGATCTTGTCTCTGTGTTGATAGCAGCCAACCACTCTTCTACTGAAACATTTTCTATGGCTTCTGTACAAAATAAAATTCAAATCTCCATGCTTCCATTAAAACCCTTTCAATAACTCCCTCAGAATGACTTCCTCAGAACTCCTGAAACGAAGTAGACTACTCCCTTCCTTCTGCCTTTCAGCCTGAAATCTCTCTCCTGCCTCCAAGCATATAAATCTCCAAAATGAAGCAAAGCCATTTTTCTATTTCAAGGTTATTACATACTCAATAATTGTTTAGTGGAGTAATGAAAACTCACCTGCTAAATGAAGAATTCTCAGAATACCCCAGCCTCATCTGCTCTTAATTCATATTTTTACATATATGTAAACACATACACATATACATATATGCATATATACACATTTTCTATATATATGAAAATATATATGTGCATTTTCATACACATAGATGTAAATTCATTATATGTATATGTGTGTATATATATCAAAATTAGCAGAACTTGCTATAAGACTATATGAATTATTAGTTAACGTTTCAAACCTAGGCATCTATTCCTTTGATACTACAAAGTTAAAGAATTACGATGTACACATTCCCTGCAGAATATCTTGTGTGTGCCTTATCTGTGGCAGGTATACAGTTGTTTTATGATCAGCTATGATTCTTTCCTTCACTCATTTAGATTTACATGATTGATAACTCAATCTTGTTAACTGAAAATTCTCAGAAATCGTTTTCACTTTTCTAGCCCAAAGTGAATTTTTTCTGTCTTATTTTAAACCTTTATTTCCATGAACATGTGTGTATGCACATAGATTTTTTTAAACCACCTCAGCAATTTACTTACCAAAATATAGGTAGATATACTTATCAAAGTGCTGAACGAACTCTAACCATTCATTCTGATACAGCAGGTTACACCAAAAAATAAAATAAATATTGTCCTTTACACTTTCTATTTTAGATTCAGCATTTCAATTTTCAATTTATTTTTGCCAGGTAAGGCACAGTAATTATTACGTTTTTCAAACATATTCTCTAAACATCACCGTGTTCTTTCTGTTCCTTTGTGTGGACTTCATCTCTTCTGTTTTTAATAATTAATTCTCTTAGCATGTCATAAAATTTTCTTTTCTAAATTATTCCAAGGCCAGTTTTGCTGGCACGGTTCCACAGCTCTATTCTGGAAGTTCAGCACCTGGGCGCCTGGCTGTCCACTGACTGTCCCACAGCAGCCTTTGCAGGGGACTATCTTCACAGACCAGTTGAGTCATCCGCACACGGCATCCCCTTTTATTCAGTACTAGGGAAGAGGTTTTGTTCTTACATTTTCTTGCTTCATTTTTAAAAACGTGTTCCAAATGAGATCATTCTGAAGCAAAGCAAGGGTGTCCCTGACGACTTAGAGGATGCTTTTGCTGATAAGAGAGGCAGGAGGACGACCTCCCTGAGCCTGCAAGACCAGACCGGCGCTCTCCAGCGACCCCCTGTGGTCACACGGGACAGAGTCTGTCTCCCTGGCATCATTTGTTAAAGTTACTGGTGCGTGTGTGTGTGTGTGTGTGTGTGTGTGTGTGTGTGTGTGTGTTCGGGAGAAAACAGGGTTCTGGTTAGTTACATTAGCCTGAAAATACGGCACTTGAAGCATTGATAAGCGTTAATAGTACTGCGCCTTCCTAGAACCCAATAATAGAGACCTGCAGGGCCTGAGTCTCAGGGTGGCCTCAGAGTGGAGGGTGTGCCAGCAGCCTCTGTCTTGTGTGAGTGCGGGCGTGAGCTCTGCTGGGGAAACACACTTGTGACCAAGAGAAGAAAGAACTCCTAGGTATTATTCCAAGAACAAAGGAGAGAAAAGTATGTCTTACATACCGAGAACTAATCTATTACGAAGTGCTGGTAAAAAGACAAAGCCGTTACAGGCAGCCACAGGCCTGAAGCTGCAGAGGTGATTTCTCCACATTCCTGCGGGACCTTTGGTTCCGGTGTTTCGCTGTCGTGCTGTTTTCCGCTGTCGGGTTTGTTTTGCTCCCTCGCTGTCCTCACACACTGGCATCTGAGCAAACAGGAGGCCTGCAGCGTCCTTGCCCCGTGCCAGGTTCTCCCAAGCAGGGCAGCACCTGTGGGAAGGAACCCAGTGTAACCGCCCGTCCCCAGAGGCCCAGCACTGAGGAGTGTGGGGTGAGGGAAAGAGGGGGCAGGAAGAGCCACAGAGAGAGAGGGACCTTCCCTTCTCTCCAGCTACTCAGGGCTTCCAGAGAAATCTGTCTCAGAGGTAAAAGAGGGACTCATCTCCCTCTTCCAAGAGTGAGAAGTGGGAACTCAGAAAGTGGGGAGCTTCTGTGCGAGGTGTCTCCACCCCAAGCCCCCCAGGTGACCCAAAGCCTGCCCTAGGGCTGCCCAAGGCCGTCCATCACTTTCCAGCCGGTGCTGACTGCTCAGCCACGTTTGGCCTAGGCAGCCGGCTGGAGCTCGGCACAGGCAAGCAGGACTTGAATTATTGCTCTTCGGCGGCACAACAATCCTATTGTTCTGACCCCTGTGTCTCGCAAAATGCAGTGGAGCCGTAATTGTCGCTGCTTCCCGTGCCCTGCAGCCCGGCGAGCAGGGGTCAGCATCAGCCACGCGGCCTTCGCAGGGCGCTCAAAGAGCTCCCGTCTCCTCTCGTCCTCAGTTGATAAAATGTTAAATAGCATCAATGCTGACCATGCTTTTGCGACACAGAAAAGACGAAATCGCTTTACACCGTGACTTTGTTTCTAACAGGGAAGTGGAGCTGAGATGAATCACCCTGCACACACTCTCCTAACAAACAGAGACGTTTAAAATATCACAAAATCGTTTACCTTCTGTAAAAGGAGCCTGAGTCCTGTCAATTTACCTTATGATTCATTTCAGGAGACACAGATGATACAAGAAATGAAAAAAAAATACTTTACTCACCATTCTTACCTAAAGTATGCGGGGAAAAAATTGGAAATTAGACCAGAATATGTTGACTTTGACACATGTAGAAATGTACACAGAAGGGCCTTTTGACTTTGATCTTAGTTTGTTACAGCCTCGGTAACTGAGATAGGCAAAATCCTTGTATAACAAGAGGTCTCTATCCAGACATCTGAATTTCATTTTTAACAGTTTTGTTTTCTAGAGAACATTTTGATAATTATCAAGGAAAACTACAACAGAAACAAATCAGAAAAAAAATTATAAACCTGAAGTAATTACTTATGAAACCGAGAGCATTGTCAAAATTTCTTAAGCTTGAAGATTTGAATTTATATTAGACCTAGAGAGATGTCAAAATTCTCTTCCATTTATTTTTTTTCTATGTACACCAAAAAACTTTTAAAGACAACGTAGATAAAAACAAAGGCATAACGTATATATGAAACAAAACTCTCAGGTTTTGAGCACATGTACTCATAGAGCTTTAAAAATAAGCCATTTCCTCTGAGGCATGAGGATGATGAAAATTTCTGTTGTGAGTTATAGAGAAAAATATTTAGAACAATGTATTTAATATCCACACTCAGATACAGTGGGTAGCAAACCCCAGGTGAGTGTTTCTCATGATTGTAGAAACTGTAATCTATAACACTACTGGCAGGAAGTATTTAGACTAACAGAGATGTGGATTTACTGTTTTTCCTCATAGCCGTTTTTAGAAAGCTGCCTGCTTCCTGGGTCCTCCGGGACATCACGTTGAGCAGTATTGTGTCATCATGAACCTTGTCATCAGGAACAGGCTCCAGTGTGTTTGAAATCACAGCCAGGAGACAGATTCAAGTCACCTGCTGAGGAGGGTGAGCCGCTCTTTTCGACTGTCTATATCCCAAGGGAAAGCTTGATGACATCATATCCTCCCAAGTTTGCTTGATGGACAACTTAAATAAATACAGTTGTTTCCCATTTATATCAATAATTTGAACATCCCCCCACGCCTCCAAACACACAAATACTTTGCAGCCCAGTTGCGCAGACAGGGTGTACAGAAATAACGTATCCCTCCCACCCTGCCCTGCATACTTCCGTGGACCGTGGACAGCACTGCTCTCACTTAACACATTCCCACTGGTGCCTTCACTCCTCACTTTGTCTTGAAGGCCAATGCCACAAGTCAATCATTTCTTACCAGTTTCCCCAATGCTTTGGAGAATATCTAGCTCTAAGGCTTGCTAACTACAGATCTGGCCAATGAATGAGTGAATGAATGAGTGAGTAATCTTATGGGAGGAAGACCACGACAGCAGTGTTTTTCTGCCATGGACGCTGTTATTGCCCATATTTGAAAGGATAATTTCTGCTATTCCTTGTGTTCAGATCATAATTCTTAGATGATACACTCATTGGGAGTGTGATCAGTTCCGAAAAGCTTAAATAATGAGAATGTACTTGCAATTGTTATCCTAGCTATTTAATCAACCATTGAGGATAAAGAATAGCATTATTAGGGTATTTCAGCTGATTGCAAGAGAAAATAACATTAAACTGCGAGTCAGCTTTCCTGCAGGAGTGTGCTCACTTCCTAGTGCACTTCCCTTTCTTACTTGGTAAGTACATGCCCTTCAGCTGTTGTTGAGAAATAAATTGCCCTACCTAGCTGGAGGAAAACGCTTTGCTCAGTCTTCCAAGGTAGATGATGCAGAACACTCGTCCCCAGTATTCCCATGTGCATAGAGCAGAGCAGTGTCCCCAGCCTTCCTCTTTGCATGGAGCAGAGCAGTGGTGATTAAACTTGGCTGTGGGTTCATGTTGCCTGTGGAGCTTTAAAAGGTGCTAATATTTGGATTCCAATATCAGAGGTTCTGATTCATCAGTTGGGAGTCCTTAGGTTGCTTTTCTATGTCTCAACTTTCCCCCAACTTTTCTGATAAGTAAATAAGGTTGAGAATCACCGATGATGAGACGGAATTGACTCTGTACTGACCCTATGAAATTCTCTCAAAGATTTTTTATTTTAGTTTATTTGGTACCTATTTTTTGTCCTTTTTCTATGGTTTCTCATAGCTAAGTACTGAAAATTGTTGTATCTAGCTGAAGGGCATTTTGTTTCGAGCTCTTTTAAAATGAAATTGAGATGGAATAAATCAATGAACTGTATTAAGCTGTACCAGGCATCTATTTTTGAGTAGCTCATGTGATCTACCAGCAGTCAAGATAATTAGTATTGCATAATGTTTCAAAATATGAGCCTAATTTAGCAATACTTTCCTATTCAAAGAGACTCCATGTCCAGTATTATAAAATAATATGCCTTGCCTAAGAAGAATGATTCTCATTATAAGAAAAGCTTAGAGAATTTTGTCCCTTGTCGTAAAACATGAGCATGTGGTAAAATGTCCCTTTCCACTGATCTATCTGTGGATCTTTATACTTTTTGCAGATATTTTTCCTTCTCTCTAATACCTCTAACACCACAGGTCTTTTGTCCAAATTTTTAATTTTGTAATTAGTAGCCTTTTTTTTTTTAAACTCCACCATTCGATTTTCCTGTAAACCAAATTCTTGCTAACTCAATTCTTTCTTCTTCAGTGTCCCGTTAATATCTTGCATGAATATGGTACATTTTCAATTGATAAACCTACATTGGGACATCATTATCACCCAGAGCCTATAGTTGACAGTAGGGTTTACTCTTGCTATACATTTTATGGGGTTTGACAAATCTATAACAAGATATATCTACATCATTACAGCATCAT
The DNA here is from genome assembly GCF_043159975.1 of Macaca nemestrina. Taxonomy (NCBI): domain Eukaryota; kingdom Metazoa; phylum Chordata; class Mammalia; order Primates; family Cercopithecidae; genus Macaca; species Macaca nemestrina. The sequence continues at coordinate 142,541,339 of NC_092133.1, forward strand.
ACAGAACAGTTTCCCTGCCCTGAAAATCTGTGCTCCTCCTGTTCATCCCTTCCTCCTCCAAGCTCTGACAGCCACTGATCTTTTTACTGCCTCTATAGTTTTTCCTTTTCCACAATGCCATAGAGTTGGAATTGTACAGTATGCAACTTTCTTGGATTGGTTTCTTTCACTTAAGATGCAGTTAAGATTCCTTCCTCCATATCTTTTCTTGGTCTGATAGATTATTTTTTAACACTGAATAGTATTTCACTTATGGATGTAACTGTTTGCTTATCCATTCACCTAGTGAAAAATGTCTTGGTTACATCCAAGTTTTGGCAAGTATGAATAAAGTTCCCCTTTAAATACTTGTGTGCAGGTTTTGTGTAGACTTATGTTTTGCCTAATTCTGGTAAATATGAAGGAGCGTGATTGCTTCATGTTATATTAAGAGTATGTTTAGTTTTGTATGAAACTGCCAAATTGGCTTCCACAGTGGCCATTTTGCATTTCCATCAGCAGTGAATGAGCGTTCCTGTTGCTCCACATCCTCACCAACATCTGATAATGTCAGTGTTTTGGATTTTTATAGTTTTAATAAGTGTGTAGTAGTATCTTATTATTGTTTTAATTTGCAATTTCCTAATGACATATGATGCTGAATATCTTTACATGTCTTTAATTGCTATCTGTATATCATGTTTGTTAGGTGCCTGTTCAGCTATTTTGCACACTTTTTAATATAGGCTTTTTTAAATGGTGGAATTTTAAGAGTGCTTTGTGTGTATATTTTAGATACCAGTCCTTTATAAGATATGTACTTTGTAAAAATTTTATCTCAGTCTCAGGCTTGTCTTCTTCACTTTTGAAGGATAATTTTGCTGGACATGGAATTTTACATTTGTGTTTGTTCTTTTTTTTTCTTGTAGTACTTTAAATATTTCACTCCACTCTCTTCTTGCTTGCATGGTTTCTGAAGAGAAGTCTAACATAATTCTTATCCTAGTTCCTCTAGAGGTAAGGTGTTTCTTTTCCACCCCTCTCTCTTTTAAAGGACTTCTTTTAAAACTCTCTTTCCTTTGATCTTCTACAGTCTAAACATGATATGCTTAGCTGTAGTTTTTCCCCTTGATTTGAACAGGAGCCTCTGTGGCTAGGAAAGCTTTGAAAATTCATTACTATAGTTGATCATTCAAGGCTTCCTCTCATTCTAAATGTCCATAAAATCCATGCAATGCTATGAGGAAGATCAAATTATCTAGAGAAAAGCGAGAGAAGCAAAAGCTCACTTTAGAGTCTAAATCCAAGTTCCCTTTAGAATTGTGTCCAAGGTAGGCTGAGCTAATAAATCTGGATGGTCCTTTCCCCAACTCTGGGTGGGCTTACCTGAACTTACTCACCGGGATGAACCAGAAAATCCTTTTGAGTCCTTCCTCAGGAAACTGGGGCTGACTCGGCAGCTGGCCCCATGTGGGCACCTGGAGGACACTCCCATCCCTCACCACCTCACCCTCCAGAGTTCAGATCCTGCAACTTCGCAGGGGAAAATGATAAGTGAGCAGGAGGTGGAAGCACCCGTGTACATGTCATGTGATTCATATGACACTCACGTACAGGTCACGCAATCCACGCGACACTCACGTACAGGTCAGGCGATTCACGTGACACTCACGTGCACGTCAGGCGATTCACGTGACACTCGGGTACACATTACGCGATTCACGTGACATGAACAGTGCTTATAATAATTGTGGGGCATGCTCTGGAGATCTTTACAAAGCTTATTATAAACATAAAATTAAGTGTGTTGCTTACCAAGGAAAATAATTTTCATCAAAGACTTGTTTTGCTGAAAGCCATGTTTGTTTGTGCTATAAGCCCTAGAAAACATGGCCACATGCTCACTCTAGAAATTCACAACATGGGCCTCGCTGAAATATTTTTCCTAAATGTGGGTGTAAATCACTGTTTGGAGAAAGACAATGGATGCGAGATCATCAAATGTGTGTCATTTGCAAAGCAAAGATACATCGTAGAAAACATGGATTAAATGGGACGTAGTGGAGGAACGACAAGTGTCAGCAATCTCCCTACAGAGCCTCGCCACCCACGAGATGCCCTGCGTGAGTGTCTTATTCTCTCCGGTTTTCCTTATCCAGCAAGGGGAACGTGCACCTGATCTCCAGGGCATATGCCAGTTTGCAATTATACGTGGGAATATGTCCAACCTGAGAGCAGAGACCCCACCAATTTATTCTGAGGTCTTAGCATTTTTTTGAATACACGTATTACTAAATTAACAATTTTAAAGTGTTTTTATTTTCCCATTATAACTAAATTAAGGATTTAAAAACTCTAAAAAGCAATATATTTAATTATTAATGCAGCCATTTTCAGATAAATAAATGGCTATTTCAGCCATAAAACTGAGTCTCTAGTAAAAGTGCAATTACAGCAGTGTTTAGCAATATTGTACTATCAATTAAAACTAAAGAAAACATCATTTTTGTCTGTTTATTAGTTTGTTTTTGTTTCATTTTGTTTTATTTTTGAGACAGAATCTTGCTATCTTGCCCAGGCTGGGGTGTAGTGGCATAATCACGGCTCACCAGAGCCTGGACCTCCTAGGCTCAAGCGATCCTCCTACCTTAGCCTCCTGAGAAGCTGGGACTACAGGTTTGCACCACCAGGCCCATCTAATTTTTTTTTTTTCTTGTAGAGATGGGGTTTCACTATGTTGCCTAAGCTTGTCTTGACTCCTGGGCTCAAGCAATCCTCCTGCCTCAGCCTCCCAAAGTGTCCAGCTAGAAAATATTATTTTAAGAAAATAGGAATATATTTACAAATGATACAAATCATGAAAACTTACACATCAAAATTATTAAAATCCAACACTAAAATTATTGAAATATTATTGTACATGGAGGCTGTAGATATAAGATTAAATTTTTTCAAATGGCATCTTTCGATTCTCCCTTTTTAAAAAGACAGACCACATTAGCATATTTCCTTTATTTATCAGAAACTGTTTCCTGGATACGAAAGAAATTGAAAACATTTTAATAATAGCACAAAGTGATTTTCCCTTCCCATCGTTTTGTAGGAGAGAGCCTGGGATTCATTATTGCTTTAATGACCAGCCTCTTGACTCCCGGCCAAGAGGAGGAGTGTTTTCGGGGCCGTCGGATCCACTGGGAGGTGGTCACTGACACCATGGGTCAGCCAGTGGCACCCAGAGCAGATTGCAGCACAGAGCAGATGTAGGCTGCATGCTTGCCCTCTGCACCCAGCAGGCTCCGCTGCCACCGGCAGTTATGGAGGACAACAGCACAGACCCGCCCAAGAGGCTGCACAGGCACCCGCACGCCGCTGCCCTGCCATGCCCTGCACTGCCATCTGTGGGCTCTCACACACCCCCACCTTCACAGGCACCCAGCCGGCACATCGCTGCCCCTCCATGCCCCCCACCATCATCTGTGGGCTCTCACACCCCTACCTTCCAAGGCACCTGCACACCGCTGCCCCACCATGCCCTGCACTGCCATCTGAGCGCTCACACAGCCCCACCCTCACAGGTACCTGCACACTGCTGCCCCACCATGCCCTGCACTGCCATCTGAGTGCCCACACAGCCCTACCCTCACAGGCACCTGCACAGTGCTGCCCCACCATGCCCTGCACTGCCATCTGAGCACTCACACAGCCCCACCTTCAGTAGGTCCAGCACTGGCCATGTGTCACATCCATTGATTGCACTAGAACTGCAATCTACATGGATCACCGCCACTGTCCTGGCAACCGGATCTCCCTCTGATGTGTTGGCAGCTGCAAAGGACCAGGATGAAAACCAAGGTGACTTTCCATAGCCCCGCATCCCCTCCACCCACAGCCAGGCCGCTCCAGCTTCATGGGTGCCTCGGTGACATGTCTCCGGGATGCCACCTCACAAAGTTGGATTCCAGCAAAGCTTTGAAGCATCAGCCTGGAAACTGCTGTGTACAGTGATCATATTAACCTAAGTATTGCAGGGGAACCAGTGTCCCAGTCCTACAGGCTATCGGTGACACTCTCCTGATGTTTGTGAGTGCCTGGGAACATGGCATTTCTCATAAGCAACCTTGCCCGATGCTCACAACACTGTGAGATGAACGTTTATGTGGACACCCCACAGACGAGGACAGCACAGATGTCATGTAGGTAGCAGGTGACTCAACTAAGCTTGGGCTGAGGTCTGCTTGGCTCCAAACCTACTCGCTCCCTGTGGTCAGTGTCTACACACCCCTGCAGGCTCAGAGGGACCCACTCGTCTATTCCACCAGCTTCATGTTTTCCTTGTACTTATTCATTTCTCTTGGAATGTGTTTTATTCTCCTTCTTTCTGGATTCTTTCTTCTTCAAAGACTGCAACTGTCTCTCCCATGACTTTTCCCAAATATATTGTAACAATATTCGTGGTGAACAAAGGGATCTATGAAATTAGAGACCTGCAGTAAGAATGTTGTATTCTCTAACGCCCCACCCCATCCCAGTGTAAAATCTAACAAAATAAAATATGTCCATTTAGTTAATATCTGTAGTTAGACAGTACAAGGAGACAACCCGCCCTCAGGCACCTGTACAATACGTTCCCAAGGTGCACACCAGCTGCGAAAATAGATCCTCGACACTGCTGTCTACAGCAATGACGTGAGATCCCTGCATTTTTTTCTTTTTTTTTTTTTTTTGCTATGATATAACAAATATCTGCACAGCACTCTGTGTGCCCAGCAGTGTTCTGAGCCTCACAAATGCTGACATTCTTCAACCACACAACAACCCAGTGCCTTCTGCAGATCGGGGACATGAAGCCACAGCCCACGTGGCCGGTAGGGCCAAGACTGGGAGTCCAGCAGCTCTGCCCTCTGGGCTCCGGCCGCAGCCCTGGGCCCCTTCCTGGGGCTGAAGGGCACGAGCCCTTCTGCTGCCTGCAGACATGTCGGGTGCTCTGCAAGACAACAGCTGGCTCGAGTTATTTTCCTGCACACGTGTATTTCCACCGTTTCAGTAACTCTTACAAGTGTTAACGGGTTTTATTTTCACCAATACTTGGGGGAAATACTGCTTCCCCGACACAGGCCAGGCAGGGTCGGAGCTCGTCAGTGGGAGCTTCCCTGAGGGACAGGGTTTTGAAGTCGTGGATGGCCATATAAATAATGTTTCTGAGATCTGGAAATACGAAAAAGGAAGCCTGGAAGTGGAAAACTGGCTTCATTTTCAGAAAATGTTAGTGGAACCCCAATGTCTCTAGGACAATTATCAAGCTGAAAACTCAGAACTATGACCAAAACTGCCTGGGCGAGGCTGAGAAGGGCGGCTTCACAGGAAGGAGACCTGGATGAATTTCATTTCCCTCGTTTCCCTTTTCCTCCCCGGCAGGAGCAAGACCCGGCCAGCGTATCTGCCGCAGCTACAGGGGTCCCCCCGCTTTGCCATCCACCCTGGGGCCACAGCTGACGGACTCTGCGCTTGGCCGCTATCCTGGCAGGACCCCTTCCTCTGCCTCCTGTTCACTTTCCTTATTTCTCTGGCACTTGTGGCGGAAGGTGCTGCTGTTTTTCACGGAAGTGAGTGGAACAGGGTTTCTTTCCTCATGTGTCTGAGTCCTCAGAGCAAGGGCTGTTCTGCACGGACCCAGGATTTTGAGGAATAAGAGGATGTCACTGCATTTCGTGGGATTTGGCTGTCTGGCCGGCCTTTGAGTACTGAGCGGACACAATAGTAGCAAAGCAAGGTCCCTCATCGCCTACTGTTTGCACACATCCACTCTCGTTCAGCAACATTTTCTGCCCGTGTGAGCAGTTACCTCTCATGAAGCCCATGCTCACTCAGTAAGGGATAATATTACGTGGTTTTGACTCGCAGGGCAACCTCGCATCCCCTCGGCGATTGTCCACTTTACTCATTGGTCACCTCAAAAAAAATGAGACAGGCGGGGGGGCCTGCATCGGAGGCTTCTCACTGACCCCCACCTGGATCCCAGTCAGGCTGGGGTCTCCGGGAAGCGGAAACCCAAGGCCGCCCAGTTCCCCAGGCTTCACCCTTGCTCGGAGCCCAGTAAGGGTGTCCCTGGCTCTTCCTCTCCCTGCTGGAACCAAATGTACGGAATTAAAATCCAGAGTTTTTAAATTAATGCTCTCAGTGGCCAGAGATGCCAATTCAAGCATCAAAACCACGTGACAAGCAGCCGTCCCCTCAGGCCTCTGCATGTCGTCCCCGAAGGCCAAGGCCAGGGAGAGAGCCGGAAAATGAAGAATTGGAGTCTCACAAATGCACAGCACCTGCGCCTCAGATACTGGGAGAACCGAGGAAGCCGGAGGAGGAAATGAAGTGTTTAGACTTTAAACATCAGAGTGGAAAATTGAAATAAATTCATTACATCAGCCTACCCTAGTTTAAATAACAGAAATGTATTCCCGACAAGCTTTCATCCTTTCCTTTCAATTTATTACATCGATTAACACCCCAAACCATTAATTCCATCTGTGTTTTGTTTTCCTTCTCTCTTCCTGCTGTCACACAGTGCTCTGGGGATATGACATCGTTCGTTTTGAAAATCACTGGTTCAAAGAGAAGATTTGGAAAGTGTGAAAAAAATAACTCTTTGAACCATACTCGTTTAAGACACAAAGAAACACCGAGGGTGGGCCGTGCATTAATGTAGCTTTAAATAATGGTAATTTTTATGATTCTATAAAATATTAAGGTTTGCCATTTCAGAAAATAGCAACCAAGGGCATTGTCAATGTAAATGTAAGTAATTGAACCTATCTAGGATATTGAAAAGGATTATTTCAGGCCATTATTTCTCATATCCTGCACAAATATTTAGTAGTAAAATACCATACTTCACTCTATCCAAAGGCCACAGATATCATAAAACAACTGATCAGCACATTCTCCCTGCAGCTGGCAGAGCCCTCGCACGAACGACCCGGACCCACAGGAAGAAATGGAATCAGCTGTTACAATTAGCCCTGCGGAAAGATGGATGACTTGAGGTCACCTGCGCTGCATAATAAATGGGCCTGGGAGCCTCCAGGGCTTGCGAGATGGAAGCCTCCATCCCTGTGTTCCCTCGATCTGAAAGACTATCTTGATTTTCGGTGCTTTCACCTGGTCACAGGTACGTTAGTGATTAAAATCAACTGTGTTAAAAGAGGACACTAAACATCTTACATGACTTTGGCATGTCAGGATCATTCACAAAGAAATTCACATCCTTTTTCTTTATCGTCATAGCAGTTCTGTGCCGTCATTTCCCCTCTTTTTACAGATGGTGTTCAGAAAGGGTTATGTCTTCCCCAGTGTGTTAGACCCATAGCACCAACAGAAGCGGAATTTGGAGTCTGCTCTTGTGACTACGTATGTAGGATATTTTTTTTCACTTGTATTTTCCAAGTACTGTCCTTTTATTTTATTTTATTTTTTATTATTATTTTTTTTGAGATGGAGTCTCACTCTGTTGCCCAGGCTGGAGGTCAATGGCGCAATCTTGGCTCACTGCAAGCTCCACCTCCTGGGTTCAAGTAATTCTCATGCCTCAGCCTCCCCAGTAGCTGACACTACAGGTGTGTGCCACCATACCTCGCTAATGTTTGTATTTTTAGTAGTGACGGGGTTTCGTCATGTTGGCCAGGCTGGTCTCGAACTCCTGACCTCAAGTGATCCCCCCGCCTGCTCCACACCAACTCCATTCAGGAAATTCCTAAGTGTGCATTTGGTGCACTCAAACTGTAGGCATGCCTCCGAGAAAAAGAATGAACAAAGGGGAAAACTAATTTCATAAGGTCAGGAGATCGAGACCATCCTGGCTGACACGGTGAAACTCCATCTCTACTGAAAATACAAAAAACCAGCCAGGCGAGGTGGCGGGCGCCTGTAGTCCCAGCTACTCGGGAGGCTGAGGCAGGAGAATGGTGGGAACCCAGGAGGCGGAGCTTGTAGTGAGCCGAGATCGTGCCGCCACTGCACTCCAGCCTGGGCGACAGAGCGAAACTCCATCAAAAAAAAAAAAAAAAAAAAAACTAACTCTAATAAAAGTGTAGGATAAAGAGCATTTCATATTCAAGAAGCTTCTCTGCATCCTGGGACTTCTCTGCTGCCCCCTCCGCTTCACCAGCCTCCTTCCTTGCCCTTTGAGGAGAATGTGCACACACGTGCATGTGGCATGGTAGGTATGTTGCACAATATTGTTTGGCAATGCTTTCAGGTCTCGTGCCCAAGTTCTTTGATGTGAGTTATTTAAATTTAAGAGCAATGGCTGAAGATGAAAGAGTAAAAAAGTCCCCTTGTGCTATTTCTTGTAAAAAGTCATAATTGTGTGTCATATGTGATGACAAAGTGAGTCAGCAAACATAAGCATCTCCAGGGAATCCTTTGTTCTGCTGTTTTCCACCTGGTAAAATTGTCTGATGGAGGGAAGGGGATACTAACTAGCATTCTGATTCTAAAGAAATCATGTTTGTTTGTCAGCGTTACTTGTTTTGGGAAACCAATAAGAAATTGAGTCAATCAACCCCTTAAATTAACTATCTGGAAAGACACACATTGCAATGCATTAAGAACCGAAGTATTATAAGTCAGTATTGACCATCAGGACTTTGAAGCAAAGAATAGTTGTCCATGTCTTCAGACAGGTCAAGGAGTTGAGAGGAAAACATTCGGGAGTGGACACAAGATGACCTGAATTCGGGTTAAAAGATGCAATCTGTGTGGTCAGCCGCAGGAAGGATGCCTTAGGTCTCTCTTTTGCAGAAATAAAAGGTCAGGGCAGTTACGTGATTCTATGAAGTTCCTCATGGTTGTTATTTTGGGGATGTATTGATTGGAACCTTCCATTCAGGTCGTGGCTCTGCTGCCATCTGGCAACATGACACGAATCCAGACTTCACACTTCACCTTCGTAACCTCAGGGGAAAAATGAGGATGATAAGGTCTTTCTGTCCACATCATATGTTCATTCTGAGGAAAGAAAAATTCTGATTTTTTTATACATGTGTATACTATGCACACACGTAGGCTTACTGAAGCTTTGAGTCACTATTTAATGTATTTTTTTGCTTATCTCAAGAAGGCTTGTGGAAGTTCACAACATCCACCAATTTCAGGCTGCAGAATAAAATACCAGCAGGGCATAGTGGTAACAACCCCAGGCTGTGAAGTTAGGATGCGCTGAGTGTGAATCGTGACTAGTAACCTGTGTGACTTCTGGCAAGTTACCTAAGTTGTCTGAGCCTCTTCTTCCTCATCTCTAAAATGAATATTGTTTCAGTCCTGCTGCCATCGAGGTCTTGTGCATTAAATGAGAGTCACTGTAACATTTAAGCTCAGAACCATACCTTGAGCAGAGCAAGCACTGCCCCAGTGGTAGATATCAGCATCTGCCAGGCAAGGACACTTGTGTCCCACATCGGTGCCTGCAGAGCACCAAAGCCTCAGAGAGACGTGGTTTCGCCTCTTGTGGTGCTTGTGATCTACGGAGAGACAGACCTTGAAGAAACAAGCAAAATATCACACAGGAGACCTGGAACATTGCAGGACTGATGAGAGCAACGGTGAGTCGGGGGAGCTTTAAGCAACTCCAACAGGAGGACCCTTTCTGGCCTTGATTGAGAAAGGGTCACACACTTGCTCCGGCACACACTTGCCACTTGGGTGTGGGGACTCACTGTGGAGGCAGCACTGCCCCTCCCATCCAGCCAAGGGCTCCTGTCTGTGCCTCACCCATCTCCTCCCCTCCCCAATAGGTTCATGCCGGGCTGCAGTTGGCTTTGTAGCTGCCTGGTTCCTCCTTGCAACCTCTCTGCTAGCGCTTTGTTCTGTGGCAAGAGCAGGGACTGAGCATGAAGTAGCTGGGGACACCACAGCGACATCTCCTGATGGGCACCGGGCGAGATTGGCTCTTGCTCTTGAAGCCTCTTCCAACTGCTGCTCATCCCACCACGCTGCCAAGCTGCGCCGAGGCGCTGTGGGAAACAGGCAGGAGGTGAGGAGGCTCGTCGGGGAATGGCAGCTTACCAGCACTGCTCACTCGCAGCCCTGCTTGCAACAGCAGAGTGAGACGTGCTGGAGACCACGCTGGAGTTAACGTACTTGTGGCTGCGAGCTTCTTCTTTAAAGCCTCTCTGTGATGAGAAGCAAACGCTTTCTCGCCCAGCCATCACCCTAGCATCATCTATTATGCATCGTCTTATGCAAAATAAATAAAATACAGAAAACAGCATGTATCTCTGTGAAAACAGCATTTTCATAAATTATACAAAAATGAATGAATTGGAGGAACTTCGAGAAAAAGGTTTGCCAAAATTTTGATCTTGACTAACTTTCAAATTAGAGTCTAAATGAAGTGTTCAAAGACAGATTTCAGCTTTGTTTCCCCACTCCACCAACATCAGAAGAACATATAATTTAGACACGTTACTTCCCGGCCACCATACCTGCCCTTTGAGTGAAACAGGGGTCAGTGTATACAAGTCTCCCAGACAACACAGTTGCTCTGTGTGGTGATGGAGCTATTGGGGCCATTAATAAATGCTGACCACCTTGTGGGGGCTGTGTGTGTCTGTGGAGCTCGTCTGAAGCACCTTCCTTCGGTGACTCCACTTCCTGTTAGGTTTCCTGCAGATACAGAAGTAGGGCAACTTTGGATTAGTGCAGGCACATTGTGTGAAGCTCAGAAGTTTCACAGGCAGAGTCCTAGCGCTGTGTTTCTCGATATAGTTTAAGCACTCAAATATGTTGCATATTGCAGAGAGGAAGTGAGAGAGCTGTGTGCCTTCTTAACCCTCGCTGGGAATTATCAGTAGAGCTGAGCTGTGCTGTCATGGGAACAGGGTTGTTGAAGCCAGCACTGAAGAGGGATGTTAGTTTGATGGTGGTCCTCAGTCTGACTTGAACTAGAAGGTTCTCAAAGGAAAATACAGAAGCCTTGTCTTTCTGAGGCCTGTCTGTAACATACGCTCATTCCTTTCAAATTATTTGCTGGAAAAAATTTAATAAACAATCATGGAGTAATTAACATGTTCCAGTTCCTGTCTATACTGGTTGATACTGAGCCAAGAGTATGAATGAACTTATGAGGTGGGTGACGTTGTTATCGCCAGTTTACAGATGAGGAAACTGAGGCACGGTTTAACTTGCCCAAGGTCATAGCAGTAGAGTTAAGATTTGAAATCAAATGTCTGACTGTCTCTCATCAATGAAAACTGAGCTACGCTCTATCAGCTCAGCACGTAACAACACAGGAATGTCCTAATTATTTCCAATGTTCCCCCAAGTGATTATTTTTTCTTATAATAAAAATTATCTGGAAATTTCTAGGCCCATAAGCAGCTTGAAAAGGTTGCATGTGAGGCAATGAATAGCAGAAATATTTGTGTGCCATTTTTATATCAACATGTTAATGTGTACTAATGAATTTTAGAGTGGATTTTTTTTAAAAAAACATGACTATTGTCCCCCCTTGACACAAGGAGCATGATAATTAAAAGCTTATGTGATTTAAATACAAGATGCAATGATGATTACCAGATTCTATTCCTCTTTATATTTTACATAAGACTTCTAGGGTTCCATAAGTATAATCTTGAAACATAGGACATTTCTGAAAAAAAAAAATTGCTTAAAACTATTTCAATGTGCAATCCACTTCTTTGTAAATCTTAGTTTCTTTCATCCAAATGTTACATTTGACAACAAAACTCTCCGATGAGAGCCTTCTCTTCCTTTTGTGTCATTGTTCCCTAAATAAAGCAACACATGAAATTCCTGACGGCAAAAATCAGACTCAGATCCCAAAACCTCTGTCTTTATGCAAGATTTATCTTTTGCAACGGAAACGGCCAAGGAATATGAAGAGGGGGAGACAAGAGGCAAACAAACAAGCAAACAGACAAGCATGCAGGCTCTGAGGAATAAATACCCCTCAGGACGCTGCCTCCTGGGGAATTGCAAACCTCAGTCCGTTTCTGAGGAAGTGCGGTCTCTGCATTTCCGAAAGAGGTATTTCCCCCCCTTGACACAAGGAGCATGATAATGAATTAACTAGTTAAAAACTGTTGGTTGGAGAAACCCGTTCCTGTGTCTTTCTGAGCAGGGCGAGCTGAGCGGTCCGCGTGGCTGCAGCAGGAGGCCTCGTCCTCCCGGGCAGGGTCCCTCCTGGAGGCTCCCCGGGCCTTTCCCAGACGCACCCGCGCCGCGTCCTTGTTCCCCGGGAGCAGCCTCGCTCCAGCCGCCGGTCCTGGGAGCTTCACCGTCCAAATGGGAGCTGAGTTTGCAAGCTGCCAGGCGGCGGTGCGGCTGGTGCTGCTGCTGATGTCAGAGCCCGAAAGCAGTTGTGATTGGATCTAATTAGACGCTGCGGCAGCAAATAGACAAGCTCCCTGCGTGATTGGCTTCAAAGTGGCTGGTGCCAAACAACTAGCAGAGGCGCAAAAGTAGCGCTGGGAGCCCGGAGCAGGAGGCAGAGCCCGCGGGAAGCTCGGAGCACTCCGGACGCCGCGCGCCCCTCCCCGCCCTCCCTGACCAGGGAGCAGCTCGCGCCAGACGCGCAGCCGAGGCTCCCAGCCCAGTGGGAGCAAGTCACAGAAAACGATTTGAGAGACGGAGAGAGACGGTCGGAGCGCGCTCTCCTGCTCGGTCCTGAAAAGTGAGCCGCTCCCGGGTTTGCAACCTCAAGCTTCGCAGCAGCGGCGGCGGCGGCGGCGGCCGGGAAGGAGGCAGGTGCAGGTGCAGGAGGGAGGCGGCTCTGGGCTCCGCGCCTGGGTCTCGGCCATGGCCTCAGTCCTGGGGAGCGGCAGAGGCTCTGGAGGGCTGAGCAGTCAACTCAAATGCAAGTCCAAGAGGAGGAGGCGGCGGAGGTCCAAGCGGAAAGGTAAGACCTCGTGGCGCGCCGGCCCCTGCACCCTCCACCCCCGCTTCTCCACCCCGGCCTCTCCTGGGGTCTCCAGGCTTGTCCGTTGTGAGCAGCTTCACTTTGGGGTGCTGGCGGGATAGCCGCTCCGCGCAGGGCGCTCGGGAGTTCAGATCCCGTGGAAATGTCTGGGGCCTCCTCGTGCCCAGAGGGGACAGTGAGCAGCCACGCCGTGACATGTTTGAGGGACCGGGACGAAGTGGGGCGAGGGCGGCGAGGAGCTCCCGGTGGACCCCGCACGTCTCCGGGCCCCGCAGTCCCCACTGGCCGGCCAGGAGGGCACTGCCTTCCGCCCTCCGGAGGCCACCTCGTCTCCCGGTGCCAGAGGAATTACCCAAAAACGGGGGAACGAGCCCTCGCGCCAGCGACTCCCATCCAAACCGTCCCCGAGGAAGGGGTGGGCGAAGCCCTGCGATCGCCTCCCCAAATTGGCTGGCAGTTTTTACTCAATGGGGTGTCCGTCGATTTGTAAACACTGGGAAGTTAAGAGAACACAGGGCTCGTCCTTGGAGAAATAAGCAGAAATGAATACAGGAAAACAGAAAGAAGCATCCTATTTTGTTAGTGGTAGAAAAAAACCCCGCAAACCAGGAAAGCAGGAAAAGCAGCCGGCTGACAGTTGCCACTGACAAACTCAGGCTGTGCCTTGTTACTGATATTCCCGGGGCTGGGCCGTGCTGAAGTTAGTCAATGCTACAGCAAGCGACGGCTTTCACATTGGGGATTGTGCAAAATTAGCAATCGCTCCAATATGAGAGCAATGCCCCCACTGCCATTGTCGCCCGCGTGCACGCCACGAAGGATTAAAAGATTCTTCTCATGCCGACCCTTCTCTCCCAAAGAGGAGCTTGTTACTGTCAGCTCCTAGTGAGCCTGCAGGAGAAAGTTCAGTTCTAATCATGATTTGAAATGTGCCGATTTTTTTAAGTGATGTAGGAGTATAAAGAACGGTTGGGAAAACACAGCTAGAATTGATCAGCTTTGCCAGTTGTTTGAAAGCAGGAGGCAACCTGAGGTATGTTTGGGGTTGTCCATCTTTCCCGGAGAATTTTCATCTTTGCATTGGCCTAAGATAAGTTTCTACCAGACCATTTCCTGTATGCCCTCTAACCGTCTCCAGGTCCTTTATTGTTTCTTGCAATAATAGAAATTACCCAGTCTGAAGGCATAAATGTCAATAGCAAACAGACATTCATTATGACCGAATGTCAGGAACACTGGGAGCGATTGGCCCCTACAACTTCCTCAAAAGGCTTTGGAGCCTTTGGTTTCAGAAGGGGAGTGAGGTTGTGGTTCTCATTTACCTCTCAGCTGCTAAGTGTGCGCTTGCGATTCACTTTGTTGTTTGAAATTATCATTTTGAAACAGACCTGTTAGTGTCCTTCAGAGATAATGCCAACACAAAGTGGCATTGATATTGAGAAAGTCACCGGACTGAATAATGAATACGACTTTTAAAAGAGGAAAAGGGAAGCATCATCTTTACACTTCAAGTGTTCACGTTTCCCAATATTTTTGATTAGTCTGTTTAAACATTTGGAGTTGAAGAACGTGGAGTAATAGTTCACAATAATGCAGTTTATAGAAATATAAACTGGAGGAAATTGTTGCCTTTCTCCAGATTCACTTGCCTTACCATGAAGCATCAGTCGTGCTGGCTTAGAAAGTATTCAATTTAGGGGGAAAAAGGAAATCTGGGGAAAGACTTCATTTGCTGCAAACTTAACTTTAGTGATTCAAAATAAAACTCCTATAGCAAATATTTCCATACCTTGATTATTTTGAATATATCAAGTCCCTTAATTTTCATAGCCAAAAATTGAAACCAGAAAGGGCATTGAGGATTTATACACTGATTTCTATTACGAAGAGATTTCTGGCGTGCAGGAGAATTTCCCATGGCACCTGCCTGCAGCTATCTTGATAGGAAAGTGAAATCAAACTGCTAAATATTCAATTTTGGGGGAAACGTTAACCATATAGATGTACCTGATCAAATTAAAAGGTAACATAGCCAGCTAAGAGACACATTAAATACTTATTTGCATTTTCCTGGGAATTGATTACTTCATCTATAATACCTAGTTATTACAGATGCTGATTTTTTTATTTTATAAAAAAATGGTGAGTTTAAATTATGTCCTAATTGTTATGAATCTTAATCATAAATGAATAGAATAACCTCAGCTTTTAAGCTTATCTGATATTAAAACTCTATACTTGCCACAATTTAAAATCCACGTGTGTGTGAGAGACTGTTAAGGAATTCTAGTGTGTCTCTATCGGGTGTAACTGAAGACGTTGATAGATGCACAAAGTAAGGGCTGTCTTATTAGGGGAATAAAGACGATTAAGATACGTGCTGACCCTCTTGCCTGTGAGATGCGTATTTCCACATAGTCTAAGGGACAAGAATCATTTCTGAAGACGCAAGATAACTTTTAGTTTCCCAGTGTGGTGACATCTGGCTCCTATTCTATGTGTGACTCTGAGAGTGACTTTGGCATCATACGCTTCTTATCAAAATGATCTGTGAGCTCTGAAATAAAGCACGCCAAGGCTACAGCTGAAGTGTGGTCAGGACACAATACTTTCATTAAGTACAATCCATAGTCTTGGAAATATTATTCTTGCCCGTGGAAGGTATATTTTAGTTACCATGCCACAAAGGAAGCCGTATGTATCTTTAAAAATAAAAACAAATAGAAATAAAAAAAAACCTTTGTCACAGAATATGACTTTCAGGTATTATTTGGCAGGAACCTGTATTCCTCTCTCAGATAAACTTTAAAGAAGATTCTCAGAATATGTCTCCCCACACATCAATCCTACTTCTGTTATTTTACTGGGACCTAGTGTTGTACAATTTTGCATTTTCTGTGTTATTTTTCAGTAGGGACTTTCTTTTAGAAATTATTCATAAATGATTTAAATTTTTTATGTAGATGAAAAAATGCCAAAATTTGACTCTCATATGAGAGAAAAACAAGCTGCTATAAAAAAAAAAAAAAAAACTGTGGGAAGGACAGGGAAAACCTTTCTCATTTTCACATCAATGGCAAAGCGATGTTCATATCCCATGACACATGCCAGACACGTCAGTATGTCCCGCGCCTACCTCATTCAGAGGCGTTCGGAAAAGAATAGCACTTGGAGTTTATGATGACTGTTACCTGCCATCACTAAATACCCACAGAGTTCATATCTCACAGAGAGTAACAGGAGATTGCACTTTATTTTATAGTTCTTGGTAGAATTATACAAGGTAATTATGTACAACCAAATCCATATTATGTGGTTATAGAGAGTAATATCTGCCTGTATTAGAAATAGCTCAATGTGTAAGTGTTATGAAAGGATACATTTTATCCAAAAACTAATAAAGGAAAAGGCTTAAAGATTTTGTTTTGTTAGTATCAGTTCAGCCAGGTAGAATAGAGGCAGAACTCATCAAAACAGTATAGTATATAAAAATAAATCACTTTAAAATATGCCAATAAATCTCTGAACCCCGGGATAACTTCAGGGTAATATGTATGAGGAATTTCTTAAATGTTTTTAGTTATTAAAACAGTGCATATATTCTGTTTTGTCTATCTGTTTTTCTCTCTTTGGTGAATGTATTTTTTCTAAAAGAAGCCACGCATTGGCATGAAAGTCATTTTGCAAATGAACTATTTTTAATCTTCTACCCATTACTGTGTACAATGTATAAAATGACTGAAGTTTCCAGAATTTTTCTTTGAAAAAGGCTCTTTCAAGGCAAACATATTTGGAAATAGATTGAGAGCCAATCCAAAGTCAGCTGGTTCCACAAGGTACATTGAAGGCTGGGGTTTTGGAAGCGGCGTGTCAATCTTCATTAACCGGAAAGGGGAAGGGGCTTCGGGAGCCACTGGCCATGCAGGATCCGCAACCATCCGGGGCCCCTCGGGTTGCTTTTGAGCTTTGGCACAGGACACCTCTTTGAGGCATTTGACAGCCAAATAAGTTAACTTGAAATTTAGGTGTTGTTCTAGAGTGGTTGGTTATACGGAGTTTTAGAAACTTGAAAATGCATTTTGAGCACGAGGTAGCTCTATAAAAGTAAAGCCATGAGTCATGGGAAGGTGTGGGGAACGGGCAGGTTGCTGAATGTTGTGAAATGCAAATAAAAAGTTGGCAAAAGGAACAAAATAAGTCGAGCAGATGGATGGCAGACGCCGGCTTGCTGTGAAATGAAAATCCATGAAAAATTAATGAAATAGAAAGATTGTGCTGAGGATGAGGGCAGAGCGGCCGTGGGCTCCGCAGGCCCTGCAATGCCACAGTCGTCCCCGCCGGTGTCACCCTGGCTGGCGAGGGACACAGCCCTGCACCGCCGGCCGGAGCCCCACGTCCTCCGCTTATCTCGCTCACAGACAGCTCAGGAGGAAGGGCTGGATTTCGTGATAAAATCAAATTGATTCAACCGTTAACCAGCATCTAATTGTGTGGTGCTTGTTTTTTTCCTCTTTCTCTTTTTAAAAAATCTGTATTAGTGCCTCTGGTTTCTAGTGACCCGTGTAATAACAGTAATTGGAGATTGCTTCAAGGGCATTAGATATGATGAACGAGTTTGAATGCAGAATAAAAATATGGGATTCATGTATCCACAGCTAAACAGGGGTGAGTCGGTTCCTGCAGAAGCACCACCCCAGGAGAGCGTTATGTAAGGAAGCTCAGAAAAGGAAATTGTCTTTTTTTTTTTTGAGGCATGAAAAGATAACTTATGCCCTAAAAGCTTTTAATGTTCAATTTTAAAACTATACATGTATATATAGTATGACATATATACACACATACATATTATATATATACATGTATATTACTATGTATGTATGTATGTATATGTATATACACGGTAAAAACAGCCGAAACATTTGAGCAATTTTTATAATTCTCTACTTCTTTTTCAAAATAGTAGAAAATGAAGGTCAGTATTTTTGCAGTATGAACAATTTTGAACAACTCCTGAAACCAAAATTATTGTAATACTCTGCTTCTCATCATTTGAAAATATTGTATCCAAATAGATATTGCAGTTTTAAATTTGGTTCTTAATTACTAGCTCACAAGGTTTCTAAAAGGATAATTTGCCACACTGTAAGCGAGACTTTAAAAGTGCTTATTGCTATTTTGAAACCGAATATACGAATAAAGGTGAGTGAATGCCAAGTGAACTCTGAAAAGCCTGACTGCCCTTCAAAGAATAGTCAAACTACTGCGTGTGGACGCCGTCTCTGTGGTTAGGATAGCTCAAGAAAAGCAGCACGGGCTGCACCCCGCATGGTGTGTGGCCAAGAACCCTGATTCGTATTGCTAAGTATTTGCGAATAGAATGAAACTAAATTAACCTCTATCTTTACAATTAAAAGTTTTTCCTCCGCTCAGAGAAACAGATGCTGTTTAATCCTTGATTTTTCAAAGACGATTGTTTATTCCTAGCTTTTGATATATTAGACCTCCATTAAGAGTGTACCAATATCGAATAGAGACATTCCATTCAAAAAGAGAAGAAACAATGCTTATCAAACGTTTGGTTCACAGGGACGGCTAATGTGGTCTGGGGAGACTTTAGAAACAGGAAGGGAAGGGAACATTGAGAAATTTAGGAACTTGGAACCAGAATTCCTCTTCTGCTCACATATGTTACCGTCTCAGTATCAAGACATCCCTGTTCAGCAATTAAAGTTGGGCTTTTATTTACTCGTTTATTTGATTGAAAAGGAATGGAGGACCGGGCTGTTTTATCTGATTGCTTGCCTGACGTTGTTTAAGCAACGCCCTAGCAAACAGGCCTCTTAGGCCCTGAATCTCCATCTGCAAATTTTATGAGTGAATCCATTTTCCCGGAAACCACATCCAAATATTAGCAACTTAGAAATGGACATGTTTGCTTTTCAAGAGATCCACAATATCCCTCCAGCCCCCCAAATTTGGCCACTTGCAAAGATAGCAGACGTTTCTGAAGAATGATCTATATTTGGAAATAAAGAGTTAATCTGACTTTCCCAGGCCCTCCATATGCACTGTGGATATTTAATCACCTTTTATTCTAGTCATAGGTTTTGAGTAGGAAGAGCAGCAAAATAATTACATTGTATTATTTTATTGATGGTGAATGAATACAGTTAGTATGTAGTTTCTGGCAGCAAAATGGTAAATCCTCTTTGGGTTATAAAATACATATATATTGGAATTAAGTATCATCTGTTTTAAATTATAAAAATGATCAATAGTTAATGTTCATTTTTTAAATCTCAAAACATAACAGACAGGTCATCTAAATTCCATCTTTATATTAAGGAGGGGATTTTGTACTTAAGAAATAGTGTCCAATAAATAATGCATTCCTATAAACAAAGAAGAGTAGCATGTGTGCTCAAGTTTGAAGAGAAATGTGATGTAAATGCTCAGGTGACTCAGATTTTAAGGAAATTTATTTCAACTCTCTAAGAGGTGAAATTTTTGAAAGCTTTTTTGAGCTATGTATGCTTAAAATTGTGGAATTGAGGGTGGTTTTGCTGAGCTGCTTCCAAGGCAGAGGGCAACTAGGACCCTCGTGTTTGTGTAACTGAACGGCTAATTCAGTTCTGATACAAATAGTCACACCAGCTGAAGCCTCACGAGGAACAGGGCCACACTGTGTACGAGCAAATTCTCCCATGGATCAGAAAGAGAAACCCAGCAGTGGGGATGCAAAGGTGAAAGAGGGCAGTTATTATCTTTAGCGTTAAGGACCATCTCATTCCTACGGATCTTTAACTCAAATCTGGCCACGTTCATCACTGCACGTCTTTTTAATGGTGCCAACGACAGATCACTCATTTGCAAAACAGATCCAGGTTTCTCTCTGTGGCTGTTGTTTTGCCATTTGGATAATAAATAAAACGAACATTGCTCAGAATCTATTTGTAAACCTTCCTTTCTAGGGCCTCTAATAGATGGAGTAAATCTTACGCGCAAATGATGGCTCAACACCTTCAGGTGATTTGCACATAATGGAAAGAATTCCCTTAAACCCCTTAACCAGGATGTGCTTTGGAGAATTTATCGATTTAATTAATCTGTACTGCTCCATTTATTTGAGATGAAGTCTTTGATTCTTGTTTCCCACTGCCGACAGACAGAAGCTCTGCCTCATCATTTTGTAATGTCTTACATGATTTCTCAAATACGTCTTCTCAAAGGTGGTATTAAAATAGGAAGGGGAGCTCAGTTCTCAGAAACTGGAGCCTACTCCTACCTTAAAATGATAACCCAAGTCAAATCTCTTCTTATGGCAAAAACCAAACAAGAGTAGAGTTTGTTACTTACTGTTTCTAAGCAGCAGGACTTGAGACCCATAGCAGGAGAGCTCAAAGCATATACCTAGGGCACCAATAATGATTAAACAAAAAGCAGGTTTTATTGGTTTAAGTCCACCGGAAGTACAAAAATGTCCTCTCTTTAAAATAATTGCAATATTTCCTAAAAGTGTAATTGCATTTGGAAAAAAAATGCAATTTAATAAACATGACAGAAACATCAGCAGAATAGATTTTGACCTCCTCCAAACCCCAAGTCTGACTGGGTTCACTCATCCCTGTCTGGAGCAGATGCTGCACTCACATCAGGCTTATAGCTGTGAAAATAGCTGCGTTCTTAAAGGAAGTACCTGTCCTCTTTGTGTTAGACTGTGTTCAGGACTGAGGACGGAAACGTAAAAAACATACAAGCTCAGACACTATCTGATGTGTACAATTAAAAAGGACATTGTTTTTATAAATTTGGGGATCTACAAAATTTGTTGTTTTTTTTTTTTAAAAAAAAAAAGCTTTTACTATTCCTTAGGTAAAGAAAAACATAGGTAGCCTAATTTAACTACAGACACAAAGATATTTTATTCATGCTTCAATTCTAAATGTTACTACTACAGATAACCTTTTCAAAGGACTATCCGGATTCTCGAAGGATTCTAACAGAAAGAGTTTTCAATCCAAAATATATGGTTCAAGGAGAAATTTTGAAAATTCTAAGAATTCTATTCTAATTTTTTCTAATGCTAATTTTTTCTAATGCTAATTTTTTCTGAAGAAGAAATAATTTTGAGATAGTTCTCAAAGTCTTTGAGATTGTTGGAGTTCTAGGAAAACTACTAGGACAAGCAGTAGCTTTTGAAAAAACTCCAAGACAGTAGCATGAGGGATACAGAAACTTTGACAGCCCTGAGTGATACTGAACTGAGAGCAAAAGCTGTTGCCTCTAGAAGTATAATAGTGTTGATGTGTAGCAAAGCGTTATTCCAACATCCTTATACTGTTTCCCTTTCAGGAACTAAAGATGGGTATATATTCAGCACTGACTGGCATGCAGGGAAATATTTACTTAAGAAGCATTTAGGAAGATAAGGTTCTTGTTTTTAAGTATAACAAATGTGAGAGTTCATATAATTTTATGTAATCACCCGAGTTTTTAATCAAATTTTTGCTTCAGGGAAGTTAAATCATGACATGGGCTCTTGTATGTGGGTAATGAATGGAAGGCATGCCATTACCATGTGCACTTGTGTGTTTGTGCAGATGTCTAATATATGCATGCAACGTAGAGGGATGACAGACTCAAGAGGTAAAGCACAAAAGCATTTATTCAAATAGAAAATGTTGAAATATTAAAAGACTCCCCAGCTCCAGAACAGCAGCAGTCTAACATAAACATTACAAAAATCATGTAGAGAAAGAAATCTTTACTAAACCTCTGAGAGCACAAATTCTTTAGGAGGTGGTGAAACAGATTATTGGTTTGTGACTGTGTTTTAGAGTATGGAGAGAAACACTGATTGCTTAATTGCAAAAATTCCAAAAATCATTGTTTAAAGTCTCCCTTTGTGCATATTTTACACCAAGTGAAATAAATCCTTTTGCCATTGCCACTAATAAAAAAGTAATCTATCTTCTTACATCATAAAACAAAAGAGAAACAACCACCACACTGGTATGAAGGAAGGGATTTTAATGGAGAGAGAAAGAGAAAGAATAACTTCCAAGTTTCTTCTTGTGCCTGATTAAATTTCATCTTTCTTATGTTTTGTTTTATGTAGCTACCAATACAGAAAGGACATTTTATTTTATTTTATTTTTATTTTTTATTTTTATTATACTTTAGGTTCTAGGGTACATGTGCACAACGTGCACGTTTGTTACATATGTATACATGTGCCATGTTGGTGTGCTGCACCCATCAACTCGTCAGCACCCATCAACTTGTCATTTACATCAGGTATAACTCCCAGTGCCATCCCTCCCCCCTTCCCCCTCCCCATGATAGGCCCCGGTGTGTGATGTTCCCCTTCCCGAGGACACTAGATTTTAAAGTATGGTACATGCTATCCAATTCTGCTCTGTTTGCAATTTTGTCTTAAACATTATATGTGTATTTAGACAAAAACTGTATTGAACACAAGTCTTATTTATTTATTTATTTATTCATGTGCCTACTATGAGAGAGGCAAAGAGTGAGGCACCACAACAACATGAGCAACAGGAGTGGACGTGGCCCTTCCTCCTGAGCTTCTACTGTTTACGGAGATACAGAGACACACACAGGAAATCTGAACAGGGAACAAAAATAAGCTTCCGTGATCTCATCACCATATATATATACACACATATATATACACACACACACATATATACACACACATATATATACACACACACATATATACACACACATATATATACACACACACACATATATACACACACATATATATACACACACATATATACACACACACATATATATATACACACACATATATATATAAATTATCATCACATGGGCTTACAAAAAATAGATTTCTATTGTATTTCCTTTATTATAGCAAGTGAAAGTTCTTTATAAAACTAAACCGTTAAAATACAGACCCCTTTAAGTTTGAACATTTCTATTTTTTCTACAATATCAAAACATAGTAGCTACTCAATTAAAACCCACTGAGAAAACTGATTGCGTTTTTGTAATAAGAATTTCTTAAAGAAATAGCCGGAACACTCTGGAAGAAGGGAGCATTTTCGGGGGAGGCTGTGGAGAGGTGGGCTGAGCTGTGGTCTTTTACGCAGGACAGCACTCAGTGTGGAGCAGGGCTTGGGGGTGGCATCCAGGAGCCACCTTTGAGGTGATGAAACTAGCAGAGAAGACGTCTTCCTTGGCTCTTGCTCTGTGAGGTTCCCCGCAGGTGTGGGTGCCAGTGGTGCTTCCCTCTTTGTTGGGGTTTCTCAAGAATGGGGGCCACAATCCACATCTCTGGGCTCCCAGAAATCAGCATAGTGACTGTCTCGCTGTACCCTATGAATACATGCTTGTTGTAGAATTCATTATCAGATTTACATTGTACATTTACAAAGGGCCCTGTCAGGTTTATTTTTAAGTCATAGTTACGTAAATTGGAGTCTGTCCATTCAGCAAACATTTACTGAACACCTTTCGTTGTCAGTCACTGTGCTACATGGTAGAGATTGAGCAGGAACAGAAACTCTAGACCATGTTCTAAAAACGCCAGAGAACAAGTCTGAATGTGATTTGCCTTCTCCGTGGTCTCTATTGCAGATGGGCGCCCTCGCTGTCCCCCAGGCCCTCTCCTTGGCCCCTCTCCTGTGCTTCCAGCGTGGACCCCTGAGGTCTCCCTGGTAAGCACACAGGCCTCTCTCCTGAATGTACAGCTGCTCTCCAGTCTCCCTCACCTGCAAGCAGGTCCCCAGCTCCCCAGCTATGGAGAGCCAGGCACTGCCCAGTGCTCAGGGTCCTCTGGCTTCATACACCTGAGGGCAAGTACTGCCTGCCTATCTCATGAAAAAGTCTGGCAGCCGGGGAAACCGAGGACTCTGACTCTCAATAGAGCCTGGCGTCGTTTGTGACCAAGGACGGCATCTCTTTGCCTGGAGGTCGGTCTTGTGAAGCAGGATATACACTCATCTGTCTCACACGATTTACGGAGTCATCCATAGAGTGGCAGAAGGTGCTGGCAGCGCCGCATCCGTGCAATACTGCGGATATCGGATAGGGAACGGAAAAGGCCACGGTCACCCAATGTGAATGGTCCCTCGTTTCTATGTAGACAGCGTGTCTCTTGGTCTTCCTTATCTTATTAGATAACTTTGGAATCATATCTATTACCTACCATCCATCTATCTACCATCTACCTTACTGATCTGTCATCTAGAATCTAGAATCTAAACTATCTGTCTACCATCTGTTACCTCTTTTCTCATACACACTAACTAAGCAGGAGACCTATATGGGAGCTACACCCAAACGCACCATAGAAAATAAATAAAATTCTGTAATATGTGCTGCTTGCCTAGGCTCTGCTCATTTCTGGCCGCAGGAATATCGGCTGCAGTAGTTGGGCAAAGATCCTTATCCGTAATAGTACTTAGTAATGCCTCAAAACTTGAACATCAGGGAAACTAAAAACATGAGTTGCTAAACTGGAAATCAGTCAATAGGTTGAATGCTGTATACTGTTTGTGCATATTTATGCATAATCAGTGATAAATTAAACACAGTAGAATGCTGGGGTTAGCACCTGTACTCTTCACTATGAAAACATTTTATCCATAGTCTGGTGTGGCTGAGGAAATGGCCTTCATGCCTCTCTCCCCGGGGCTTCTCTCCTTCCTTCCGTTCGGGCTCAGCTGATTCCTTGGTGTTTCCCGAGACAGCTTCACCCGCGCCTCTCCAAAGGTTAGTGTGTTGTGTCAGCGTTCTTATCACTCATATCAAAAAACACATCTGTGGCTGAGGACATTCGAACTGCAGATTCGAGTCCAGCCGCGTGGCCTTCTGTCCTGGAAGTGAACGTCTTTGCTCCTGGCTCTCTCGGGTGTCGCCCTGGGTGGGGTGGGTGGGGGAAGGAGCCGTTCCCCCGCTGCGGGGTCCTGGGTGTCTCTTCTGGGGGCGTGTTCCCCCTCTGCGGGGTCCTGGGCATGTTTTCTAGGAGGAGTGTTCTCCCACTGCGGGGTCCTGGGCATCTCTTCCTCTGGCCTGCAGGACTCACTTGCGAGTGTTTTTCCTGTGACTCTGAAGCGGTGACATGTGATTTATCCTGATGTATTTTTGCAAGAAGGAATGACAGTCTATTCTGGGCTCATGTCAGAAACAGGGCCCCCACCCTTGGTGGAGAAGAAATCAATAGAACTGCGTGTGTGCCATGGCCCTGTGACATCGCGGAGGCTGCTCTGGTTCAGGAGCCAGGGACGTGGCCCTTTACACACATCCCAGGCAAAAGTATATGAACTAAAAACTCATGAGATTGGATGTATCTATTTTACAGCAGTTAACCCGGCCCCTGAGGTGACCACGATGCAGGGAGGACGTGTCCTGGCAGGTTCGTCTGGTTGGAACTCTCCTTCTCTGCAAGGTCCACGCACCAGTCAGGTGTGAATCAGTGCAGTGCCTCTGTTTAACTGATTGTCCATTTGGCCCTTAGGCAATAGGCGCTAAAGATTAATAACTAATATTTACTGAGCCCTTATCCTGTCCTAACAGCTTCATGTGCATTGCCTCATTTAATCCTCCCAACAGCACTACAAGGCGGTGACATTTATTGTCTTCATTTTACAGCATTGGCGTGGAGAGGTTGCAGCAAGTACCCGTGGCCGCTCATCAGGCTCTGTGGCTGTCCACGTTCTCCCTGACCACACCCCTGCTTGTTAAAGCTCTGAGGCCCCTTCCTAGGTTACATCCTCTCTCCCACAAAGGGTAGATGTGGCTAGGGTTCCCCATTTTGAATATGGAACTTCTGGACCAATTTCTTCTTTCCTTTGGTTCTTCGTTTATTGCTCTATGGGACCTGAAGCTCTTCCAGGACCCCGCCAGGCTGTGGCTCACTGAGGAGGAGAGCACAGTGGGACCCTGGCCATGGAAATGAGGAGCATCATCACTTTCTGTCGGGGACCCAGGGTGACAGGCAGGCCCCGCTGCTGCTGCGCACACGAGGAGCCTCCCAGGCTGCTGGGGTTTGGGGGACTGGCTCTGACGGAGATGCTTTTGGGGGCTTGATGCATCTGGCACTTGGGAACAAAGACAAAGCAGGCAGGAGACATGCCCTGACCTCTCAGGGAGAAGGTGCTTTCACCCGATCATGTAAGAGTGTCCTTTGACACCAACAGGGCGCAGATAACAGCTCTTTACAGTTAGAATAATTAGCCAGGCAAGAACTGTGCACCTCATGGTTCTCCATGGGCCAGATACAGAGCTGGGTACAGCTGAAAAGCCAGCAGCAGAAAAAGCCCCAGTCCTGCACACGCTTTTAATCTTGGCCGCACGCTTTTCAGCTGTATGTTTTCAGCTTCATTTTACCTCACACACCTCTTTAAAGACCCCATCTTCAAATACGGTCACGCTGTGAGGCACCACAGGTCAGGACTTAAATGTATGAACTTTGGGGGAATACCATTCAGCCCGTGACAAAGAGAAAACCACAGACATTCCCCTTCGGAAACATTTTCTGAAAACTAAAGCTTATGGTTAGGGTAACAGTGCCCTTTTCCCGGAAACATTATCTCTACCTCAATAAGGGCCAGAAAATTCATAAATCCCATCTTCAACCCTGTACCATCACTGCTGGGAAACCATCATGTCTCCAGGGTGAGAAATACCTGTAGCATTGAACTAACCTCTGATTAGGTTAAATAACGTCCAGAAAATTCCTCTTGATTTCTTTGCCACGCAGTGTCCTCTAACGGGGTGGTTCAAAGCTGAGTGGTTTCATTTCATTCTGCCTTTTGATTTCTCCCTTCCTGGCCCTTTGGAAGGTGCCCATTTCTCATGAAAGGTGGAGAGAACTGCGGTGATTCTAAGAAGGGCTGCTGTCCCCTGTGCGGGTGGCAGGCGGACCGTTCTCACCTCTCGCTGACGGCTCTTTTCCCAGGTCGGGTAGGGTCTGCTTCATAACTCTCTTGGGGAGGTTAACAGGACCTAAGACACCATCAACTAAAATGTGTCTCTGTCTCGCGGATGAGGGAAGTGAGGCCCAAAGAATGCAAGTGGCTACCAAAGAAAGTGAGATGGTGAGAGCAAGCCTGGATCAGAGCCTGGTCCCTCAGCCCCACCGGCTGTTCTTTGCTTAAGAAGGGACCAAGGCCCTGGAGTGGGATTGAGTAGCTGGGTTCAGAAAGGCCACGGGGAGAGCTCAGGTCCCCAGAGGACAAGAGCACAAAAGTCAGGAGCAGATGTTCTCTGGGCAAAGTAGAGTGAATCGCCTCTTGGAAAAGACTCCGCTGGAAGCTCTTCCATGTTGCTCTTAAAACAGGAGTCTCAGAAACAGTGTGTTAGCAGTGGCCGTAAAAGCTCCATCGCGGGACCATGACACACAAGGGCCTTCTGAGAAGGGGCACGCACTCCCGTTTCCAGGGAGATACTGAATAGCATGCAGTCCAGCTCACACCTTAGTGAGCATGTGTTGTCCACACCTGTGTGTGTGTGTGTGTACACATGTATAAGAATATAGGACACCTTAGCATGTGTCCACACCTGTGTGTGCGTGTGTGTGTATGTGCGTGTGTACACATGTATATGAATATAGGACACCTTAGTGAGTGTGGGTGTGCACACCTGTTTCTGTGTGTATGTGTGTGTGTACACATGTATATGAATATAGGACACCTTAGTGAACGTGTGTGTGCACACCTGTGTGTGCCTGTGCATGTATGTGCATGTGTACACATGTATATGAATATAGGACACCTTAGTGAGTGTGGGTGTGCACAATTGTTTGTGTGTATATGTATGTGCATGTGTACACATGTATATGAATATAGGACGCCTTAGTGAACGCGTGTGTGCACACTTGTTTGTGTGTGTATGTGCATGTGTGTGTGTACACATGTATATGAATATAGGACACCTTAGTGAATGCGTATGTGCACAATTGTTTGTGTGTGTATGTATGTGTGCACACATGTATATGAATATAGGACGCCTTAGTGAACGCGTGTGTGCACACCTGTTTGTGTGTGTATGTGCGTGTGTGTGTACACATGTATATGAATACAGGACACCTTAGTGAACGCGTGTGTGCACACTTGTTTGTGTGTATATGTATGTGTGCACACATGTATATGAATATAGGGCACCTTCGTGAACGTGTGTGTGCACACCTGTGTGTGCATTGCGTGTATTGCGTGTGTACACATGTAAATGAATACAGGTAAATATACACACATGTATAGGCACGCTCCGCTGTGCTCTTGCTTAAGTAGCATCAATAATACACCGTTTTGATCTGAGGGTTAAAGGAAACTGTAGAGGTCGTTTCAGATAGGCAAACATCTTCATTTTTCAGAAATCTATATAATAAGTACATTGAATTCCAAAATAATTATTAATTACAGCACAAGGTAAAAACCTTTAAGGAACGCAATGAATTAAGACGAGAGATGAGGGAATTTTTAATTCTATTTCCCAAAAGAAAAATAGAAAAAATACGAAGCTGATGTGCTATCAAGAAATGCAACAAAATACAGCACATGATTCATTCAGTAAAACCCTGGAACTAAATGTGAAAATTACAAAGTGTACTTATCAGGTTGATATCCACGCTTTGGGTTACTGGGCATGTATATTTACAGTGAGGACCTACTGTATTCCCTTGTGTGTCCCTGTGTGTTTGTGTAGAGGATAGTTTCATCCACCTGCCTGCGTGAACAAGAAGTCACTTATGAGATTAACTGGTTCAGAGTCAGTGCTGGTAAAACAAGGTGGAACTGAAGCCACAGGTAAATGTGCATGTTCTATTTTAAACTCAGTGAGTCAATGAATGAAAAGTGGATTACAGAAATAAAATTTGGATGCACAATAATAACCAGGACATTTGAACTCACTCTAAGTGACTGATGCCCCAAGTGTGAATTTAAAGGTTAAGTAAGTGCGACCCTCCTAAGAAAACATGTTGTAACCTTGTAGCACTCCCACAGTGTCACAAAGGTTTACAGTGAAATAGAGTCTACACAATTTCTGACACACCAACTGACTGAAATAGCTCTTCCCATCTGTTCCCAATCTTGCTTATAAAGTCATTTTACATAAACACTCACAGGTAGGGTTTCTGAGATTTAAACATTTTAAACATTTAAACATAGTAAACAAATTCCTGATTCTTGGTGGCATTTTATTTGCAATGGGCCGGTATCAATCCCTGGTCACCGGGAATGAGAGGTCCCCTCATGCCGCTGAACTTCGGCAAGGGTGTAGATGGAGACAATTTCTCTAGACCCCTCTCTAGTCAGTTCTGGGGACCCCAGGAGCCCTGACCAAGGGCTGGGATGAGGCCAAGGCTGAGGGTAGATGAAAGCACAAATGCTGTGTCCCTGAGATCCAGAGCTCAGTCCAGAACAGACACATCACTGAGACAATATTGTATGTTACACTGAGGCCACACAAGACTGTCTGCACACCCGGCTTCAATGGGCTTTCGTAAGCTTCACTGCTGTTGCAATAATGCGTAAAATTCTTTATGTGTAAAATACCTTCCTATGCAAAGCTCCAACTGACTTCCAGCAGAAATCACTTGCAATCTGTGTACCTAAAACTAAATTTGTCCAGTGTGCGTGTGTGTGTCTTTGCACGCCATATGATGTGTGTGCACACAACAAGCCCACCTAATTTAGTATAGATAGAATCCCTCTAGATGAAAACTACATGGGGAAATATAGAAAACACGCCAACAGCAAGCTGGTGCTTTTAATGTCTGTGTTTGACGCTTGTTCTTTGAGAATTACTTTACATCAACATCAACATTCGTTTGGTCTTATCTGAAAACATACGGCAAAATGGCACCTCTTGCAATATTTTGGTTTGTATTCTTCTCCTTATTTCTTTATTTTTAAAAAGTGACTTGAATTATTTACATAATTTTGATGATGATGCATTAACTTCTCTGCTGGGGCCAGGGCCCTTCTCTCTACTGACATCCCCTCAAGCAGAGGAAGGCCGATCTTGAGCTGGAGATGTAGGTTTGTCAAATTAATCTCTTCTTGCATTTCCTTCAAGCGAGTGCTGGCCTTGCTTTCAGTATGTTAACTGTATCCTTCCTCGTAAAGTTCCACAATTGTATTCCCTTTTTTGAAATCATCTTCATCCGAGCAACGGGAATATGCACGTTCGAGGTGGCTTTGTGGAGGGAGAGGTGGCGCGCGCCTTTGCTTTCGGAAAACCTTCCAGACAGAAGCACTGCAGCGAGCCAGTGCCGCCAGGACATCAGGCACACACATATTAATAAAACGTCTTTTATACCAGCTCCTCTTCTTTTTCCATGTGATATTCGTTGCTGCCCCAAAATTTGCCTT
Source organism: Macaca nemestrina (assembly GCF_043159975.1). Lineage (NCBI taxonomy): Eukaryota > Metazoa > Chordata > Mammalia > Primates > Cercopithecidae > Macaca > Macaca nemestrina. Next base: position 142,571,618 of record NC_092133.1, read on the forward strand.
GGGTGAGCTTCCCGCTCCTCCAAATGTTTTGCCACAGGGTTTCCACGTGTCCAGGTCGCCCAGAGGCCCCTGCGTGCTCCAGGTCGCCCAGAGGCCCCTGCGTGCTCCTGCAGTGTTGGCCAAAGTAGAAATAATGTCCCATTTCACACATGAGGCAGTAGCCCATACAGTCCTATACCACATCGTCCATGAGACAGTACTAATTACTCTGCTAAATATCCAAATAAAGACCTCCCCTAGATTTCTCTTTAGGCAATTTTTTTTTTTTTGCCATCTACAAGTTAATCTATTTTTTTCTACTTTTATTTTAGATTCAAGGGATATTCAACTTTAATTTCAGATTCAGTCAACATGAGTGAGTTTGTTCCCTGAATGAACTGGGTGTCGCTGAGGTTTGGTGTAGGATCTTGTTAGCCAGGGAGTGAGCATAGGACCTGGCAGTTTTTCAACCCTTGCTCTTCTCCGGCCCCTTCTAGTGTTCCCAGTGTGTGCTGTTCCCATCTCTGTGTCCACGAATACTCAGTGTTTACCTCCCACTTAGAAGGGAGAACATTTGGTATTTGATTTTCTGTTCCTGTGTTAATTGTCCCAGGGTAACAGCCTCTAGCTGCATCCGTGTTGCTGCAAAGAACATGATTTTATTCTTTTTCATGGCTGCATTATATTCCACAGTGTATGTGGACCTCATTTTCTTTATCCAATCCACCATCTATGGGCACTAGATTGATTCCATGTCTTTGCTATTGTGAATAGTGCTGTGATGAACATTCAAGTGCATGTGTCTTTTAAGCAGAACGATTTACTTGGGGCGGTGGGTATACACCCAGGAATGGGATTGTTGAAAGGTAGTTGTGTTTTAAGTTATTTGGAAAAGTTGGCTGAGCGAATTTACATTCCCACCAACAGCGTATATGCATTCTCTTTTTTCCATAGCTTTGCCAGCAACTGTTATCTTCTGCCTTTTTATCATAGCCGTTCTGACTGGTATGAGATGGTATTGCATGGCGATTTTGATGTGCATTTCTCTAATGATTAGTCATTTTCAACGTTTTTCATATGCTTGTTGATCACATGTTTGTCTTCTTTAGAGAAAGTGTTTGATCATGTCCTTTGCCCATTTTCTAATGGGGTTGTTTGTTTTTTGCTTGTTGATTTGTTTAGGTTCCTTACAGATTCTGGACCTTCGTTGGATACATAGTTTGCAAATATTTTCTCCCAATCCACAGGTTGTCTGTTGCTCTGTTGATAGTTTCTTTTGCTGTGCAGAAGCTCTTTAGTTTAATTAGGTCCCACTTGTCAATTTTTGGTTTTGTTTCTTTTAGCAATTTTTTACCAAAAGGCCACCATATAAAATGCTTCTGATTCAATGGAGCTAAGGAACAAATTAGTTTATTCTGTAAATATCATATATTCAATTTAGAAGGCATTGTTTTTTCTGAAACCCAAAGATTTGAAATGTTGCATTTCACGAGAGAAGAATCAGTATTGTAAAATGATGGGATCCCAATTTGGAGAGCAAGAGAATAAAAGAGTGTGTGAGACTATCGTGCCCTGAGATGTTATAGAAGGTAAAGGTGGCTGGGCATGGTGGCTCACACCTGTAATCCCAGCCCTTTGGGAGGCTGAGGTGAGTTGATCACCTGAGGTCAGGAGTTCGAGGCCAGCCTGGCCAACATGGTGAAACCCTGTTTCTACTAAAAATACAAAAATTAGCCAAGTATGATAACACACACCTGTAATCCCAGCTACTACTTGGGAGGCTGAGGTGGGAGAATTGCTTGAACTTGGGAGGCAGAGGTTACAGAGAGCTGAGATCACGCCACTGCACTCCAGCCGTCTCAAAAAACAACAACGAAAAGAAGGTAAAGGTAAACTTTTAGGCAGATTATACAGTTAAGAAAAATAGGAAAATCTGACCACCACAATCAAGGTAAATTTCCAAAGTTCCTTAATTCAGAATCAATTGGGATAGAAAGGCAAAGTCTGTCATCTTGCCAATAGGCTCAGGGACAGTCCCGGCCACAAGAACCTCAGTCTGGGAGCTGGAAGCCAGTGCCTGAGCCCCCTCCTGGGAGGACAGAGTTGGAAACACTACCGGGGTGCCTGGCCTCTGCCTGTCAACTGGGTCGTGCTGCCCCGCTAGGTAAAGCAGCTGTGAAGACCCCGGCCCCTGCCTTAGGGATGCTCAGAGCTGTGCTGCCGGCCACAGTCTCTAAACGCCCCTCCCCATCTCATTCCTCCCACAGGGGCAATGCTCAGACACGGAGGTGGGGCAGGAGGTACAGGTGCAATGCTCAGACATGGAGGCGGGGCAGGAGGTACAGGACAGCCCGGCATTTGCAGAGATACTCGATTGTGGACTCACATGGAGGCATGCACACACGCAGAAGGGCAAGGATGACATTGAGGGTCAGCCCTGGGGGCTAGCATGTTCATTCCCCACCATGTTCCCAGGGCAGTGGGGCCACAGGTGCCCAAGAACACTGAGAGGAAGAAGCCTCCCTACCAGCAGAAGCTCGGCCGTCCACATGTGTGGGTGGGACCACGTTCTGGGTGATTCCTCCAAGTCACAGGCAAAGAACATGGAGAGTGGGAAGAGCTAAGCTCCAGAATCAAAAAAGTGAGACCAAATATAAGTTTCCCCCAATTGTAGCTATTTTAATTCCATATTTTCAGTTTCTGCCCCAGCCACCACCTTCCTGTGATGCGTGTTAGGTTTTCTCAGCATGGTGGAAACAGGGACTTTCTGCTGCTGCTGTGTTTGTGCCTGTTGGTTCCCTCCCTCCCTCCCTCCCTTGCTTTTTTCCTTCGTTAGCATTTTTCTAACTATATTATTCATAGGCTTGTGGGTTTGATGTGCCTGCATTATATTGTTCTAATTCGCATTAAAATATAAGATGGCCTTTAATACGTGTTTAAAAGTTTTTCACATGCCACCCAAAATCAGCTTGCAAGCCACCCTTAGCCTGCATACCTATTGAAAGAGACTGGTGTCCAGGCGTGGAGGCTCACACCTGTAATCCCAGCACTTTGGGAGGCCCAGGCAGGTGGATCACTTGAGGTGAGGAGTTCAAGACCAGCCTGGCCAACATGGTAAAACCTCATCTCTACTAAAAATACAAAAAGTAGTCCAGCATGGTGGTGTGTGCCTGTAATCCCAGCTACTCAGGAGGTTGGGGCAGGAGAATTGCTCACTCCCTGGCTGACAAGATCCTACACCAAACCTCAGCGACACCCAGTTCATTGCAATCGGGGGGGACTGTGCACAGCAGGTGTGCATGAGTCGTGATGGAACGCGCAGGGCACACTGACTCAGCGGTGGGGAGGGGAGTGTGCATACAGCAGCTGGGCGTGGGTTGTGGAACCTACCGGGTGCACCAAGTTAGCGGTCGGGAGAGAAGTGTGCACGGCACCACCTGCAGGCAGCATTCCCTGCAGCCCTACTGCTGTTCAAAGGGTGTCCAGAGCTTGGGCCAGCAGCTGGGACAGAGGCGTGAGCAGTGGTGTTGGAGGCCACGGCCTCACTGTGCTGCAAGGCAGCTCTGAAACCTTCCAGAGCCTCCTGGCTTCCTCAGCAGCACTAGCTGGTCACTCCGAGAGTGCTCTGTGTACTTCTAATACCTGCTTCTTTTTTTTTTTTTTTTTCTTAAAATTAATGGGTTTAGTTTCAACTGCTTGAAAACATGAACTAGCATATGATTTTCTTCTCAGGGCCTTTGCAAGATGATAGAAGAGGGCCAGATGTGGAGACATTGGCTGGGTTTCTGCTTCGGGATACTTAAGCTTTCCTACATTTCCTAGATTTGGGGATCAGTTTTCATCTACAGTTTTTTAAAATCACATTTAATATTAAGCAAACTTGAAAGTTTCTCAATTAGTTAATCAAAATCTATTTGTACAGTAGAAAACAAATATTAAAAATACACTTAGTGACTTTATTTCATTTTCAAACCCTGCTTATTTCCAAAAATAATTTCATAGGACTACCATAAAAGGCATAGATTAAGTTCTGCAAATGGAAATAGACTTCCAGATAGAATGGAAAAACCTGGGGATAATAAGGCTATTGCAACTGAGCATTGGATGGAATGCTGGGCTTCCTGGCAGCCAAGGCAAAAAGGAAAACATAATGATTTCGAGCCTTCTTGTTTTCTAATAAAACCAATCAAACCAGGATGTCAAACCACAGAGAGAAAAGAATTAGGTTATCTGACTTAGGAAAGAATGAGAGCAGATATCACTAATTGGCTATGATGATGATAAAATCCCCTTGTTAAGGCTTCACTGAAGCGTCTGGCTTTTAAGTAGCTGGTTGCAACAGGCTGTCCAGTGAGAAACAGCTATAAAATGCACACCTGGGTAAATGAAAGAGCTCACAGGCTTCATGGAGTCACTTTCTATGGTTCAGTTGGGCATGGAGGTGTCAGGATTGCAAAGGCAGGTATTGATCTTCCTGCCTTCTGTTGGAGGAGAGTATGTATCTAAAAGAATGAAAGACAAGTAAAATTGCTTAAATAAGAAACCTAAGAAGGGAGTTAGGACCCAGAAATAGCTTTTACCACTCAGGCTGAATACACAGAAGAGTGTTTCCACAGTTCGAACGTGTGCACAGATTCAAAAAGGCATTAAATGGGCATTGGCTGGTTTAGATGTGTGCCTAGAGGCCAGCTTTAACCAATGAATTAAAGACTCTGTGCAGATTAGACATGCCCATTAGGTGAATTATTTTAGCTTAGGTTTTTTAATAAATGAAAGAGAGATTGGAAATCAGCCTTAAAAATATATGGTGCCTACATTCTGTTTGGTCCTCATGCCTGTTCTAGATAGCGACACTCACACGTAGTTCATGAAGGTGCTTCACAATGCCAACTGCGAATGCAATCTAAATCGTCCAACCTTCCTCCCCCCAGTGAAAAGTTCATCTGGAACACTGACTGTCGTACTTCAATTCCTGGCGTCCGATTTTAAATAGAAACTTCTGAAATGTCCATTGGTTTTTGTTTGGTTGGTTTTAGTACCAATCTAGTCCAAGGAATACCTTCCTCTCAAATTTTCCAGACACATTTTCCCATCAAATCCTTTTTGAAACAATGAAACATCTTTTAAGTGAAATCACACACAGAGTCTCTTTATGCAAAGCGAGGAACTAAGCTTTTCCCTCAGAGCTCCAGGAAGCACGTTCAGTAGGCCACTGGGTCCCCAGGCATCTGACCCTGACCCCCACTTGTATGGCAGATACCGTTTTATGTACGTCTGTAGCCAGAATCCTCCGACTTGGTGCTCTGTGTGTCCTCAAGGAAGTGAGGACGTGCAGTACATTGACAATTTGCTTTAAAGTGACAAGGGTGACTTTGATCTCTCCGTGTTCCCCATGGGACCGGAGCATGGCACTTCACCCATGGAGGTATCCAGGTACCGCAGCAGGATAAATTCTGGCCATGGGGCTCGTTTAACAGGCTTCTTCAGCCCAGGTGCTGAGGTTCACTACACTCTCTTCCCATTGCTTTTTGGACAAACAGAAGAGTATTGTGGCTTGGCCGATGCTCTTTGAAACCCCCTGGAACCCACGTGAGAAAGTCTTGCAGCATCGTCCTGCTGGGACCATTTACACCCACGGAGCGATGGCAACTCGGTTTGTATTTATCAAGAGTCCACCCGGCTCCTTTCCCACCTCCTTCACCAAGCTTCGCCCCCTGCCCGTCCTACTGTAATATCCTGGGAGCAGCACTGCCTGGGTTAATGTTCTAATGTTCTTCTCTAACCCTCCACATGGCCAGACAGTTCTGCGGTAAGGTGGGTGGGTGCCAGTCTGGGGAACGGAGGATTTCATCCCAAGCACTGTAGGATCCACTTAAGCTTTCTTGAAACAGATCAACTGAATGGGACTTTGCAGGTTCCGCCTTCGCCTCCCATCACCCACACCTCCCGAGATGTGTGTGGTCCCCTCCCTGGCACACAGGTGTGAGCAGTCCCCTCCAGGCGCCCCATGTCTGCAGCCTGGGTTCTGATGGCCCAGGATCCTCCATCGCCTGTCTCCTAACAACTATGCTTTTTTCTCAAACTGGCCACTATTAAAATCTGATGTCAGCTAGTTGGCAAGTGGAAATGATTTGATAGACTGTTCCACAGGGAAGTACACATAACTGATGAAAACCATGCTGTCAGGACTAAGGAGCTGCATGTTAGTAGGAAAAAATCATTGTTGACCAATGCAGTGAAAGTAATGGTGGTAACTGGAAGAGCTTTCTGGGTAGGATAAGGGGGGCTTTCCCAGTCCTCCTGGGTTGCTCCCCACAGACCACAGCAGTCCAGCTTTGAGAACACGCAGTGTGCCTGCCCCCCATGCTTCCACACAGCCTCTCCTCACGCAGAAGGCACACAAAGAAAAAAACCCAGCAAATTCTGCAATACACCTCGTAACTTCCTACCTTTGCATAAAACTGAAGCCATCAAACTAGGTAATTTTTGCCTGCTAGAGCTGTGTGAAATCTTTCAAAAATATTAATTTTACATAAAAAAACTTGCATTTCTGCTAGGCTAGGTTGTATAAAATGCATTTTTAACAATTACCGTGTGTCAGGAGATAAGCAAATATTGAGTCATAAAAAGAAAATAGTCATTGTCACTCAGGTCTTTGTCCTGGAGGAAGTTTCATGCATGAATTTGAGAACATCTGTTTTAAATACAGCTTTGAACATTATCAGCTATTGTATTTTCTTAATGTATCTTACACATTTATAATTTGTAAATGTATTTTTACTGGGTGTATTTTGAGTAACTAAAATTGTGAGCATTTGGAGAAGGCTGGAAAATCCAAAGTCAACATCCATCTAACATTAAATGGATAAGCTACGCAGAGAATTTGTCTTGGTTTTAATTCCTTATCAGGACGCTCTGGGGGGCATGAAAGCATGGTTCAGAGTTGTATGAAATTCCAGGCAGCTATGAGAATTCTACTAGAACCTGGAATAGCCTGGAAATGTCAGAGCCCACTCTTATCCTAGTCCTTATAAAGGCGGAAGCTGTACATGTAAATCTGACACAGCCTGTGCAGGAGGGAAACTCTTTCATCACTTATTTTCATGAGAAAGAGAAATAAGTCATTCCTCTCGAGGGCTCTGGCAATGCCTGTAACTCCTATTTGTTGGAAGCTATCACACAAGACACAACTGTGTTCCTGAGAAATGAGGAATTGCCTCGGATCACACAGCTGGAAATCAGCTCCAAAGGTCTCCAGCTCTCTTGTTATTCTCACCTTTTCTTCTCTGTCAAGTGTAGGAAAACACCGTAGTAAGGAATCCCCTATGAGATTATATTCTATACCAAAGAGCAGACGAACAAAATCAGTGCCAAATATCAACATTCTCAGTGCTCCCACCAGCTATGGTGGTCCTCCCAGGATCCATGCTGGCCCCGGCCAGGGGTAGAAGTTTCCCAGGTGCGTCTTTCACAGCGGGGGCCTCAGCATGGCACCGGGCGTCTGGCGGGTTCCCCTCCAGATAGGAGACCTTGAGTTTGTCCTCAGCAAGTGTAAGTCAGCTCCCCACTGGCCGAACAGGAAGGACTAACGCCTGAGATCCAGCCCTGAGCTTCCAGACGGGGCTGCCTGGCATCCCAGACGATGCTGAGGTGAGGTTCAGGTGTCCCCCGCCATTGGAGCCTATTTCGGGGCCTGGCAAGCTCGGGACGGGCCAGGCCTCAGAGTAACACATGGCACTGGCTGATGGTGCCCTGAGAGTTTGCAAGAACTGACTTTCGAACGTGGAAATGCAGAGCACACGTGGTTGGGCTGAAATTAGATCCTCTAGTTTGGTCACATCTGACCCTGCAGTGGCAGCACACAGGCCTGGGAAGCATCTGTGGAGGTGTCGAAGCCGTCCTCCTCCTCACACCGGCCTGAACAAGCTGAGAAATAAGACGAGGAGCGAAGGTGAAGTCCCAGGGTGGTATTTCTGGCCAGTGAAGACGAAGCTGAAGGTAGGAGCATGGTGTGAACGCTGAGAGTCTGCAGGAGCCTGAGAGTCTGCAGGAGCTCGTGGTCAGGTGCCCAACGGCAGCCCTCGTACCTCTCTCCAGTCCACGCTCGTGGCAGTGTGGTGTGAGCACAGATAAACTGATCAGCACACCAGACTTACCAGCCAGCCTCATCTCTCCCCTGCCCTGTGGGTGCCGTGAATAAGTGGCAGGGACAGCGGGAAGGAGAGGAAGATGCCCCAGCGCCCAAGTGCAGGCTGGCTTCCCAGGCATCTCATCCTTATCCCTCCAGCTTTTCTTCTGCGTGCAAGTGTCCCAGTGGCAGGGTCAATTCAAACCCAGGGAGATTCGTCAATTGGTTTGCTTATCCATTATATTTCTTCTAAGTAGTGGCTTTTCTTGGGGAAAGAATGGTAATTACCAATGTCACACAAGGCCCCAGCCTCTGATTCCATGCTGCCGGGCCCCAAGGACAGTTCCAACGCTTAGAATCCATTATTAAGACTCAGAGATGATGAGGGAAAAACTACAGCTATGTTAGAAATTAAATACACTCTTCTGGCTGAGTATAAAGGAATAGCTACCACTGGCCTGTGAGAAGCTGTAATAACTAGTATAAATCATTAACAATGAGGACATAGACTTCCCTAAAGCCACCCTTTCCACCGGACTGTGAACCTTCCCAGGTTTGGGGCATGGAGGTTTAGGACAAACCGTCCTCCACTGAGCACTTTGCAGGGAAGGTGATTAGCCCCGCGAGGGGACCGTGCTCTCAGGAGAGCTGCACGTAAAATGACCAGGAAGGAAATAGCAGCAACTTCTCAAATTAGCATAATTAGTAATTATCTCTTAATAGCCCCACTTGGCTTTAGAGACTTGGCACTTGAAATTCTGCTTAAAGTTCAGCGAGGAAAAACAAATTTCACGCTGAAATGTCTTAATAACGCAACTGAGCTGCGAAGGTAGTTGTCTGGTTGAGGTAAGAGAAGGAGGGGCTGTGTGGACGTGCCAAGGGTTTCCTGCAAGAAGAGCTAGGCATGGGGTCATCTGTCCAGAGAGAGAAAGCACGGGAACCATCACTGGAGCTCTCCCACTCGCACTCTTTGAAGATACTTTCAGAATGTTCCCCCCCCTTGGAAGCTCAAGTCACCACCTGTGCTTAGGGTCACTCTTTCTAATGACACATAACTCAGCTTCCTTCAGATCAAAAGTCCCTCCAAAGTAAAGACAATATGAAAAGGAAAAATGGAACAGAACTGGCCTCTACATCATAGTCAGCAGCTAACAAACGTTGCACAAACCTTGCTGTTTGCTCATTGGAATTCAAATCCAAACAAGATTCACAAAGAAATTAGAGTCTGTGGCAAGAAAACAGATGATTCTTTCTAATTTGTAGGAAAGATATGCTCGGCAGGACGTAGAGAAGACACAAATACAGTTTTACAAGACTGAACAACATCCCTCTTTAGGCAAGAAATACTTTCCCCCTTATCAGAGGGAACTTGTGTTGTTCATTAGCTGTGTACACTGTAGCAATTTCCAGAAAGTCTAAACCATCCCCTTAAGAGACTTAGCATGAACACTGCACAGTAGCTTTATTATAAAAGGCAACGTAAGTAGGTCTCCACTCAGCGACTTCCATAGGATGATTCATTCAGCACCAGAGCAGGAAACACCTATGAAACAGCCATTCTCAGTTTAGATCAATGGGGTCAGCATGGAGGCTGAGAAGGTCTCTCAGGACCCTAGGCGACCTCCCCTCCTCCCTCCATGTTTAAAATGTTCCCTGCGTGGCCTTCTCCGTTCCTTACCTCAGGTGTGTCTTGCGTCCACCACCACAGTCCTCTCCTACGGATTTCCACCCTCGCCCTCAGCCCTCTGCTCACATACACCAGGGGCTGCATGCTCACGGCTGTGGCTTGCAGGCTGGAGGGTGGACTCTGTGGTGACTGTAGAAAGAAGGAAAAAGGATTTCATATGTGACAATGACGTGGCATGTGCCAGGTGCTCCTGTGTGTACATCCTCGCCAAATCCTCACTGTGGCCCCAGGAGGAAGATACCACTATTCCCATTTGATAGAAAAGGAAAATCTTGCCCTAAAATGATATTGACTTTAGCAAAACTAGGATTTGAACCTGAATGTTTCCCAAGACCCCGGCTGCCCCCCAAAGTCCATGCCTCTCCTTGAACGTTCTGCTTGTAGCTTTTCCTGCAAGTTCTCCATCGGCGTCTTGACTAAAGGGCCTCGTGTCTTGTGTGCCAGCACAGTCGCTGGCCGAAGGATTCTGACCAGGAAGGAGGCAAACATATTCATACTTCCCTTTCCATCGAAAATTAATACATATTTAGTCAGGGCAGAGTTTCCTGAGTAAATGCATTCTTTCATCATCCTTGAGGAACAGATTGGGCTTTTCAGACCAAGGCTTGGTATGGAGTCTGCCCTAGTTAAACTGCAAGTAGGCGCCCTGGCTTTGGGAGCCCAGCATCCCTTTTCTTCGTCCCCTTTGATCTTCTCACCTCTCCTCTAACACAGAAAACTCCCCTGAGTTCTTATAATCTTCCACTTTGAACAGGCATCAAAAGATATGAGTTAAACTAGAATCTCTGCTATGGAGAAACTGGAACCCCAGGGGACCGAAGGCAGCCCGCAGGGAGCACAGCCCCAGACAGAGCTGTGGCCTGCCACTGCCTTCCAACATTGCATGCCTGTCATTTCCACCCTCACGTGAGCACAAGCTACCGTGTCGTTTTCCTGAAGAGACCTGTGTCTTAGGCTTTAACACGCTGTAGAACGTTAACGACTTAACGCAGTACTTTTCATGATGAGAAAGAATGGAGGCCAGAAGCTTTTTTTAGAGTCCCTGCAACCTCTCCCGCTGTCCGGAGCTGACTCTGCTGTGTGTCCACCAGGCTGGTCCTCGGACAAGTGGAGGATAAATCAGACAAAGGTCTGATTTCTGTGCTGCCTGCAGGAAACAGCTTTAACCAAGTTTCAACTTCACAGTCTTCTGAGCTAAACGTCTAGTTTATAAACAAAGGAGAAGATGAAATACATATATGTGTACATATATATTTGGAGAAGTCTACGCCAAACCGTGCCCACGAAGGCATCCCTGTATAGTGGTTCACCCACACTCTCCAGGAAGCCCAAGTCTGCCCGTCCTCAGGTGAGACACGGTTCTGCACAGGAACCACTCTCCACCTAACAGTCCAGGCCACGGGATTGATTTTCAAACACCATCTTCATCAAGTAACAAGATTAATTTTCCACATCAGGACATCTCAAAGGCTACATTAGGAAACTGGATTCAAAAGACAATGTGGAGAAAACGCATGCTTGTGAGAAGACCATCGGCCAAACAAGCTGCAAATCAAGATTAAGATGAGCTTTCACTGGGAGAGAAACGTTCACAGAAAAGAAAATTCTGGGAAACAGGATGCATGAGGATTTGAAGCCCCGTGGGACACACCCATCTCTTCCTCCTTCGGAGTCTTCCCTCTGCCTCCTCTGACGAGGTGGATCTGAGGTGGAAGCAGTGAAAGGAGGCGCGTGTGGGCAGGTCCTGGGCAGATCGGGGCCACGGTGCTGAGCTGTGCAAGGGTGCAGGAACCCAGGACACCGCGTGAAGGAAGCACCTGTAAAGGAATCCAGGAGAAAAGAGCATATTTTTTGGAAACAGTGTTTGTTATGATGGAAATAATTTTGATATCCATTTGATGAAATAAAAATCCTAAACTGTTTTCTGTGGGGTGTATCTCCCTCTTCACTCTGGACTGGGTATGTGGAGAGAGGAACATATGAAGCCACGTCAAGAGGCCCCAGAAAACCCTTTGCCCAACGAAAACCCCACTTCCTGCCCGATGAAATCCCACTTCCTGCCCGATGAAATCCCACTTCCTGCCCGATGAAATCCCACTTCCTGCCCGATGAAATCCCACTTCCTGACCAACAAAAACCCCACTTCCTGCCATTCACCACTGTGTGTCCCGGGAGAGGTTGTCCTCAGTGGAGGGTGTGATTCTTTTGTTCCCCATCAGTCTCCTCCTGTTATAAGGCCAGTGTTGTCTTTCTGACTAGCGTGTCAATGTGTGTTTATTTAATGGAGTAAGATTTTTGACCTCACACATAGGCAGAAGATAAAAATACCTGAGAAACCAAGCTTCTGATCCTCATGTACTGCAGAAAGCAACACCATCCTGCAGATTCTAGTCTAGCGCCAGGCCCTCTGTTTGTTGAAAAGTAGGACTGTTTTCCTTTGAAATAAAAATACTTGGAGGAATCAAAAGGAACTGAAAATACTCTCCTGGAACACCATTTGGATTTGTTGCCTTGCGAAGAAGAAATCACTGCAGCACAAAATGTGTTCCCTGAATATGTAAATACCTGTGGCTGACCTTCTGGCTTCTGGGACAAAGGCCAGCCCACAGGAAAAGCACCAAAGAGAGGAGATTTTGAAGCCTAGGGGTGCTCACCTCTTCTGCTCCCAAGCTGTTCCTATTCCCCAGTTCTCTTTGTACCCATTTCTCACCGTTTTTCATGCATGGAATGTTCTGCTTCTGAGAGGCAAGAAACATGATGTCAGCCATGTCGATAAGCATGGCCTTGACCCTAGTCAAGCTCTACTTAGGAGAGGAAAAGCATCACCCAGGCTTCCAGGGTAGGGAGCAAAAACATCAGCGTTTTAGCAAACTGAATTTGAGCATGCTACTGATTCTGTACATTCCCTGGTCTCTGATAAAAGCGGGTCAACATTTGATGCTGCTCACATTGCCGTCATTCACTGCAGCTCCACTAATCACAGCTAATGGCTGGTAAAGCATTCATGTGTACTAGAACCTCAGCTAAAGAATAAAAAACAAGAAGATAAAACGGTAAACATAAATTTAAAATAAGACATTAAACCACTGAAATTCACTGCAAAGTGTTTTGTCACTTTCTGATCCTAGAATAGCTAGGGAAGAAATACTTAAGAGAAAAAAAAATCAAAGTGAAATTTGATCTCCAAATTCAAATAACTTCCCAAGTATGCCTCCCATTGTCCCCGTGAGTTGTTATCCACAGAGGCGGACGGCAGCTATCCCTGGAACCCTCAGAGAGGCACAATATTGAGAGGCCTTGCATGCTTCTTTGTAAGAACAGCTTTAGGTGGAGACATTTAAAATCATCTGATGATGAATGATGGGAATAAATAGATTGCTTCACCTTAATTGCTGCACTCTGCATTCCAGCACAGTTGTGTCTGAAATTTTCAGATTAAGCTTGTTCTCTACAAAACTGTCTGTCAACAATATCCATTGCATTCTGTTCATTAACCCCCACTCAGCTGCCTGCCTGACATCCTGAGAACCTACCTGGCCTTGCAGCCCCTCTCAGCCCATCTGCCCCCTCTCCTCCTGCTGCTGTCCTGGGGCTCTGGTGGCACCGAGTGACCCAGTCCATCCTCTCGGGTCCCCCAAGACCCCCGGTGCCATCCACGTCAGCTGCCTTGTCCATCATACCAGCCACTATTCCAGACCGCATCACCCTTCCCAGGCACAAAACCAGCACAGAGCGGGTAGAGGCACCACGCAGAACGCAGCCCCCGCTCCCCTGCAAAGCACAGCCTACCTTGCCCATCCACCTGTGTCCTCCAAGTGTCAAAGTGGCTTCGTCATTAGATCAAGAGGACTTAGGGTCAAAGCCTTTCTGCTGCGACAGAGGTTTGGAAAATGTGAAGAAATGCCACTTTAATTAAATAATAGAAAAATCAACCTACATTTGTTTCTTTGTTTTTTTAATGAAATTATGGGATTTCAGCTGCAATTTTTTTCCACACATATTGAAAAGCTTCAAAAGGACTTCTTCCAGGGCTTTGCCTGTAGGTCTGTGCTCGTGGGGTTATCACCTCTGAGACTCATGGCTGGGTGGTGCCCACACCCTCATGGTCTCCCCTGCACCCTTTGCCCGCTCAAACAGTAAACTGCTGGGCTCATCAGCGAGAGAGTGGAGGCTCAGGCTGGAGTGTGCAAGCTCACCATTCTCAATACTCCCCACCCCTTTAACATCTTGATCCACACTAGCTTTTTTTTTTTTTTTAATCATTCTATGCTTCCAGGCTCTCTGAGACCCTATCAGATTTCCTCTTTGTAATAATATCAATGATTCCAAATCATTCTAAACCACTTTATATGTACCCCTTACAAAACCCCAGAGTTAGATACTTTAACTCAGGTGTCTCCAACCCCCGGGCCAAGGACTGGTACTGGTCCAGGGCCTGTTAGGAGCTGGGCCACACAGCAGAAGGGGAGTGAGCAAGGCTTCATCTGTATTTACAGCCACTCTCTGCCACTCACATTATGCCTGAGCTCTGCCTCCTGTCAGGTCACAGTGGCATTAGATTCCCATAGAAGTGAGAATCCTATTGTGAACTCTGCATGTGAGGGATCCAGGCTGCAGGCCCTTATGAAAATCTAATGCCTGATGATCTGTCACTGTCTCCCATCATCCCCAGTTGGGACCATCTAGTTGCAGGAAAACAAGCTTAGGGATCCCACTGATTCTACATGATGCTGGGTTATATAATTATTTCATTATATATTACAAAGTAATATTAATAAAAATAAAGTGCACAATAAATATAATGCACTTGAATCATCCTGAAACCATCCCTGCAGGCCCCAGTCCATGGAAAAATTGTCTTCCACAAAAGCAGCCGTCCCTGGTGCCAAAAAGGTTGGGGACGGGAACCACTGCCTTACAGCAAGAGTGAGGCTGCTCCTGGATTCCCGACCCACAGGAAGTTAGAGATAGTAAGTGTTTGTTCTTTTAAGATACTAACTCTTGAGGTAATTTGTCACAAAGCAATAGATAACTAATGTAGCATCCAACAAACTAACTAAAATCAATCACGGCTTGCTAGGTCTTCCCCGTGGCTGGACACCGCCTCTTAAGAGTGAGTCCCATGTGAAAGTCGCAAGGTCACTCATCCCCGTGGTTGACCACATTTAACAAAACATGAATACAGTTGAAAGCCAGTGTATAGTGAACAGTGGTCAAAAGATGTGGTGGGCTTCATATGGCCAAACACTACTTTCAAAAAACACCTTGCTTTCAAAGAAATGCTCCCGGATACAATGACCATCGGGTTCTCTTACCTAAAATGCGCAAGGCTGCAAGATGAAAAATTCATCTGAGGATTCAGGCAAAATCATCAGTTAATCATTTTAAGATTATTATGCTAAACAGCTAATAATCTATTTTATCCTATTAATCTGATGCAAAATCTCCCCATTCTATTTTTAAGGGTGACTGGACCCCACATACCTCACTTCCCAGTTCTTCCATCGTCTCCTGCACCATCAACTCTCCCCTCTCTCCTGGATCATCCCTGTCTACTCAAGCACACGCTACTCCTTCTCTCATCTTAAGAAAGTTTCCTCCCACCCCTTGGCCTCCTCACTGCTCACCAGCATCCCGGCTCCAGGTGTTTGCACCTGCTGTGCCTCGGGGTGGAGCTCCACTCCTCCAGGTCCCCACAGGCTCCATCCTCCACTCCCTTAGAAGTACACTCAAACGTCACCCTCCTCATCAGGTGTTCCGTGACACCTCGTCAACCTGCAGCCCCCACCCCCTCGCTAATCATGCCCATGCCCTCCACCCATGAAAATGCTCCGTTCCACTAGGACCAAAGTCCTCATCCTTTTCCCTTGTAACTGCTGTATCTGGAGAACTCAGATGAGCCCCTGGGGTAGCACGTGCTCAATAAACACGTGCAGTGAATCAGTGAATGGGTCTGCTTCTCCATGCGACTCACTGTCCTACACTCAAAATCCCTCTGCATTCATTGTGTTTGTGGCTTTTTTTCTGATAATACAGTTACTGAAGATTCATTGTAGAAACTTCTGAAAATACCGAAAAGTGTTAGTAAGACAATGAAAATTGAGTCCCTACCATCTGAAGATAACAGTCTGTTTATAACTTTGTAGCGAGTGGCTCATACCTTGAATCTTGCATTGTAATCTGCTTTTAAAACTAACCCATGCTCATCACCACATGTAGTGAAACATTCCTCTAAAGGAGGGCCAGTCCGAAATCTTGTCTGAACTTGTGGGAGAAAATCAGCCAGAGCACTGCCAGCGAGGCATTCATTCCCAAATGCTGGGCACAGAGAGGCCGGCAGGAGCATGTACCCTGGGGAATGGGGGCAGAATGTCTTATGGGGCTCGAGCAACAGCAGGGTCACTGGAGTTCAGTGAGTCTGAGAATAGAGGGGTGACCTTTGTGGATTAGCAGCCATCGTTTGGATAATCTGGATTTTAATCAAGACGGATGGAGAGAAAAGGGAAGGGAGTGGTGGACAAAGAGGGAAATCCCCAGATTTTCAGGGTTCCCTGCCTGCCCAGGTGCTGTAACAGAGAGACCTCAAGAGAGAGGAAGAGTGAGGGACCCCAGACCCTCACCCTCTTCCTTCATCCTCCTGCCTCAGCTTTTGTATTCAAGAGGGGTTTGAGGGTCATCTCTAAAATGTAGTGACTGCATGGTAATTCATCTAATGAATGGGTTATGGTTCTCCACTACTGTCAAAATTGAGTTTAATTCACAAATTGTGCTTTTATACCGAGTGCTACAATGACGAGTTGTTCTCACACTTAAGTCTGTGTATTTGCCTTATGCATTTGAAGGTGGATGGACAATTCCATTATCAGTCATTGGTAGATTTACCCTGTGGGATGCAGCATTCTCTGTCCTGGTCACATACAGAATGCAGCCTCCTCCTCATCTTCAGGGAACGGCCATTCAGGGCTTCTCCATCAGCAGGTGAACTCTGAGCATGACTCTCTCTCTTCCACTTCTTTCTCTTTGTCCTTCTTTAACTTTCACAGTCTTTCTTCATTTCCCTCAAGCCAAGTGTACACACTCCTCTACACCATGGAATGTACTGGCGAGCGCCTGGTCTCCCGGTGGAATGGGATTGCGTGCACTGGTGAGCGCCTGGTCTCCTGGTAGAGGGGGATTGCATGTACTGATGAGCCCCTGGTCTCTCGGTGGAGTGGGATTGCCTGTACTGGCGAGTGCCTGGTCTCCGGGTGGAATGGGATTGAGTGCACTGGTGAGCGCCTGGTCTCCTGGTAGAGGGGGATTGCATGTACTGATGAGCCCCTGGTCTCTCGGTGGAGTGGGATTGCCTGTACTGGCGAGCGCCTGGTGTCTCTCAGTGGAGTGGGACTGCATGTACTGGCGAGCGCCTGGTCTCCCGGTGGAGCAGGATTGTGTGTATTGGGGAGCGCCTGGTCCCTCTCTCAGTGGAGTGGGATTGCATGTACTGAGGAGCCCCTGGTCTCTCGATGGAGTGGGATTGCGTATACTGGCGAGTGCCTGGTCTCCTGGTAGAGTGGGATTGCAGTATGCTGCAGCTGGCAGTGGATGCATCTTTGATTTGATAACGCTTAAAACGCTGCAGTGTCAGCCTTGACCAAATGAGCTTTAAAAAAAAAGTCATTTGCAGCCAGGCACGATGGCTCACACCTGTAATCCTAGCACTTTGGGGGGCTGAGGTGGGTATATGACTTGAGGTCAGGAGCTTGAGACCAGCCTGGCCAACATGGCGAAACCCCATCTCTACTAAAAATACAAAAATTAGCTCAGTGTGGTGGTAGGTGCCTGTAATCCCAGCTACTCAGAAGGCTGAGGCAGGGAGAATTGCTTGAACCCGGGAGGCAGAGGTTGCAGTGACCTGAGATAATGCCACTGCATTCCAGCCTGAGTGACACAGCAAGATGCCATCAAAAAAAAAAAAAAAAAAAGGCATTTGCCCAACCGTGTCTACCTTCACTGTTTTACTATAATTAAGTCTATTTTTTAATGTTCTGCTCCACCTTTAACCACCCTTTTACACGACACACAGATGTGGCTATTTCCAACATTAGAAATTGCTTTTTCCATCAAGTTTTTACCTCCATGCATCTCTCATACCCAGCCGCAATGTCAGCCCAGGGTTGTTCTCGGAATTAGGGACGAGGATGTTCGAATTTTTCCTTCCATGAGCAACATATTGTTATTCCAACAAGAAAGGGGATCTTCAGCTCTCCGGAAGGCAGGAAGAGGAAGCGTATGTCTCTTCCCCATGCTCTGTGTCTGACATTGGAGGCTGCAGAGCCCCCTCCAATGGCTGCGGAGACTGCTTTTGTTGAAGGTGGCTCTCGAAGGTCGGAGTGGCCTCCAAGCTCTCTTCCTCCTTCCACGAGTGACAGTGTCCCATGTCCCGCACCTGCTAAAGGGTTGCATCTTCATTGTAGGGGAAAACTTGATTAAGCCTGTTCATAAGAAAGAGAAAGAAGCAACAAATACAATTTTAAAAGAAAAGGAGTTTTAAGTCTTTACCATCTGATTAAACATGTTGGTACATGGGGCAAGGAGCATGTGAGTAACGACTAAAGAGGGAGGCGAGAAAGGGTGGTGGGAGAGAGAGAGATGTTGATTTATTAGTATGTAACCATTGGAAACTCATCATTCTAACGAAGGTGTGTAGTTTTTCTGACAGGTGGAAGTTGCGTATTATTGTTTAACGTTTAGAGAACTACGTAAGAAACTCTCCATTCTCAACTGCTCCTCACAGCCCAGTAACCTGACGTCTGCCTCACTGTCCTTCTCGAGAGGAATCTTCAAATAGGGATGGATGCCTGGTTACAGAGTGAGCGAGTCGAAAGAGAAGTTGCAGGGAGTCGGGGGATTTGGGGGATGACAGGATCTGTTGAAGAATTCCATCAGGGCTTCAATACACTGTGCTCAGATCATGGGCCCCAGCTGGTTCCGGGCTTTTCCGTGAGCCCGTCGGGCACTCACACTGCAGCACATCCCGGGAGCGTGCAGAGGAAGCCTGTGGGGTTTCTCTTCTCACTCACCGTTGTCTGGGGTTCAGGATGGATACACAAAGCAGCGAATTTCTCATTAGAGAAGACGGCACTTCACTATCAAACAGTGGGGCTTCTTTTGGAGTTCTGTTGGTCTGTGTGGATGAATCTTTTCTCACTTTCTCAATGTCTTCCTAGTTTTTCTTTCTCACCCAGTTTCTTCTCGCCGTCTTGCGCAGCGATACCTCCAGCAATGGGCAGGTTTAAGCCATGTGTTCTCTGTGTCCGTCTCGCTCAGTGTTCAGTCAATGTTAATGTTACTGACTGGCTGGCGTCTGAAAACTGAGCAACAAGGAAGACGAGAGGGGAGCAGACCTGGAACATGTTGCTTTCAAGGAAATGTCATCAGTTTCCCTGGATTTTGTTTGATTTTCCTTTCTGAAGAGAGGCTGACCCTCTTGCCGCAGGGCTGTGGGGAATGTGTGTGTGTAGGGGTGTGGAGGCAGGCAAATAACCAGACCCACAGCTGTGATCGCACACCGAGACCTGAGCAGCCCCCACCCAGACGAGCAGGTAGGTGGATTCAAGAAAAGAAACAGGAATGAAAACCTTTAGATCGGGGATGTCCAATCTTTTGGCTTCCCTGGGCCACATCTGAAGAAGAACTGTCTTGGGCCACACATAAAATACACTAACATTAACAATAGCTAATAAGCTAAAAAAAAAAAAAAAAAAAAAAAAAACCACAAAATAATCTCGTGATGTTTTAAGAAAGCTTACAAATTTGTGTTGGGCATTCAAAGCCAGCATGGGCTGCATGTGGCCCATAGGCTGCAGGTTGGAAAAAACTTGCTCTAGAAGCTGGTGGAGGCTGGGACCGAGGGAGGAAGCACAGGGTCAGGACTGCCGAGGGCCAGCCGCACCCGCCTTGTCGCTGCCTCCAGCCTCTTCGCAGTTTGGCCCCAGGTCCCAAGTCCTGAGCGGAATGCCCTACAGGACGAGGCTGCCACCCAGGCTCCAGACCCCGGGGAGGCCTGAGAAACATCCATCTCTCAGTGGAGGCTTGGCCTGTCCAGGTGGGCAGGTCCGCTGGACACTGGGAGTTCAATAGGATGCAGCTCCCAGGCCTGAATGTCTACCACCTCCGATAACATACCTTCAGAGGACAAAGCGATTGGAAAGCACCTTTAATCACAATGTCAGGAACGGGGGCTGAAATAAAAGCCTGCTTTAAGCATAAATATTGTCACTACCAAAGTAAAAAAAAAAAAAAAAAAAAAAAACAGGAGAAATCATATATAATTTCCACCATTTTAAAACATAAGTATGTGTGTATGTCCATATAAAGTCTGTCACAACCTCACTCACTGCCTCCACACACGCACACACAATGCACATGAACACAAAACGCACATGTGCACACATATAAACACAAAGCACAACATGCATGAGCATACACATACACATGTACACAAATAAAACATAGGCACATGCATACACAATACATGTGTGCACATGTACAAGCACGAACATGATCATGCACACACACATACACAAACAGGCATATAAACATGTGGCACACATACATGCATGTGTGCACATACACAGAGACACACATGCAAATGCATATATATGCATGCACATACAATATACATGTGTGATCATACTACATACAAACATGGGCATGTGTGTGCACACATGCACACAGACATGCATGCATGCACACATACACAATGCATGTGTATACATGTATATGTGCGTGCACACATACACATGCATGCATACACACAGGCACACCCCACACACATACATGCACAGACATAATCCCGTACAGACATAATCTCTCACAGACACATGCACATCCCACACACAGGCATGCACATATGCACACTTTTCACAATCACATATGCATGTGTGTGCCCTCATGTACGTGCATGCACACACACATACACATGCATGCACTCTCACAAACATATGTACACATATATATACACACATGCACCTGTGTGTATGCACATTCATGGACACACCAACACATGCATGTATGTTTCCATGTATACATGCACATACATGCTCTCATTTACAAGTATGTTTGCATGCATGCACACACTCTCACACGCATGTATGTTTCTGTATATACATACACACATGCTCTCACATACATACATACAGGCACACACACACCTACACACGGATCTTTGTTTCTGCCCTTTGCCTCTGCCTCTTTATCTCCATAGCACTCTCACCCTCTACATATGAGATTGTTTAATAAGCTCTTAATGAATAAATGAGTGACTGGATCAATGGTAATGACCCCTAAAGTGGATAGCTTGATGTACAAGGAAGAAAACGGTCACTACTGAGCGTCTGATGTGAGCTCTGCTCCTTGCTATGTGACCCTGTCAATGCTGAGAGCAGCTGAGGCTTGGGGGTCACCTATGTGCTCTGAACCGCACTGCAGGTGAGGGGCTGCTCAGAGTTCACGGTGGTCCCGGTCGGTTCTGCAGAGCCCATTTTTGCCAGGAGGAAGAGTATCCTCACTCACCACGCAGGGCAGCTGGCGTCTATTTTTGTGGGTCCAGAATCAGAAGCTCCAGGAAGTGATCTAACTGTCCGAGGCTGCTGGTGGTGAGTGAACCGTCTACTGAGCAGATGCACTCTTTGCAGGCTTCCATCTTTCTCGAAAACCCAAGAGGAGTCATATCTGGCACGGGGGACCCATGACCCACACACCCCTGTTCATCCCACTGCCCCTGAGAACCAGGGCGAGTCGCAAGACTCCGTCTTGGTGCAGGTGTGGAGCTGTGTAACCTTCCATGCAGGGGCTTCATGTGAAAAGAAGCCCCAAGGTACACGTGGCTCAGGGGACCCTTTCTGCTTCCCACCCACAGGCCTCACCTTTGCTGTGAGTCCTGAAGGCCCCACTCCGGGAGGTCTGCTCATCCCGAATCCCATCACCCTCCCTCGGCTCTGAGCCTCTCCAACTCCTGCTGCTTCCAAAACCTGGACTGAAAAAACGTCAACATGCTTGACCTATTTCTCTAATTGTCCAAACGTACCTTACTTTTCATTTCACTTCAACATCTCTTCAATAGAATTGATCAATTTGAGTGTTGATTGTTAATTATTCTAGGGACTGAATGAAAATAAGGTGAGTCAGACCCCACCGTTCCCCTGAACGTGGCCACGGCATTTGTTTCCCACACACTTCAGTCAGACACACTGTTAGAGGAAGGAAGTGCAGCCAGCTGTGGGTCGTGCATGTACAGTTTAAAAGTCCTGATTTGTGTTCAGTTAAAGACTAAGTAAGAGTAAAAAATCAGCGCCCAGGTCATAGAAGAGGCACACACATTGTATACCCTCCAGTGACCCTCAGAAGAGATTGATTGTGTATTCTACCTGACAGTTTGCAAGGCAGTGGATTAGCTAAATAGCACGTTACTCCAATTAATACATGAAACAATTTGCTATTTTAAGCATGAATTTCAAAAACTTCGAATTTCACAGCAAGATGTGATGCTTAATCAATATTTCCGTATAGAGAACGCATGTGGTAAAACCGTACAGAATATGGCTTGAGAAATACACTTTGGAATTAAATAATAACTGCTCTAATAATAATCAAAACAACCAGAAAAATTACATGATATAAACCCAAACAAGATATATAACATCAGATTAAAATAGTAAAGGCTCCAAGAAGTCGATTACTAGAGAAAGATTTAGGTTTTTCTGAGGCTTTTTGGCTAAAGAGTCATTTCTCTGTGCAATGCCTGCTGCCATTCCGAGGAGCTGGTGTCCCGTGATGCACACTTTGGGAAACCCTGAGGGGTGGACCAGGATTCTTGCATGACCAGCCTGACTGTCTGCAAGAGACACTGTACAATGCCCTAATGCATTCTTTAAAGGAAATTTCAAGAAATCATTATTTTTCTTGTATTTCCTCAATATAACTACCATAGAAATTTGAAGTAATTTTTCTTTTAACCTTTTCTCGACTTTGCTTCTGCAGTGACAGTCTTAGGTTAGTATTATAAACAAGGCAGTATTACTATATTGAAGCTGACATATTCGTAGCCATGGTTGGAAGAGTCAAATATATTAAAGAATGAATGAATTTCAGTATCCATTATAAGAATTTTATCATCTGTGAGTTTGCCATTAACTTCTTTGGAAAACAATATCACAGGTTGTTTTGAAAAGAAGTAATTCTAAATTATATCCAATAGGAAAAATAATTTATTTTGTATCTCAGGTTATGGTTTTGAGTTACATTTTTATCCTTTTACTGTATGGGGACAATGACAAAAACGAGGGAAGAGAAGATGAAAGACTCCAGGTGGCGGTTTGGGGTCCTGTTTTGCAGTCTCCGGGTCTTCTTACCCACCTTGACCATCGCACAACAGCCAAGTGGTTTGCCCTCAAGGCTAGACATGGCGGCCTTGACAAGCCCTGATTCCCCAGACTCAGGTTGTTCATGTGGAAAATGAAGAGCTGAGTAGGGATTGTTGCCAAGGCCCCTTGCAGGTCAGAAACCCCAGGCTTTTACTTTCCCCGGGGCCCTCACAGCCTTCAACAATAGACAAAGCTGTTTGTTCCATAATTAGAGATAAAAGGCTTAGAGACACCTGAGGGAGTTGACTTGCGGGTGCTGATGAGTTCCCTTGTGTGTAAGTGATGATATCAAACCCTTCCTTCTGGAGAGGGAACAGTCTTCCAAAAACTCAAGGCTTCAGGACCAGCACCTGGTGGGTGGGGAGGCCCCACACAGGAGAGGCTGGACGAGGAACAGGAGTTATGAAAGCCAGCTCTGTGAGCCCAGAAGTTTGTGGATGAATAACTCTGCAAGTCTTATCAAACATGCTAGCTAAAATAGTCTAACTAACATAGAACCTTGAGATCAAAAGACTTCCATTCTGTCCTGGCTGCACCTTAGCATGTACTTGGGCCGTTCTTATTCTGAGAGTCCACTGTGTTGTCATCCGCGGCATTCATTCATTCATTTCATTCATTCATTTATTCCTTTACTGTTTTAGAAAAAATGTTTGTAGCCCTTCAGGAGCCAAGCAGAGAAGGTGTTTACTTTAGACAGACCTTGTTAGCAGTCCAGTTAATTATGAACGTATAAAGCATCTGACAGGTGGATGGGACCTCCAATTCCTCCCCTTCACTGGCTGTCACTACTGAATGAGGAAGCACTCCTGCTCAGTAGTGTACCAGCCTTTGCTAACATTCTGTGCCTTGAGCACAAAACTGTCCCTACTGAATTTGGGACAATGAACTCAATCCTATGGACTCCCCTGCTTGTCCACAAAGGCTGAATCTAAAAGTGGGCAGAAAACAGATGCCTCCATGGACTCAGGCTCCCGGCGACGGCCTCCCCAGCTAAGCCTGTCTCCATCCTCCATCCCCATCAAACCACTTCCTGCCTTCTGGGTTTCTGGGGGCATTTAAACAAATACAAGGAGGAAACTCTTGCACAAATTAAACCAACATCACAGGTTTAAGAAAGCTTCATTAGTAGGAAAAAATGCCCCACTGCGAATTTTAAATGTCCATGTGATGCTTTTAGGGGATAGCTCTGAATTCTAGCCTTTAATCCTCAGACACTGTTGATCTTGCTCCCGATGACGGAAATGTTCACTGCAGTTTCACTGCTGAACACGCAAGGGGATTCAGACCTGTTCAGTAAGAAAATTCTGTTTATTGAGCCCTAAATGCATGCCAGGCACTGTGCTGTGCATCGTGAGACAGCAGCGAGCAGCGCAGACACACTTTCCTTTGAAACTTAACGTTTTTCAAAATGGTAGACATGAATCCAGTAGTCAGATACATGCATGCGCCTGCACACACACACACACACACACACACATTTAGAAATGGCCTAGAGGCTGAGAGAGCACAGGTAACTGAGATCAGGCAGCAGCAGCAGCTCCCCTATCTGGAGGGGACAGAAGTGGAATCAGGGCTAATATCTGAGCAAGACAGAGGGGCTGCGGCTCTCTGAGTGGGATGCAGTGGGGGGTGGCACGGGATGAACCAGGACAAGCAGCCTACCCAGCCCCAGTGAGTACACGGGGAGCCATGTGTGGCCTGAAACGATTCCAGGAGCCACAGTGAAAAGGAAAACTACGTGAAGTTGGCGTAAACAGTACATTCTATTTAACCCAGTAGACAGTAGATCCAAATGTTATCCCTACAACAGGTAGTCAGCATTAAACCTCACAGGTGCGACGTGCTGTGCATGTCATAGAATGCGTCCTAGCCTGGGGCCGGCAGTTCCCACTTGGATGGCATAGGTCCAAGCACAGAGAACAAGGACATAGACTCTGAGACACAAGAAATGAGTTCCAGGCATAATAAACCATCGTATTCATTTTCTGGGACTGTCATAACAAAAGACCACAGACCGGGCAGCTTAACCAATGCAAAAGCATTTTCTCACCGTCCTGGAGGCTGGAAGTCCAAGGTCAAAATATGGTCAGGGTTAGTTTCTCCTAAGGCTTCTCTCCTTGGCTTGTAGAGGGCGTCTTCTCCCTGTGTCCTCACAGGGTCATCCCTCTGTGTGTGTCTGTGCCCCAATCTCCTCTTCTCGTCAGGACCCCGGTCCTATCAGATGAAGGCCCACCTCAGCCACCTCAGTTTAACTTAATTGCCTCTTTGAAGGAGCTATGTCCAAATACAGTCCCTTCTGAGGTCCTGGGGGTTAGGGGCTCAACATGGGAATTTGGGGGGACACCATTCAGCCCATAATAGCAGAGGGTTGGGTCACCCGCTCCCAGAAGGAAAGGGGCACAGCAAGGGGTTGAGGGGCAGGTGGGGCAAATCTGCCTGGTGTCATCAGAGTGCCAGGCACAGGGATAGATGCGCGTTTTGATGAGACCCGCAGTGGCCCCTGGAGAAAGCACTGTCAAGGTGCAAGAGTAGGGAGGAGGACCGGTGAGACCCGGCCGAGCCAGATGACAGTGTGCGTGCAGGTGGGGAGGGGGCAATAGGAAGGGCCGGCCCAGAGGGATTGGATCGTGGAAGACATCCAGGCAGTGTGGTCAGCGGGCCTCGGACTTCCGTGACGTGGGCTGTGCAAAGTAGGGCAGTGCTCCACTGAGCATGGGGACAAGAAAGAGCAAGGAGGAGAGCAGGGGCTGCCTTCCTCTCCCTCCCTTCTGCCTTTCTCTCCTTCCAGTTATTTTTCGCCAGCCCTCAAGAACCCCTTGCACTGTAGAAGGACTGGCACCAAGTAACCACCTCTGGAATTCTGATGCCTGTCATTGCATCTTACAATATTCGGAGCTCCACGGCTCTCTTCTCGGGACCCCACACTCGCCACCCTGTCTGACCAAATGCAGAGTTTTTATTTCTTAATGCAAAAGCTTTGGGTCAGCAATTCTACACCCACACACGACAACTTGTATTTAATATCCGGAAGCAGATATGTCATAAGTTGCTAACATCCAAAACGGCGTGTTCACATTTAATTAGGTATCAAAACAAGGCTTTCTCTGTTACTGTGGCTCGTGCAAGAAAATATCATTAAACTTCAGCTGAGCACGTGCTCCTACAAGCTGAGAAAAAGAAGCTGCACAGCCCTGTGGCATTAGCTGCAAATTCGCAATGGAAATTAATCTCTCACTTCATTTGGCTTTTTTATAGTGGCTTTTGACCAAGAATAGCTATCACCTTAATGTGCAATGCTTTGTTTTCTTCCCATAGCAATTTCTTGATGTTAGCAAAGACTGGTGGGCAGTCTTGGCAAAACAAAAAAACAAATAAACAAAAAAGAAAACCAAAAAACCCCCACGTTTCTTTCTTTCTGAAATCATCGTTTCTTTAATAGTGGAGTCATCAATTGTATGATTTTTAAAATTTCTCAGAGATGAGAATAGAGACATCTACCTAATTGCAGAGGCGATGTTACTTGGTGAGCAATCTAACACTATCGAAATCTGAAATCCATGTATCTCTAGCCCAAAAAGTCCATCTTAGCAAACAGCTCATATATTTGCACACATATGCATTTAGGCAGCAAATCAAATTTTGAATAAGGATGTTTACTGCAGCATTTCTTGAGAGCAAAAGCCTGCTGCGGACAGCCTGAACACCCATCAGGTTAGGTGAACTGCAGGGCGTCATCACAACAGAATATTTTACGTCCACACAAAACAATAGGCAGGTCTACGAGGTGGGATGCTCTCTAAGATGTGCTGTTGAGGGTATTGTAGTGATGTCTGTTTATTCAAATATCACATGAATACAGATGCCCCTGTGTGTGTAAAGAACCCCAGAGAGGCACACACAGACATTGTTGCCCTTGGGTCTGGGTGAAGGGGTGCTGTGGAGTCCTGATTAGGGAAAACAAGTCAGGCAGCCGGGACCAAGGAAAAGAAACAGAGGAAGCAGATAAGCTCTAAGTCTGCCTTTCTTCATGGTCCAGGACACAGAGCCCTCCTGTGCAGGTAACTCATATAACTACAATCTTCCTGTGCCTAGTTTATCATCAAACAATTCAATGTATCATCAAACGCCTCAGCTGATAGAAAAATGCAAGTTAGCTCACTGCAACCTGGACATTATCAGTACTGCCCTCTCCAGCACAAGCACCATCCTGTAAAATCCTCAGCAAGCCTTCGTCTCCTGGCAGCCAGCTCCTCTCTTGCTGGCCTGCCCATTGCTTTCTTGCAACATATTTTCCTACTTTCTCTAACAAATCTCCCTTTCTTTACCAACACTTGTCTTGGGAAATTCTTCTTCCCCTTGCATCACCAGCTTCAGATAGTCACTGATCACCTACAAAATATACTGAGGAAGTAACATGACTTATTTTCCAATATATATAATTGTATTTTTTGTGAAAATGGTTTTTAGTTTGCAATCATTACTACTTTTTTACCTTAAAATGTTTGGAAAGAGCTCTCCATCTCTCAGCTTAGGTAACAGAAGTAGGGAAACCAGGAAGGCATATAAAAAGGCGTTGTGATGTCAGTGATGAGATAGGGTCAGGGTTGAGTCAGTGCTAACCTAAGTCATCATTCCCCTCTCAAACTGAGCCAGTACAGGAGGAGTTCCCTTTACGTTTAATGAGCAATCACCCTCAGTTATTGTTTTATTTTTTGCAGGAGGGAGATGGATGGGATGCTGAGTGTGTGTGACATGACAGTTAGAAGGCCAGGTGGGGGGTGGGGAGGGACCCCGCTGGGCTGTGCTTTCCTGCCACAGTGACGTTTTCAAGTCACCAATATACCTTCCATTTCCATTGGTGCAGATCTTAGTGAGAAATGCACCTGCCCTTGGAGTCATCCCTGAGTGTTGTCTGGAGGAATGGCAGCTCAGGGTCTCCAGTCCTTCACTGCCCACCCCAAGGTCTGGAGCTCCGAGTGGGACCCACATGAATCAGGTCAGGGAACAGCAGGGAAGGTCAGGGCAGCAACGAGGATGTCCCCAACTCTGCCCACCCATGCCCAAGGCTGCAGTTCCCACTGGGGTCCCAGCCCTGGCCGAGGGTGCAGCCAGGCTGAGTGCACCATGAGGTGTGAGGCTGATGGTGGCACAGGGTGGTCAGAACAGCCCACAGGCTTCACCGGGACTCAGCCCCCCAGGCCCTCACTGGCGGTTTATGTCCACAAATCCCAATCAGCACAGTCGCTCCCTCACATCCTGCTGCCCAGACAATGGGACGACACGAAGGCTTCTTTTTGGTTACATTGTTTTACTTAAAATAATTGTGTTTTGAGGCATTCCTTTACCCTATATTTGAGCAGAAATGATATTATAAGCAAAGTGCCATCTGCTCAGAGCCTTTAAAAGTAGGCTGTGAATCTAACGGCATATGTGACAAGCAAACATTTAAACTGCTCTGTTTAGAACCGTCACTGTATACGCACTGGCAACTTTAATATTTTCCTCTTCAAACTTCATTAATCTGAAAAGGAGTGGAGGCACAGGGTGGGTAGCTTTTCCCCCCCTCAGCAAGGGCGTGACTCCTGTGGCACCTGAGCCCCCTCCTGCCTGGCCCCAAGTCCCCATCACAACTCACGGCTGAGCTGACCCCAGCCTTGGACACAGGCAGGGGTCTTTATACTCTTGGCAGAAAAATCATTGTCTCAATTTTTTTTGGCAGAAAAAATATGATTATTTAAATAATTTAATGCATTTGTACTATTGAAAATTTATTTTTTGAATCTAATGCATAACTTTAATCTCTTATAAAATCAATCAAAGAGAATAATGAGGCTGTCTTGGTGGTGCCAAAGTTTAGGTCTGAGAATTTAGGATCCAGCTTTATTATTATGTTAGCTTTGGGATCCAATCAAGTCCCAAAGATAGCTGTGTAAGAATATGCAAATAATGGTCATATTTACGAGATGACTCGAAATTAGGGAAACTCTTTCTTTACTTAGGCAAGGAGGAGAAGCCGCCTCTGGAGTCCCTGCAAGAGCAATGGCACGGCCGGGCACGGCGGCTCACACCTGTAATCCCCGCACTTTGGGAGGCTGAGGTGGGTGGATCACCTGAGGTCAGGAGCTCGAGACCAGCCTGGCCAACATGGTGAAACCCCATCTCTACTAAAAATCAAAAATCAGCCAGGTGTGGTGGCACGCACCCGAATTCTAGCTACTAGTGAGGCTGAGGCAGGGGAATCGCTTGAACCCAGGAGGTGGAGCTTGCAGTGAACCAAGATCATGCCACTGCACTCCAGCCTGGGTGACAGAGCAAGACTCGTCAAAAAAAAAAAAAAAAAAAAAGCGCCATGTCATAACCCATGGGAGGCAAGAGGGACTAAGGCTCGTGCTCTCAGTGTGCTGCCTGCAGCTGGGAAATAGGCCTTAGGATACAAATAGCATGTTTAAAAAAACGTAATTTCTTCATTTTAGACTTTGATCACAATTAGCTGAAACTTTCACATGTCAAAGTTCAACATATTTATTGTTTGAAATGATCACTTGCTGGAGAAATCAACAATAAACATTTGTTAATGTTACCATGATACTTATAATAGTATCCTTAATTAACATAAGTGATATCATATTATTCTTTTGCCCACAACGTAAAATGGTCTAAGACAGAGTCTTTGACCTTAAAGTGTATACAACTTAATTAGCAAAATAATGCTTGCACGGAGAGAGAGGCTGGGGTGCACATGGCATCAGCTAACTGTGTGTCAGAAGCCCAGCGGGTTCACGGTCCCATACGTGTCCTTACCCATGTGACGAGGGAACGGGAACGTCCGGCTACTCCCAGAAGATTGATGGGCTCCATCAGCACCCCACAGCCTTTGTTTCTCATGACCCAACCACCATTAGACCTTCCTCTACTTTCACGCAAATTAACTGCTCATCAGTTTCATGATTGCAAGAGCTTGCAGCAGCTGTAGCTTTCAAGGTATGCTTCCTTTAAACCTATTCAGTTCTCACTCTCGCAGCACATGATCCTCTCCTTGTTCGACTCAATTGATTCATTCCAACTAGTTTATAACCAAGCCATTCATTTCATTTAACCGCGGGTCCAGGCCACAGAGAGCCCCTGCCGAGGCCTTGGCCCATCCCCTGCCCCTGCAGATTGATGGCCCGGCTATCAGCACCGCGCTGAAATTAAAGTGCTGCTTCCTCTAACCAGCCTCCATGGGTTTCTGTTTTTGTTTTTGTAGAGACTTTTTGAAGAGGCAGGTGAAAAGCCTAATAGCCCTCAAATACCAAGATTTATTTCACTTGTAAGTGTTTATCCTCTCAGGCCTGATTCAATTTAAAAGGAAAGGAATGGGAAACAGATTAAGGGAAGCCATTCTGGGAAGGCTGAGCCACTGGAGTGGGTGTGGGAGTGTCCAAGCCAGGCAGAGTCCACACTGCAGTCCATCCATCCCGGGGAAGAGGCCACCCTGCCACGTCCGTCCTGCACACACCTGGCCTCCCCCTGGAGGACTGAAGCCCTTGTACCCAGCCCAGCCCCATGGGGCATAAGCGCTGGCTGCATTTTCCATGATGATCCCCATCAGGACCCTGGTTCCAGCCAGCAGAGGTCTGGGCAGGACCCTTGGGGTGTCTTCACTTCTTTAAAGACGTGCTGATAAACATCTGTGGGTCCCTCCTGTGGTGCCTCCCTTTTCTCTGTTGACTTTGTGCTGTACGCAAAGTGAGAAAGGTCAGTCCACATTTTAATGTAGCAAGCAAAAACCTAACAATGGCTTTGAGTTATTGCTTATATTCCATTGTATGAGGCAATGAGAATTTATAGAATTTTGTTCCAGGGAAAATTCTAAATTTTCCCAAGGATTCAGCACTTTTACAAATATATTATTTCACTCTATGATGGATTTTGGTACCTGCCTGTTATTTAGAATTCCATGTGTCAAGTGCAAGGAATGGGAAAGAGAAGAAGGGGGAAAGGCAAAGCTGTACCCATGAAATCCCATGTATGGAGTCATTCATGTTGCTCAATGCTGAGGGTTGACTTTGTCATCCATGGAGTCAAGTTGATCTTGGTGTGCTCATTCAGGTGGCTGCTGTGTGTCCTTCTTTCTCTGTCTCTCTCTATCTCCCTCACAGGCACACGTTCACACAAACTGACATACACGCTCATGCACTCACCAACACACACGCTCACACAGGCTCGCACCCCGGGCTGCAGGCTGGCAGACATGCCCTGCTCATAGAAACATAATCTGGCTTTGTTCCTTAAACTGTGTCACTGTTGGCCCTCCAGACTCGACATGATCCTCTCTGGTCTCCACCCTCCTCATCCCACAGTCCCCACCCACCCATGAGCAAGGACAAGGACCCATACTCAGAACTCACACTATCCTTGGCTTCTGGTTCCACTCTGACCACCCATTCTTGAGCACAGATGAGGCCCCACACTCGGAACTCGCACTATCCTTGGCTTCCAGGTCCTCTCTGATCTCCCACCCATGAGCACAGACAAGGATAAGAACCCACACTCAGAACTCACGCATTCCTGAGCTTCTGGGCTCACTCTGCTGCCTGTTTATGAAGCATTTCCATCACAACTTTTCAAACTGCAAAATCTTTCGGTGAAATCAACTTTTCCTGTTTGCCAGAACCTGACCTGTCTCAGTACCATTTAATAATTAAAAATAAAACAACAGTTTGGGGTTTACACAATAATCAAAATTAATGGATCAGAGTGGCTAAAAAGTGATTAAAACACTATTCCCATTTGGTGAGATGTATAAACCTTTAGTTAAGAGACAAGAGAAAAAGGAAATCTAACACTTTCTACAATCCAGTTAGACAGAAATATTTTAAGAAAAGTGCCCCACTTATTCTTTCTGTTTGAAAAGTTCCAGGAACTATTATTATGTTATTCCAGATATAGAGAATATATATGTGTGTGTGTATATTAAGAAATACATTTTTCACCACAAAGTTTTAACTTTGAATCTTATAACAAACACTTCACATTCTATGCTTCTCTGAGTTCTGAAAAAAAATGTTTTTAGGTTTTCGTACAGGCCCTGGAAGTTTGAATGCATTAAGAAAACATTTAGTAGCTAAGAAAGGTGTCTTTAGTTTTTCCATCGTCTTCTCAGAAAACTTCTCTAAGAAAGAAGTCTGTTTTTCTGTCATGGATTTCAGAGGAATGTTATTTTGGACTTAACACCTTGGAGTCTATAGATGGAGTTTTCATCTGTGCTTTGGAGCATCACTCCGTAGTTTGCTTCTCCTATTTAAATTTGTTAAGATGTGCTTTTGAAACTCACTTCACTCCCTGCAGAGGGTCTTATCATTGTCTCGTTGTGATCACAGCACACAGGCATCTATACTAGTGTGGGCTCCTGGCTCTTTGGCAGTGGTCTTTCAGGCTGACCGCAGCCACCCTTTGCACAATCCTTTTGAGAGGGCACCGTTCAGTGCAGTCTCCTCTGACTCAGGGAGGTTCTGCTTACAGAGTGTGCCCCTCACATCTGGCCTCAGACTCGGCCCCACCACCTTCTTATGTGACTCTTTTCCTTGCCTGCGTTTCTCTGCTCATCCAAACGAAGCTATCATTTCCAAGCTACAATTTCTTCAGAAACAGTTATGATGTCTTTTTCTCTCCTTTCTGTCATCTCAGTATCTCCAAATAAGATCTGTGTGTAAGGCTAACCCACCAAACATTTGCCATGACCCGCCCTGACTCGCCGAGAGTTACCTGGTGAGTCTGTACAAAAACACCAAATGTTTCTCCCACAGCGTCCATCGTGGGTGCAAAGACCCAGGTGGATCTGAGGGCAAACAGACCCCACTCCCTGCTTCGGACCCCTTGGCCCTGTGCATTGCAGCCTTCAAGGAGTTCGCCCAGAAACTGGGAGTTTCTGAACTTTTCATCACTGCAAAATCTTTCGAGCTCACTCCTTCTTCTGCCTTTCAAATAAATTTAGAAATTTTTCATGGAGTTTGTTTGGTTTTCTTCTTTCCATACCCTGCTTCATCCTTTTAGAGTCATGTTCCCCCAAATGTGCTCAGTCAGGTCAGTTGGATTCCTTATGAAACACAATTTTAAAGTTCTCAGAAATAAGATTTAATTTAGAACCAAGAGATGCCTGAATCCTCGGAAAAGTGAATTGCATCTGGGGTCAGACCCATCTCGGTAGGAGTGCTAGCGCTATTTGTTTCTCTTTATGTAAACTCACACAAATATCCCATTGCTCTCCTCTGTGAATGAGAAATCCTGTCTATCCCATAAGAAAAGCAAAGCATGGAAAACACACAAAATGTTGTCTGTAGCAGTGTAGTCATCTCTGCTTCCACGCAAATGAAGCTGTGATGAATGGCAACATTCGATAACCACATGCTTCTTAGCCCATCTCCACAGTGCTGTGATCCCCCCCTGCATTCAGGCCGTGTTTAAAGAGCTATATCATGTGTTGGCCTCATGGGCTTTGTGGCCTTTCACTCTCTCATCTGCAGCCCTTGCCACAGTGATTCTGAATGCCATGAGAACCCATCTGCCCCTGGCCGTCTTCGTTACGTACTGATTTGAATATTATTCTGTTTCTGTAAATACATGCAATTTAAATTTCTTACAGTCACCATAATGTTCTCAACTGCTTCTCAGGATACACCTGGCAATGGTGTTGGGGGACCCCTCTGCTCTCTGGTCTTGCTAACAGAGGCTGTGAGGGACACAGAATGTGTTTGAACCCTGAGAAGCAGTTGAGTGAAGTTAACTGCAGTTGGAGATGGAGTTGACATTCAGAAATTATATCCCAAACCCGGCTTAATCCCAGGTTGCACAGAGAAGAATGGCCAACCGTGGGGAGGAAGCAAAAAGACTACCCCATTCGCGTGGTCCTGTTGGGTCTCTGGTTTGGGGTCAGTTTTGTTTGGTTGGTTGGTTTCTAAGACCGACTTTCAAGGGATACTGATGTCCTTAAAGTGCAAATGGCTTCCCAGGCTGCTGTCTTCATTTGGCGAATTATCTGGCTGCCATTCCTCGAGGCGAGACCCTTGGTGACTCCGCAGAAACACGGGAGGAAACCCGGGTGGGAAGGCACGGACACTGGTCCTTCCTTCGCGTCTGAGCTTGTGGATGAGCTGCTGGCTTCGTGCTGAGGCCTCTGGGTCTTTGACACCCAGTGCTCTCTTATTCCTCCATGTTCTTCCACTTTTGTGGAGCTCTTGTCCACATTTTTTGCACCTGACTGACTGCAACTCTTCTTTTGTGAGTGAGGTTAAATGATTCTCTTTGAGAAAACAGATTTCAAAGCGATTTTAAATATCTCTGTATGACAGCACCCAGGGTCTGCATGGCACATAAATATGTGTCTGTTAAGGAACGAATGTTGTATTCTGGCTGACAGCACCGAAGCTCGGGAATTTCATTTTGCCGTCCCCTGCTGTTGCCCCACCTGCCTGCCCTCGGGTGCCCTCCCTCGCTGCATAGATGCGCCTCACACCCTGAGTCTCTGCGGAGTGCGCTGCTCTTTCACCTGCGACTCTGTGGCTGGGAGGATTGTTCACAGGGAGCCACACCAAAAACCCGGGCCTCGCTGGGTGATAGTATTTGATTGCATGTAAGATGCATGTTGTCAGGCCCCATTGTGAAGCTGGACTGGGCTGCTTGAGAGTAGCAGAAGCCTTGTGTGCAGCCACGGGGTCTCTGAGAGCTCTGCTCACTGGAGGATTGCAGAACAGTGGAGCTCTTAGAAGCCACAGGACCATGCCCTGTGATCACCTCATTTTACAGGTGGGAAAACCATGACCCCGAGGCCAAACAATTTGCCAGAGTCACACGGATAATTCACTGCAGAGCCAGGACTAGAATCTAGGTGGCCTAATTCCTGGTGTAGGGTTTTTATATTCTTTTTTAAGCTCTATTAGTTTGCCTCTTAAAGTTCTGGACTTTCCCGTCAGAGGAAGAAATGGAATCATAACAGGCATAACAATATTTTCTTTGAGAATTTTCTTCCACAAGTTGTTGGGGAAAAGGACATTAAGAACCATAACACATGTGTTCTGGTTTAAAATAGACTGCTTTGAGGAAATGAATTTGAGAGAAATGCATTCTGGTCTGCATGACTTGGACATAAAAATTATTTCATCGCTACTATAAGGTAAACTTTTTCTCCCTGAGCAAAATAAATCAGCTGAAAACAAGTTGGAGACGTGTCTGCAGGCGGAGGTGGCTTCTATAACGAGAAGACTCCCTTCATTCCTGAGATGAGGCTACTGCGTCCTTACATTATTCCTGTCCGCGGGCTGCCTTCAGACCTGACGCTTCCCACTTCTCTCAGCCCCATTTAAGTTGTGACTCCAGGGGTCCTTAACCCCTTGTTCATAGACACACACCCATCACTATTGGTGAGAATACTGTGTTCTACCACGGAGTTGCCAATTTCTGGCCAAAACAAGTAAGATTATTACAGGATCTGATGAGGACGCAGTTCCCCGCTGCAGGCTTCGTAGACTATGAAAGGATAGTGTTTATTTTTGAAGTGTGTGTGTGTCCTGAAAACTCACTCCAGGGCCTGACCCAAACATGCTTGCTACGTTGAGTTACCTCTAGCCAGAAGCCAGCATCAGACGTTTCCTCCCAGCACACTCACAGTGAATTATTAAAGCAACACTGTCCTGAAGATTTGGGAGGAGGTAATAAATGACGGATGAGCCTTTCTCTAATAAAGCTGTAAATCTCTTCACTCGCTCTTTCAGTCCCGCAGTGGGTGCCCTGTTCTTGGGAATCTTTAGAGGAGAACGCTGTGGGGAAAATACCCTAGGCTCTGTCTTCACTTCCAAAAGTGCACACACACATAGTGCAGTGTGTGGGAAGTGCATGGCCCGGGAGTCCTGGCAGGTGATGGGGACCAGCCCTGGCTGAGACGATCTGCACAGTCTTTACAGAGGACCCTGTACTGGCCCCTGTATGTGTGTGTGTGGAGAAGGGTGTTGACGGGCAAAGATGGAAGCAGATGAGGGAGGAGACAAAGGTTATTCCAAGCAGGAGAGGAAAAGGAGGAGCTCAGGAACAGAGTATGGACGATGCGAGAATGTTCCAGAAGTGACCAGAACACCAAGCAGTTTGTATGAATGGCGGATTGCACAGGAAAGAATATGTAGGGAAATGAGTGCTCAGCAAACAGGCTGGGGAGGCCTGGGGGAGTGGGGTTGCCGGCCACAGCATTGGAGCCCTGCCTGCTCTGGGGAGGCCTGGGGGAGTGGGGTCGCCGGCCACAGCATTGGAGCCTGCCTGCTCTGCCAGGCAGGTTAAGTGGCTAAGGTTGCTCTGGGCCTGCTGTTGACTGGAGTCTGTGGGAAGGGAGTTTCCTGCCTTTAAACATTTCTAAGTGGGAGAAAATGCAGCATGCCAAAGACATGTCAACAAATGTTGAGAGTGACAACCCACAGCCTAAGGAGGAACGGTTATCCAGTCGTCCAGGCAGCAGCATCCCCTGCACTCAGTTTCCGTGTTGAGCCCAAGTGATCCGGTCGTTGGAACATTTCCTCATTCAACGACAGATCGTGGCACAGTGGCTTAGACAGATTGTGGCACAGTGGCTTAGACAGATCGTGGCCCAGTGGCTTAGACAGATCGTGGCCCAGTGGCTTAGACAGATCGTGGCACAGTGGCTTAGACAGATTGTGGCACAGTGGCTTAGATGCCGTGTGTGCGTCAGAACAGTCTGCAGCTCTAGGCTCTGGAAACCCGAGTGCTCCCAGCAGACAGTGCTCTTCATTCTGTAACCGAAGCTCTTCCCACCATGGCCATAATGAGGCATTAACATAAAAACACCTCAATTAACCAGGTCACACGAAATGAGATTTTAAGGGCCCAGGAGTTGCACCGAGTGGCACCCGATCACCTTGACTGAAATCAGCCATTCGGTCCAGGACAGATTTCAAGCCAAACTAATAGCACAAGGGTAAATCTCTCATTACTCATTCCATTTATGCAAAATTCTAATGAGCTCTGCTTGGAAAGATATGTGTCTGATGAGACAATACAGGGAGGGAAACAGAGACTCCTTGGCTATTGTGGCGCCCGGCACAGATCTCCTCTAAACAGGGTGCCCACATCATTTATCACCCAAACCAAGACACTCTGAAAAGTGAGACGGCGCTGTTAATAATGAGGCCAGGACGGTCCCCAGCTGCTGGAATGTGTGGTCGCCCCTCCAAGGATGAAGGAGAGGGCAGCTTCTCGATGGCTTTTCTCTCTCCACGGCTGGGTTATCTTCAGAAAGATAAAACACCAACTGCCCCCTATTTGGTGTTCAAAGCTGCCTCTCGGGAAACGGAGCCCAGGGCCTGCGCTTCTTATTGTGAGAATTGCCCCAAATCGTGACTGGTGGAAGCTGATGGGAAAGGACAGGAGAACTCACTCGCTCATGTCCGCACCCAGTGAGCACTGGCCTGAATGCCTGTGTGGGAGCCAGCCCCACCTCCAGCCACGTGGGCACCTGTGCGCTCTCCTCCTCCGTGCTAGGATGTGTCTTACCCAGTGGGTAAGACAACCCCGGACACCAGGGTCCAGGCGGGACATTAGACACAGGACACTAGCAAGTGGCCACGGGGAAGCGGGGAGCAGGTGGCCACGGGGAAGCAGGGAGCAGGTGCCTGGGAGAGGGGCTTGGTGGAGAAACGACAGCAGCTTCCCAGTGTTGGAACAGCCAAGATGCGGAAGGAAAGGGGCCGCACTTACTGCCCAGCCGCACCTCGGGCAAACTCCACAGAGGAGTTACCTGCAAGCAAAGGTGCCTTCCTAAAAGGACCTGAGCCCCTGGCTGTGAACTACGCCGACTTGCTAACCGTACCAGACACGTAAAAGGGACTCCAGGGAGGGTAGAGCACCCCCAAGTCCTTTCAAGCTCTGAGCTTTCAAAATATTGTAGAGGATTAAAAGGGACTTGAAAAGGAGAAAGCCAACAGGTGAGAGGGAGATGCAAGCCCAGGCAGGCCCCTTGCCCGCCTAGAGGTTCTCTGCGACCTTGAGTGTGACCCTGTGCTCGTTACTGTCCTGAGTGCTGGAAGGGAAGATGCACAGATGCTCACCCTGAGGACGCTCACCCCAAGGATGCTCACCCCGATGTCACTCACCCTAAGGTCGCTCACCCCAAGGTCGCTCACCCCAAGGACGCTCACCCTGAGGATGCTCACCCGGAGGACGCTTACCCCAATGTCACTCACCCTGAGGTCCCTCACCCCGAGGACGCTCACCCCAAGGACCCTCAACCCGAGATCGCTTACCCCGAGGTCGCTCACCCGAAGGACGCTTACCCCAATGTCACTCACCCCGAGGGCACTAACCCCGAGGACGATAACCCTGAGGATGCTCACCCCGAGGTCCCTCACCCTGAAGTCACACACCCTGATGTCCTGTGGCATTGCCCTGGGCATTTGCTGGGTGACCGGCCCCTCAGTCAAGCCCCTGCCATCTGCACTCACCCACTCCTTCGGAATTTGAAGCCATAGAAATTGGCCTTTAAAGCCACTAGGCCTGTGCTGTAGTTCCAATTATCCAGTTTGTTCCCTTGGTGTCTCCTGGATGTCAGAATCCAAGTTTACAGGGAAGAATTGGAGGAAAAGTGTGCTTGTAACCGTATGGCTGTTCTCTGCTGTCTGTGAAAAGACATAAAGCCTTGTTTACCGCATAAAAAATACATGCTAAAAGAGCGTCTGACCTGGCTTCCTAGGGAGACCCAGGGAAGCCTGGCCTATCGGTTGCCCCTCAGCAGGAGGTGGGACGGAGCCTGGATCTGCAGAGGCAGAGCAGCCTCGCCGAGTTCATCCTGTGTGTGCTGCGTCCAGGGCAGGTGCAGGAGCCGTGGGCATAACTGCTCCCCACTGTGACAGCCAAAGCTGACTTACACAAATACATAGCTGTAGTGGGGATTTTAAACGGTGAAAAGTGAATCCAACAGCAAGTAGACAGCCACCTTCTTGAGCTTCAAATCCATGAGGCACCAGCAGGCCAGAAGGAGCTCCACCTGGGGGGAATGTGGCTTTGGGTCCTGGCTAGGACACTCCTGCCTTCTTCCCAGCAGGTCCCGTTGTTGCCCGTCCCCAGGGCTCCTGTGGTCTGGGACCCCCTTCAGTGTGGCTGACAGCCCTGCACACCCCTCCCTGGGCAGATGTTCACCTCCTCACAACCAGGCAGCACCAGCCCAGCCCCGCCCAGTACCAGCATGTTCTATCGTTTGGGGGAGGCTCCCTTTAAACATGTCAGACTCCCTTTAAACAAATCTTTTGCACCTGTTTCCATCTTGCAAGCCTAAAACGAGTCCTACTGTTGAAGCATGGAGTGGTCCATGTCAGCAACTTCTGTTTAAGGACTCTGGTGACAAATTCCTCCAAAGACACCAAACCAACACAGCTACAAACAGAAATTGAGCCTTCGGCAGGAAACAGTCATTTTGGTCTGAACCTTCATGTGCAGGTTTTCAGTCCAAACCTCCTCCTTTGTTTATTATCTTATTCTTTAAATTAAAAATAGCATGTTGATGAAATGGTCTCAGGCCCTGAGCCTTGCTCCTTAGCGCTGGGATGAAGGGGAGGTGTCAGCCGCCTGACGAGTGTGAAGGTTCCTTGTTTTCCAGAGCAGGCAGGTCAGGGGGTCTCCTCCACAGATAGAGGGGCTCCCTGAGAACAGGATTGATGCCAAAGAAATGTGCGGGCCCTCCACTCCACAGCGACCCATGAGGTCTGAGTTTGTGAGCACTCATTGGGCCTCACCCACACTCTCTCCATCCTCTTCATGGCTGCCCTGTGACCATCACTTCACTTCCTTGAAACACTCTTTTCATCTTGAAAAAAATTAAAATGAGTAATAGGAGTGTCTGTGGCAGTAGGGCTTTGCAAGTTTTTAAACAATCACCTAAATGTTTCTAAGACCCTCTTGTTTCATTCCCATGAAACTTCTGAACAATTGAGATAAAAATGACAGGGAAGCCAGGCATGGTGGTGCCTGTAGTCCCAGCTACTCCAGAGGCCAAGGTAGGAGGATGGCTTGAGCCCAGAGGTCCCTAGCCTGGAGAAGATTGCAAGACCCTATCTCAAAAATAAAAATGAAGGGGGGAAATTCCAGGCCATTTAACAGATAATATGGTTATGCTTATGTCATTCTCAGGTGCACCGTTAAAACTATTTTTCTTTAAGAGGAATGTCTAAATGTGCTTCAAACATCATGCCTTAACATATTCATGAACTTTAAAAAAAGAAGTTTAAATGCCTAAGTCTATACAAGTCAACGGCTCACGAGCCAGGACTGTCTAAGGAAGCCTTGACCATGCACTCAGCAGTTCTAGGTGGGGGTGTCTAGGGGCCCTTGGGTCTGAGAGCTGCACTCACAGAAGGTTTCGGACAGATCTGAGAAAACAGGGACTCTTCTTCTCTTCGGAGGCAGAAGTGGGACTTTGAGCCTCTCTCATAATTCCCCAACTACCTATTAACTCATTTAATTCGATATTGCACATTTGCCAAGACCCCGAATGGCAATTTTGTCCTAACACGCCGGCAAACCTTCAGGCCTGGATCCTGCAGCCTAGAAGCATCTGTGCACAAGGGCTCAGGTCGAGAGTTAGAAACCGGCCCTGACTCACGGCCTCTTACCAAAGTCAGGGGTGGTAGGATGCAGCCCTTACTCCACATCTTCATCTAACTGGGCTCCAAGTCTGAGCAGATTCAACTCTGACCCACATGGAACTCTGCAGCCCCTTCCTCTGAGCTGCCATTCAGGGCTGAGGCTGGCCTCTGCCTTCCTGCAGGGATCAGAGACATGGCTTCCCTTCACTCCCTGCAAAGGCCTCCCTCGTTGCCAGACGTGTTCACCTTTCTCATTTAAGGAGCCCTTACTAAGTGCATTTCACGACGTTCTGTCATGCAGGGCACCGTGGGTGCTGGACAGAGTCCTTTGAAAGTGGTGTTATCTCAGCCGTTAAAGATGAGACACCACCAGCTCAGAGACTGAGTAACTAACCCTAGGCCTCCAGGCTGTCAGCCAGAACATCCATGCATCCTCGAACCCAAACCTCCAGAACATCCGTGTACCCCCAAACCCAAACCTCCAGAACCAAGGCCCTTTGCTTCTGAAATCTTGCAGACAGCAGAGAAGGTCTTCAGGGAGCTTTCCAACATGAATGGTTTAAACTTTTCCCAGTTGTTCTATTTTAAGCGTTGGACTTCCCTATGACAATTTTCACCTCTTTTACTCACTTACAGTTGATGACTGAGTGGAATGTGACCTCCGGGACCGGTCAAGTAGAGGAGATGCATCACGCTGTGATCTAAAGGCCAGAAATCAAAACCGGGATGGACTCTGTGACCTCCCAACCGCAACACAGCCAAAGGGCTTGACACAAATAACTTGAGGTTTTTGGCCAACGATATTTGCACAGTTTATCACGATTGTGACTATTTCATGCTAGGCTGTATAAGCTTTTTATTCTGACTTTTTACTACAAGCCAGATCCATATTGGTCAAGCCCATATTATAACAAATAGCTCCTACTGAAAATCTTAGTGCCACCAAAGCTTCCAAAATGCCGACCAAGGAAGTCCAGGAAGCCAAGTGCAGCCAGTGCAGACAGATGCAGCCATTCATTGAAATCCAGCATAAAATTCCCTCTCAAGTCACACACATATGACTGGTAAATTTGAGGCTGCTGGGGCCCTAACACTTGCCGATTTGTTCACAAGGGGGTTGGAGGCTTTGAAAAATGGATCTTTCGAAGAATGTATTTTTCCGAAGTAGAGAAGGCACACATATTATGGAACGCACTCACCTCGCAGAGCTGATTCCTGGGCCGTTCCCAGAGGCCTCCCTGCAGCCCTCAGGTCTGACATCGACTTCAGGAGATTGCAGCAGCTAAACATTCTCCTACAGAACCTCACTCTGATTATTCACACATTATTTGGCTGTTATTCTTAGTTTTGCACGTTTAACACATATTTATGTTCACTGTTCTAACATCCTCCCAATAACCTTTCTTTAATATGAAGCAGATATGATTGTTGCTTTTATTTTATGAATGAGAGGATGAAGGCAGGAAGAAGTCAGTAACCCGCCTAGGATCCCATCCCGCAAGTGGCTGAGCGGGGACACAGCTCAGCTGCCCCCTCCTGGGATGCCCAGCAAGGCCTGCCTGGCAGTGAGCAGCGGCAGTGGCTGCTCCGCCTCAGCCCTGAAGGCTCCTGTTCCCCGTCCTGAGCCCCGTCCGTGCAGCACACTCCATCAGAGGGATGCACCGTTTCCTTCATCATCTTTATGACCCGACGTTCCCATAGTGTTCAGTGTTCATTTTTCACATTTTCATCCTGCCATGTGTCTTTCCTGGAATAATCAAGTGTCTCCGACGCAGCTACTTCAATAAGGTATAAGGGACACGTTTCTTTGTTTCTGTGACTACTACCAGAAAGTAAAGAAATCGTTTTGCAACATTTATCATTACCAACTTTTTGTTTCAACGAGTGGGTTTCATCAATATTTCCCTTAAGAAAAAAAAATTATGAACGTTCATTTAGGATATTTTAAGTCCTAGACTTTGACCGTAAGTTGCACACTTACAAAGTGCCTCTAAATACACACATACACACGCACACACACTATGAAATCAACAGATCACTTGTTATGCATCTGAAATATATATGATCTATTATACATATACACGTCCATGTATATTCACCCAACAATATTTACTTTTTATCATAATAAAATTCATGTTTTTACAATGTGAGTTGCAGGTCTTCCCAACGCCAGAGTAACAGACTTTCCAAGTTATCCGTCACCTCTCAGGTCAGTATTGCTGGCCCTGGGAGAGGCTGCACCAAAAGGAATGAGGTGAAGCCCGTTCGGTCCAGCCGACAACTGTGTGTCTGAGGCAGGAGCAGACGTCTCAGTCCGTCCCCCTGGCCCTCCCTGGGCTGTCAGTGTCTCTGGAAAATAAGTACGGTGGCATCTGACACGCCCTGGATGAAACCCGGAGGTTAAAAGCGTGTTTCCCTCCCACGGAGTTGTGCAGTACCCTGAGTGATTACTCTCCATTTCTAGCTCTTAGTTGTCTCATTTGGAAAATGATTTGTCCTCAGTAACTTACTCCATCAGGAAAACTAGACGTGGGGGTTGCTGGATATGTGTTAGCCGGCGGGGGGGGGGGGAAGGGGAAGCGCGTGCGTGGAGGGAGGCAGAGCCTTTCAGTGGGTGCGTGGAGGGAGGCAGAGCCTTTCAGTGGGTGCGTGGAGGGAGGCAGGAGCCTTTCAGTGGGTGCGTGGAGGGAGGCAGGAGCCTTTCAGTGGGTGCGTGGAGGGAGGCAGAGCCTTTCCGTGCGTGGAGGGAGGCAGGGGAAGCGCGTGCGCTGAGGGAGGCAGAGCCTCGCGGGGCCTGCAGGGAGGCGAGGCCGGGCTCGGAGAAGCGCAGTGGAGGCGGCACCAGCAGGGGCAGACCTTCCTGGCGGAGGGGTTTTGTTTGCCTTTTCAGGGCGTCCGCTGGGAGGAATGTCTGTAGTTCCACCGCAGGTTGTTGGTAATGTCAGGGAATCAGCAGCGGTCATTCAAGAAGGATTAACTACGAGCCTGCGAGCCGTTTAGGGTGGCCAGGGTGCTGGACACCCCAGAGCCCTTCCCAGGAACCCACAGG
This sequence comes from Macaca nemestrina, assembly GCF_043159975.1. NCBI lineage: Eukaryota > Metazoa > Chordata > Mammalia > Primates > Cercopithecidae > Macaca > Macaca nemestrina. The sequence continues at coordinate 142,615,482 of NC_092133.1, forward strand.
ACATCCCTTGGCAGCCCGCAGGCCACAGCAGCCCCAAGCCGCAAAGGAGGCTGAAAGACCGAGCGTTGGCAGTGCCCATGGAGACACTGAGAGGGAGAGGAAAACGATGGAGGCTGTCCACACCCGCTGTCCACACCCGCTGTCCACACCCGCCTCACATACCGACTCTCGGGGATGGTGTGGGGCTCTGGCTGCCCTCCGCCCCCACAAGTGGGCATGAACAGGGGCATGTGAACCAAGAGCAAGTATGTTGCGGAAAGACATCCAGTGAGAAAGCGCTTTTAGGTACAGACACCCCACTCCCCCCAGTGCAAGTGAGAAGGGAAAAGGGAAGCAGTGATGTCTCCTTACACTCCTGATTTCCAGATGCCTGGGCATCTCAGTGCAACGTGGTGTCAGTGTCTGTGGCAGAGTCGCTGCATGTTCCTCAATTTGAAACAGTGTTATGGAGCGTCTCTTAATTGCAGGTTACTGCATGTGGTACACAGGGCACACTGTCGCAGCTCGAAAGGTGGCACCAATGCTCTGGGAATGTAATGTTATAAGGGCAGAACTGAGGATACGAATTGTCTGCCCATTCCCAGGACTGGAACAGGTGACAGAATCCAGAGAGGCACACGGGAGATGCCACCCCCATGGGCAAGTTGGCTCTGTCCCGATTCTACATCACATCTCCTTCCACATGCCCTGAGTCTGCAGGCAAATGCATGTTACTAGAAGGAGCAAAGCGGGTGTGGTGGGTGGTGGTGGCTGTCTCCTTCCGAACATCTCCAGGTTGATAGCAGACTTAACCTCTGCATCATCTGGGCTGGAGTTAAACAATATGATGAGTTTTGTAAACAAAAAAAAGCACAGCAAAACCACACATGCATCCTTTACTGGGGCAAGTATGGTGAGGTGCTCTGGTGGGATGTAATGAATAGAAAGTTCTGAGGAGGAAGAGGAACAGAGCACGGAACTCTTGGGGCTCAAGGCGGGTGGGGGCGAGATCACGAGAGCAGACGCTGTGGCTTGCCGAGGCCCAACACCCCCACCCCGGCTGGGTCCCTTGGAAGAGGAGAAGTAACCGGCAGTTGTAAGAACAGGCAGCGAGCTGGAAGATTGTATTTGAAATGTGCATGCGCAGCACGGAGATGAAATTACCTGTATTTGACCTTTCCTTTTCTTTTCATAGAAAGAATTTGGAATTCCATTTAAAAATCAGAATCAGGAAAAGGCTTGAGGTGTGCAGCCGACTCACTCAATAGATTATAATAAGCATGATTCACATTTGTCTGTGGCACTGACGTTCTGCCCCCATCCCTTCCAGACGTCTGAGTTTCCCATTGTCTGGAAGCGTTTTCGCCAGGGCTCCTGCGCAGACATCCTAATCACCTGCTCCTGCTCCTGCTCCTGCTCTTACAGAACCAGGCAGGGCTGCGTTGAGAAGCAGAAACCTGCCGCACGGCTCAGGAAGCCTGAGTGTTGGCCCCGCTGCGTGCCTAGGTTCCGTGGGGTGTTTAAGTCACAGCCTTTCTGAGCCTTGGGGCCCTGAGCAACAGTGAGTGTTGAGCTTCAGTGGGGTTGCACACTCGTATGTCCAGGTCAGTGGGGTTGCACACTCGTGTGTCCAGGTCAGTGGGGTTGCACACTCGTGTGTCCAGGTCAGTGGGGTTGCACACTCGTGTGTCCAGGCACCAGGTTCCTTCTAGGAATGAGTCAAGTGTGGCAGGGCTGGTATGCGTGGCAGGGCTGGTATGCGTGGCAGGGCCGGGGCCACTGGGAGAGGAGTGGCTGCTGGTCAGCATCTGACAACAGCTCATGGTGGTGACTCAGGTTCGAGAAGCATGAGCCCCTGGTGTTTCAAGGGAAGCCAATAGCCAAAATCTTACTGGAACAAATCTCGGTTTATAAGCTGATGAATCATTTGAATGCTTTGAAATAACGTGCCCTAAGTAAAATCCATCGGCTGCTTGGTTCAGCCCTCTAAGGACCCCTGTTCACACTCTGGGAAATAGAATAAATGTTATTTCTGAAATTCCATGTGCTAGGAAGGAAATGATGCAAAACCTTTTAACTTACTATGATACAAATTAGTATGAAAATTATACCCAAACATATTGGCTGTTAACAGAAGAAAAATGAAGGTCTGATATATAGGCTGGATTATAAAGATATCTTTCCAAATATTCAAAATGTTTAGTGTAGGGTTCCACAGGGCTGTGCCTTCCCCCTGGGAACCCAGGAGGCTTCACGAAGGCCTGAGACTCCAGACTGGAGACATGGTCAAACGTGAGACTCACAGACACCCTGTATCCACACGTGAATGGTTTCTTCCTGCGTGCGAGTCTGCATGTGTCTGTGCTTGTCTATGATTGTGTCTGTGCTTGTCTCTGTGAGTGTGTGTGTGTTTCTGTGTGTGTCTAGGCATGTCTCCCTGTGAGCGCTTGTGTGTCTGCATGTGTCTATGTGTGTTTGTGTCTGTGTCTTCATGTGTCTGTGTCTCTATGTGTTATGTGTGTGTTTGTGTCTGTGTGTCTGTGTCTGCATGTGTCTGTGTGTGTCTCTATGTACTACGTGTGTGTGTTTGTGTCTGTGCATCGGTGTCTGCATGTGTCTGTGCATATGTCTGTGTGTGTCTCTATGTGTCATGTGTGTGTGCTTCTTTCACACAAGGTGGGTGGGTGGTGGAAACTTCCAGGGAGCCTGACTTTCAAGTCCTCGGGATCGGCTGACTCTGAGACCTCTGTTCCCCTCTAGGGGTTGACGCCAACCCCACCGGGGGACATGCCTGGCATCATCTCCTCAGGCCTCACTAGCCCTGCACAGCTCTCTGTGGAGCTGAGGGATCTTGGTGAAGCCCTGATGAGGAGTCTCACCTGTAGGACGCCTGGGAGGTGCCACCTCACCCTGCAGACCTGGGCTCCTCGTCTCACTGTAGCATGAGGCAGGCAGCAGGCTAGGGCTGGGCTTGCTGCACGAAATGTCCTCTCCATTTGTAATTCCCCAGTGTTGTCCTCAGGTCAGCCCCAGGGGCCAAGGGGAGACAGTCATGGCCAACCAGCCCAAGGTAAAAATAAACTAGCTACTGCACTGGTCCTTCCTACAGGGCCGGTGCCACCTGACCAGGCTCTGTCACACATCATAAGACCTTTGCCACCAGGAGCTCGCAGAAGATGGTCCTCCCGAATGTAACAGAAGCAGCCTGTAAGCAGCACAACGGGAGGACTCTTATTTAGAAAGAACGCTCTGGAAAAGATTAGAATGCCTTTCTCCTTCCATTAATAAATATGTGAAATATAAATCAATCTTTCCTCGGGGACCAGGGCTTATCATTATGAAAATTGCTTCTCATAAAGTGCCGCAGAACAGTGCACACGGGGCCTCTTGAGATGGTGACAGTGTTGGTCCCTTCAGTGTTCAGCCCTAATTGCTATTTGCTGTTTGAGTTCTTGACCTGAACGTGGGTGATTCACACCACTTTTCCCGACCTCCAGTGAGCCCATCAGCCCCACCACTGCTGCTAATTGGCTCATTTGCATGCACTGGGACTTGGGAAACCACGCAGGAATCCAAGCTTTGTAGATGCCTATCTAAAATATTGGTAAACGGTCTCTGAGTCATATCTGAGAGGCTTTCCACTGCACTAACAGCACACGTATCAGTGCCTAAAGTTTGAGAAGTGTATTTTGACCATTCCCATGTCCTTTATGCTCATTCCTGGAGGAGATGTGTCACGTGACTGGGTTCTAGTGAGCTGTAACACATGCCAAAGAAAAATTCAGGACAGCAGTTAAGCAGAGAAGGAAGACTTCACTCAAGACTACTGCAATGGGAGAAAGAGACTGAATCCGCGTCCAAATGCACCGGCAGCCAGTGGGGATGGCAGCTGAGTGGCGGGGCGAGGGCTTGGAGGGGAAATCACAGAGGGCTTCGGTTAATATCATTAAGGGTGAGGGCACCAGCGGCCAGTGGGGATGGCAGCCGAGTAGTGGGGCAAGGCCATGGAGGGGAAAATCACAGAGAGCCTCGGTTAATATCATTAAGGGTGAGGGTGAGCGTCCAGCCCACTGGCTCAGCGGGATTCCCGCTAACGCTTCATCCAAGGAGGGCTCACAGGACCCAACCAGCCTTTAGCCAAGGAGGGTGTCCTTGTCACAGAAAGAACTGTCCTAATGTTCTCACCCAACATGTTCCACCCGAGGCCCCACCTGATCCATTTTCTTATGTTTCAGGTTAATATCTACAGTTAGGATTTTTTTTTTCAGAAAGGTTATTAAACTTGAAAGATAGTGCTTGTAAAGTTCACAAAGAGAATTAATACAAATGGAAATCAGAATTTTACCATTGCATTCAGAAATCACTATGAGTAACCCAAAATGCCTCTAATTTGTGGCTTTTTAGGACAGTTGAGCAGCATTCTTGCTTGTTTACCGAAGGGCTTGCAACAAATAATTCAGGACCTATTTTGAAGCCTGCTAAGTGTGGGCTGCATAAACTGTCAAGCATCCTCCAATTATGGTAAACACCCCTTTGAATATTCAGCTATGAAAACAAGGACCTCTCAGTTCCACTGGAGATGGAAAAATTGCCTAGTCCACACCTTTTAAGCAACTGCTGTTTATAAATGGATGTTTTATTTTCCTGGTATAATCTATGAAATTAAAATGTTTTCATTAGCAAAAATGTTTACGAGAACCCCATTTGCAATTTCGTATGCAATTGTACATGCAATTTTACATATATTATATGTGAGTTCAACTTAAATACACCAAATTTGAATGTCTCTATAGTCCTTAAAAAATAACTAAATCAGAGGTTTGCATGTTTTATAGGCCTCAAAAAACATATGATTCAGTCCTGATGCCTAAAGAAAAGAGACAGAGAGAGAATCAGAAAGATCCTAGGTGTAAACTCGCAATATCTGAATAATTATCATGTGACATTTAACTTAATGTTTGATTCATCATTCTCGGCATTTCATGAGCAAGATCATAAAATCTATGGTTTTAGATTAATTCTATTTGGGACAATTTATGCAAATAATTTCTCATACAAATGTACTTACTGTAAGTGCAAAGACATTTCCTTAAGTCAACTGCCATTACAGATGTTAATTACATAACAATAACTAAAAAACCTTCTATGCTTTTGGTAGATTACATTGGGAGTCCTTGCAGAGCGTACACAAATTCTAAAAGTACGTCAACATACATGTTTGCCAAAAGTTCCTATGCTAGCCTGAGCAAATGGGTCTACAAAACCCTGGGTCAACTTGGATGGGTTGAACTGTGCTGGTCGAAGCTGATGCCATTAAATACTGGCCATCTTGAGTCTCAGAGTCTTTCAAATATGAGTTTAAAATGTTAGAGCTTATGGGTGGATGACAGCTGTGTGTGGGTTCCCGCATTTCCAATGCCCAGATGCCCTCGCCCCTCAAAACAATGAAGCTAAAAATCAGGATTGGAACCAATGTTAGGAAATTGAATGTTGATGAGACGGTTTCCAGCACAACATTCAGAATTCCCCCTCGGCTGCAGGAGGACGCTGGATACCCCAGATGGGGCAGACCACGGGAAGCAGGGAAAACTAATGGGCTGGCAGCGGCATGTGCCTGACAGAAACGCTCAGGCAGCTTTCCTGTGGGAACGTGATTGGGGGAACACAGTCTGAGCTGTCTTGTAGCAATGCCGCATCTGGTCATGAGGATCACCTGGACGAGAGAGGCTGGGACGTGTGCCACAGCCCCCTTCGGAGGCTCTGGTTCACAGATGAGCTGCAGCCCAGGAGAATGTGGATTCAGACGCTCGCCCTGGCAGGGCAGGCAGGGAGGGTTGTCCTCAGTGCCCTGCCGGCTCTCAGGGCTGCGCTGTCTCAGAAAGGCCTCTGGCTGCTGTCACCCTGGCACTTGCTCCAGCGGGGCCTTCCTCTCCTCCCAGTTCTATGCAGCCCTGAACCCTCGTGCCCTCCTCTTGTGGAATTTTATAGCGGTGCCACCTCCTCTACTCCTGGGTTCTTGGCACCTAAATAATCCCTGCCCACCCTATCCAATGCTGGTCTCAGCCTGGAGCCTCCACGCCCGGTCCTTCCACCCAGCAGGACTGTGGCTGGGCCCCGGCTCCCTGCAGGCCACGCCGTGGGTCCCCAAATGTCAGGCTGAGCCCTTGGAGTGCTTTGTTCCCGTGTTGTCCTTGTCCATCCTCTGACACCACCGTGCTGCACCCTCATTTACTGTGGGCCTGGAGGCCTCAGGCCAGCCCTGAGATGCTGCAAACCCAAGGAGACCTCGGAGCATCCACGCCGCTGGCCTGAGGCCTCCTTTGGGGGACACAAGGGCCCCAGGGAAGTGTCATCTCCAGGGACTTCGCAGAGAAATGCCCCTCCCTGCCCCTCAACCCCGGCCTGTGCCGTCTTTCTCTTGATGTCCTCAGGAGGGAGGAGTTGGATTTCCCTGAGCTGCCTCAGAGTGGCTGACATTTCCGCTCCCAGTGGATGATCCCTCCTTGGTGTGGGGCACAGACCATGACCCTGGGCTGGACCCCGACGAGCAGGGCCTAGCACTGCCCATGCACCACCTGGGTTGGGGGCCTGGGGATTCCCTCCCTGGGCCTCGGGTGCCCCGCATGCAGAAGGCATTCAAGGAGGTCCTCTCGGGTGTGGGCCTGGTGCTCCTGCGCTGGCAGTGGGGGCAGATGTGTGCTGTTCCCTGGGTGGACGCGAGTTCCCCACGTCCTGATGCATCCTCCATTTCCATGGCATCTCCCCCAGCCACGCTCTGTGTCTGCACACGATACCTACTCATGTGCTTTTCCAATGAGCTGGGAACAGTGGTGAAGGCTTTATATTAATTGCCATGTGAAGTCTTAAATATTAAGGAAAGATCTAGGGCAATAAGCCAGGGAGCCCGGGGAAATAACTAAAATTAAAGACGTTGAAGTTGGAAGTTAGCAGTGACCTAAGCTTTTTTTTTTTTTTTCTTTAATTATGGTTCCAGTACTTCCTGTGGAAAAAGTGAAACTTAATACAAGAAGTTCCGGCAGCTCTGGAGATTTTAATGACAAAGTATGGGGGGCTCCTTCCCTCTTGCCCCTGGCCAAGGTGTCCACATGACACACCTTGAATTTCACGGGTCCCTGGTGTTCTGTCTTTCGGTTCTGTGGCCTCCCAAGTGCCATCTATTTTCTGTATTTCCCTTCTCCAAATTTCTTCTGCCATCTCATTCTAAGCAGTTAAGCCCACGCAACTCAGTGGGGCACGGAAGAACACCGGCAGTCTCGAGGAGCCTTTTGGGAACAGAGCGATGAGGACGCAGCACACAGTACCCTAGGGTGGGGAGGGCAGCTGGGGTCAGCCGCACGGGATTCCCACGTTCCTCTTGCCGTCTGCTGACTGTGATCTTTGAGAAGTTACTTCACCTCCCCAGTCTTCAGCTACTTGTCAGAAGTCGAGGGAGGCTAGTGCACTCCTACCAGACCACCGGGACAATGAAACGAGATGATGAACACAAGAGATGCCCAGCACACAGCCTGCTTGCCGTAAACAGCAACTCTTCTTACCAACTCCTAAAGGCCGTTAGTGAAATGCAGTTCTCTGGACTGTGAAGCCTCTTAGAAAGAAGCCGTGACAGCAGCGTTTGTGGGTCATTAGGTCAGGTCTTTGAAGGATGTGGAGCAACAGGAACTCTCATTCATGGCTGGTGGGAGTGCAGGATGGTGCAGCCACTGTGGAGGGTGGTCTGGAAGTTTCCTACAAGCCGAACACACTCTGATCATATGATCTAGCAAGTGCCTTGATACTGACCCACAGGCATGGAAACACAAGCACACAGAAACCCGCACACTAACCCACAGGTGTGGAAACACGGGCACACAGAAACCCGCACACTGACCCACAGGCATGGAAACACAGGCACACAGAAACCCGCACACTGACCCACAGGTGTGGAAACACAGGCACACAGAAACCCGCACACTGACCCACAGGCGTGGAAACACAAGCACACAGAAACCCGCACACTGACCCACAGGCATGGAAACACGGGCACACAGAAACCCGCACACTGACCCACAGGTGTGGAAACACGGACACACAGAAACCCGCACACTAACCCACAGGCATGGAAACACAGGCACACAGAAACCCGCACACTGACCCACAGGCATGGAAACACAAGCACACAGAAACCCGCACACTAACCCACAGGCATGGAAACACGGGCACACAGAAACCCGCACACTGACCCACAGGCATGGAAACACAAGCACACAGAAACCCGCACACTAACCCACAGGTGTGGAAACACGGGCACACAGAAACCCGCACACTGACCCACAGGCATGGAAACACAGGCACACAGAAACCCGCACACTGACCCACAGGTGTGGAAACACGGACACACAGAAACCCGCACACTGACCCACAGGTGTGGAAACACGGACACACAGAAACCCGCACACTAACCCACAGGCATGGAAACACAGGCACACAGAAACCCGCACACTGACCCACAGGCATGGAAACACAAGCACACAGAAACCCGCACACTAACCCACAGGCATGGAAACACGGGCACACAGAAACCCGCACACTGACCCACAGGCATGGAAACATAGGCACACAGAAACCCGCACACTGACCCACAGGTGTGGAAACACGGACACACAGAAACCCGCACACTGACCCACAGGTGTGGAAACACGGACACACAGAAACCCGCACACTAACCCACAGGCATGGAAACACAGGCACACAGAAACCCGCACACTGACCCACAGGCATGGAAACACAAGCACACAGAAACCCGCACACTAACCCACAGGCATGGAAACACGGGCACACAGAAACCCGCACACTGACCCACAGGCATGGAAACATAGGCACACAGAAACCCGCACACTGACCCACAGGCATGGAAACACAAGCACACAGAAACCCGCACACTAACCCACAGGCATGGAAACACGGGCACACAGAAACCCGCACACTGACCCACAGGTGTGGAAACACGGGCACACAGAATCCCGCACACTGATCCACAGCCATGGAAACACAGGCACATAGAAACCCGCACACTAACCCACAGGTGTGGAAACACGGGCACACAGAAACCCGCACACTAACCCACAGGCGTGGAAACACAGGCACACAGAAACCCGCACACTGACCCACAGGCGTGGAAACACGGGCACACAGAAACCCGCACACTGACCCACAGGTGTGGAAACACGGTCACACAGAAACCCGCACACTGACCCACAGGCGTGGAAACACGGGCACACAGAAACCCGCACACTGACCCACAGGTGTGGAAACACGGGCACACAGAAACCCACACACTTACCCACAGGCGTGGAAACGGGCACACAGAAACCCACACACTAACCCACAGGTGTGGAAACACGGGCACACAGAAACCCGCACACTAACCCACAGGTGTGGAAACACGGGCACACAGAATCCCGCACACTGATCCACAGCCATGGAAACACAGGCACATAGAAACCCGCACACTAACCCACAGGTGTGGAAACACGGGCGCACAGAATCCCGCACACTGATCCACAGGTGTGGAAACACGGACACACAGAAACCCGCACACTAACCCACAGGTGTGGAAACACGGGCATAAACCCGCACACTAACCCACTGGTGTGGAAACACGGGCACACAGAAACCCGCACACTGACCCACAGGTGTGGAAACACGGGCACGTAGAAACCCACACACTGACCCACAGGCGTGGAAACACGGGCACACAGAAACCCGCACACTGATCCACAGGTGTGGAAACACGGGCACACAGAAACCCGCACACTAACCCACAGGTGTGGAAACACGGGCACACAGAATCCCGCACACTGATCCACAGGTGTGGAAACACGGGCACACAGAAACCCGCACACTGACCCACAGGCATGGAAACACGGGCACACAGAATCCCACACACTGACCCACAGGCATGGAAACACGGGCACACAGAAACAACTGTTTATCATTGCCAAAACTTGGCAGCAGCCAGATGTCCTTCAGTGGGTGAATGCATAAACAGTAGTACATCCGGACCAGGGAATGATATTTCATGCTAAAAAGAAATAACCTGGCCAGGCGTGGTGACTCATGCCTGTAATCTCAGCACTTTGGGAGGCCGAGGCAGGCGTATGAGACCAGCCTGGTCAAGATGGCGAAACCCCGTCTACTAAAAATACGGAAATTAGCCAGGCATGGTAGCACCTGCCTGTAATCCCGGCTACTCAGGAGGCTGAGGCAGGAGAATCACTTGAACCCGGGAGGCAGGGATTGCAGTGAGCCGAGATCGCGTCACTGCACTCCAGCCTGGGTGACAGAGCAAGACTTTGTCTCAAAAAAAACAAAAAAAATTCATCTATCAAGCCATGAGGAGACATAGAGGAAGCTTAAATGCACATTATTTAGTGGAAGAAGCCCATTTGAAAAGGCTACAAACTGTGTGATTTCAACTCCATGACGTTCTGAAAAGAGCAAAACTACGGAGACAGTAAAAAGATTCATGGTTGCCAGGGGTTGCTGGGAGGGAGGGATGGACAGGTGGAGCACGGAGGGCGTTTTGGGAGTGGCCGTGCTCTGTAGGAGTCACAGCGGGGACATGCACCTGCCGAAATCCTCAGAGCCGCACAACGCAGAGTCACCCAGATGTAAATGTAGCCAATAATAATGCATCAAAATTGCTTCGTCCATCGTAATCAATGCGCACACGGACACAAGATGTTAATAGTAGGACGAACTATGTACAAGGAGGTGGCGTGTGTGGGAAGTCTCTGTACTTTCTGCTCAACTTTTCCGTAAACCGAAAACTGCTCTAAAATAGTCGATCGCTTTTAAAGTACTTTAATTGCACACTATAAAATGTATTGAACTTATAAAATTTATTAACTGAATTGACCAAATAGTTCAATTGAACATTGCAGCTAATCACATCCATTGGACTTACATGTAGCTTTGTCCTGTGTCTCCCTGGTGACATTGTGTCCTGTGTCTGGTTCACCAGCAGTTCTCTGGGTCACACCCTGGCATTTTGCTGATGCTTCCAGGCCACATGTGTACAAATGTCTGATCCATAGAAACCAGAGCAGAGATGGCCACTGCCTGTCAGGAGCCGGTGCTCCTTCCCCTAGAGGGGTGCTGCCGGGAGACGTCGCCCCAACTGCCTGCCCAGCACCCTGGGCACCCGGAGTGGTCACAGCAGGAGTAGAAATGACTGGAATCATGGCCAGAGCCTGCAGACTCCTCCCTGCTGTCCTCTGCTCTGGCCTGCTGGATACCATGGGTTTCGAGGGGCTGTAGTTCACTGCAGACCCTAGCCTCACCCAGATTTGACAGTTCTGGAACAAGAAATAAACTCGTTCCAGTTTTTAATAGCTGTGGTAAAATTACCACAAACTTAGCAGCATAAAACCACGCCATTTGTTACCTTATGGTTCTGTGTGTCAGAAATCTGGACCTGCATAGCTGCACCAAGTCCTCTGAACAAACTTTGCAAGGCCGGAGCCAAGGGCAGACAGGCCAGGCTCTGGTGGGGGGAAGGGATCCATGGGGAAGCTCTGCAGGGGGCTCCAAGGGCCCTGCCCCAGTTGGCTGGCAGGGCGCTGGCTGAATTCAGTTCCTGAGGCTGAGGACAGAGGCCCGTCTCCTCTCCTCTCCTCTCAGCCGGGGCCAGCCTGGGCTCCTGGAGGCCGCCTGGATGAATTCCTCCTCAAACCCGTGGGCTGGGCTCCCCTCCTCCCCAAACCTCTCTGATTTTAGTGGGAGAAAGTTCTCTGCTTTGAAGGGTTATTGGATTGGGCCAAGGCCAGTCTGGGATATCGTCCTACTGCAGGGTCAGTAACCTCAATCACATCCTTAAAGCTCCTTCAACCCTGAAAAGTAACATGTCTGGGCCCGGGCTCAGGGTGTGGGCCTCCCCGAGGACTCCTGGGCTCGCTGCACGTGCCCTGAGAGGAGCGGCTGCAGTGCGGGTTCGTCTGTCAGAGCGTCTGCCGCTGCCTCGGTGCCTGCATTTCCCCTTCTTCAGCCTGATGTATAGCTCTAGCCCCCTTTCCTCCCCAGCGGCAGTGCGGTTCCGCGGAGGGAAGACGGTGAAGCTGCCAAGAGAGTTCAGTGCCTGGTTCTCCCCATCCCTTTGCACTTGGGAGATTTGGGCACCTGTGTGAAGTCGGTGTCTGAAGTATCGTCTGTGCAATGGGAGTGACTGTGGCGTCTGACGCAGGTTTGGAAGAGGATCCTGGGCACCGCGTCTGCTGGTTCCTGTCTGCTCTGTGAATGCCGACCCTCACGTGGCACCCTCCCTCTGTCCCTACTCTGGGCTGGTTCTGTACTCCCGACCCTGGCTCTGCTTCCCCTGCTAAGGCCCACCCTCTGCTTCACTTGTCTGCACTCTGGGTGCTTGCCGGGGCCCTCCCCCAGCCCCTGCGGCCCCTTCAGACAGGACAACTTCCAAGGCATCCCATCAAATGAAGACCATGAAGAAAAGAAACTTGGCCCAAGGCAGTAAATCCTTCTAATTCTTTTTGTCCTCTCCTGGGTGATGAGATGAGAGGATGTTAGGGTGGGGAAGAAAGGGATTACCTACGAGACATGGGCCATCTGTGACTCAGGAAACAGTGGAAACCCATCCTCCCTCTCGCTAAGGTACGCGACACCACGGGGAACGTGCCCAATTACGACCCAGAGAAAGTGACAGGGACAGGGCCTGCGGAATGTGTCAGAGTTAAGAGAGAAGGAAGGAAACACGAAAAGTGGCTTAAAGACAGGTTTATTTTGGAGAATAAACATGAAAGGGGCTTCTGGCTGATTGCGGTCAGGAGCATTCACTTACAGACTAAGGGTATTTAAGGGTTTAAGGAGGGGAGCTTATCACAGGTTCGGAAAGTTTGTGTGTGAGGGAAAGTTTATTGCAGGTTCGAATGTCTCTGTTTGAAGACGAGGTTAGCTCAGAGTTAGCAAGTTTCTGGTCAGACAGGGGTTTATCTCAGGGTTGGAATGTTTCCAGTCATGCTGATATTAACCATTAGGCTGACGTTTTGGGGCTAGATTTAGGCGGTTTTTAATCAAAGAGACCTGAAAACGGTGGTGTTTGTCTAAGATGGCGATGCTCCCGCTCTATCAGAATGTGGTTAAACACGCAGAGGAACGAAGGCGAGGCCAGACGTGTACTGACAGGTGTGGATCAAAAGTTCAGAGACTTTGGGGCCAAGGTGCAGGGCTGGGGGTGGGCAGGTGTCCACGGATACCATGACACCAGATCCAACTCCACTCCCACTCACCTGATACACGGGCTTCCAACAGTGGCTCCAGGAAGCATCAGAGGGACACAATTATAAGACAAATCCACCCTTTTTCTGGCGTCTTAGGCCTTAGGAGTTCTGGACGACGGGGTGAAATCCCAGGGCCTCTGGAGCCCCAGACACGAGCTGTTCGTTCCCTCTTTACCCCTCATTACATGCAGTTACCTGTGGCTGACGTGACCGGCCACCACTCCACCCCAGTTTAATCCAACATGCATAGTCACGCTTGTCTGTAAACTTCCCAAAGGTGGGACCTTACGACCGACTTTGTTTCCCTCACGTGACTATATTAATAATTAATAATTCCTGGCACAGAGTGAAATGCTCAATAAATGTTTGTTGAACCAAACTAAACAACACCCAAGTGCTGTTAATGCACCTGCGGTAGGAGATTGACGACTTTCTGAGCACAGGCTCGGTCACAGGGAGCTTCTACTCTGCATCCTCCACTCCCAAGGCTGGAAGGGGGCAATGGAGGAGGAGGGTGGAGGCAGCCGCAATGCCCGGAGGCTCACAGGACACTGGGGGAGAGGAAGGAAGGCAGGCGGTGAACCAGGAAGCTGCATGACTCCTCGCCCAGGCAGGGCAGGCAATGGAGGAGGAGGGTGGAGACAGCCCCTGTCCCGGAGCCTCACAGGACACTGGGGGAGAGGAAGGCAGGCAGGCGGTGAAGCAGGAAGCAGCATGGTGAGTCGCCCAGGAGGGGCAGGGCCCAGCAGGAGCTCCCCCTGCAGATGTGGGCGTGGGCGAGTTCACCAGGCTCTGAAAGTTGGGCTGGGATTGCCCGGATCTTAGACAAACGCGTCATATTCCAGCCTCCTCGTTCCACAGCAGGAGACGCACTGAGAATTCAGACTAAAGTGACCAAGGCCGGCACTGGGGCTCCAAGCTCCTTCCAGGGAAGAGGGATCATTCCACTGTCTGAATCGTGTTTCTGTGCATGTGTTAGTCAGTTTTGTTTATTCGTTTTTTAGATGTCGCACGGGGACCCCCATTTTCTGTCCCTGTGCCTGGCTCCAGCCTTCCCTCAGCTCTCAGACAGGACGGGGATGTGAGCAGCAGAGGAGCCCTGGGCAAGCCAAGAAGGACTCCCCTCCCCGTTTATTTAGCAGATGTGGAATGATTCCGTCTTTTTATTGTAATGCAGATTTACAGTGCAATAGGCAATCTATTTTTCAATTTGGGATACCGCCGCTGATAAATTAACAGATGTCGATTGACTTTTTCCCTCCAGTCCCCTGTTTATACCTGACAGGCCTGCTTTATAGCTGAGCAGTTATTTGAAGTTATAAACATTATAATTAGCAATTTTTTAATTAGGCTGACAATTAACAGGAGATTTGCAAAGCTGCTAATTTGACATGTCATACTCTCCGTAGTGCTTATGTTAACCACAACTTGAGTGAATTCGATTGAACAGAACCACAGTGTCTGGGAAAAAATCAATCTCAGAAGAACCCTTTCTCCCCACTTGGATGGCTTCATGGCACTTGGACAGAGAAGTGGAAACTCAGAGATTTTGCAGGATGACAATACTGACAGCTGAACCCCAAACAATAGCGGCCTCCGTGAGATTGGCTCAGAGCACACAGCACAAAGGCAGGTCCTGCTAATTGCATCTGAGGCTCTTGCTTCAAAGTCTTGCCAACCTAAGGCAGGTTGGAGGCTCCATTCTGATGCCAGTTGCTCCTTAGACCTCATTGCCAAGGGGACCTCCTAATGCAGATGCCAGCAAGGGCTGTCGTGACAGAGGCTTGTCCTGTATTGCTGGGAGCTTCCCCAGCACCACTGGGTCCTGTGCTGATGCCAATGGAGTGGTAGAGAGATAGAAAGAGAGACAGAGAGAATCAGATAGAGACAGAGAGAGAGACAGAATCGAATAGAGACAGAGAGACAAGAGATACACAGAGAGACAGAGAGAAACAGAGAATCAGAGACAGAGAGAATCAGATAGATACAGAGAGAGACAGAGAAAAACAGAGAGAAACAGACAGAGAGACACACAGAGAGAGACAGAGAGAATCAGATACAGAGAGACACAGAGAGAGAGAGAATCAGATAGAGACAGAGAGACACAGAGAGAGACAGGGAGAATCAGATACAGACAGACAGCGAGAGACAGCATCAGACAGAATCAGATAGAGACAGAGACAGAGAATCAGAGAGACACAGAGAGACGGCTAGAGACAGAAGAGATACACAGAGAGAGAGAATCAGATAGAGACAGAGAGACACAGAAAGAGAAAGAGACTGAGAGACAGAGAGAGACTGAGGCAGACACATGCAGACAGAGAATCAGATGAAGAGAGACACAGCGGGGAGAAACAGAATCAGAGAGGAACTGAGACAGAGAGAAAGAGAGGGAATCAGAGACAGAGAGAGAGAGGGAGAGAGAGACAGGAGAGAGACACTGGGAGGGAGGCTGCCCTTCCGCTTCCAGGGGGTTCATCCCATCCGTGCCTCCCAGCAAAGGAAGCTCTCGCCATGGCGGCCTGGCACTGGGATTCCAGCACCCTGCCCTCAGCTTAGAGGACACACTGCATTTGCATCCTTGGAAGGCTTCTGAGGTCTGTTACTTGGTAACCGCCTGCAGCACAGGAGATGCCACCTTCTGTTGGACGCCTCGAGAGACTCCAAAAATGGGCGACGTTCGGGAAGCCGTGGCTTCAGAGGGGAGAGAGAGGGTGGGTGCACTATCCCCACTGTCTGAGGCCAAGAGAGGAGGAAAGACGGAATTATTTGAAAATTTCCAGTAAGAGGAAGAGAACGTGTTACATTTTCACCGCTTTTAAAAAGAAGGAATTTCAAACATAAAAAACATGATTTATCAAATTCCATGAGTTACTCCTTGCTTTCTTTTCCCAAGGCTAAATCTCACTTCCTGTGTGCAATGAGCAAGCCATTAATTAGAATTTGCAGTACTACCAGAAGCAGCTTATTGAAGTTGAGCTGTGCCATTGAGCTTTGATTAGTAACTTTTTGCTGCTTTCATACTTGTTTGAAAATCTAGATCAGAAGAAATTGGCCACCTGGAGACACTGAATCTGAAGACCTCTTTTTGAACTTTTCACAAGACTGCATGCTTTCTATGGCGTACATTGCAAAAAAAAAAAAACAACAACAAAATTGTAGAATTTGGCGTCACTGAGTTAATCAGAAACCCTAAGCTTCATGAGCACTTTTGTTAAAAACAAACAAAAAAACCCCACAAAACACTAGATGGGTACCACTACTTTAGGAAGAGAGAGTTCCTTGATTTTTCAACTTAAAGTATCTTATCTTTGAAGGAATTTTCTTTGTTTTTTTTCTGGCCCATCCTAATGCCTCTACTTTGTGGCATGGGGGGAAAATCCACAGCATTCTCTGGGCAACAGGATAAATAAGCCTTGAGGATAATTTTAATTTTAAGATAATCTTCCCATATATAATAGGCACATTAAAAAGATTAATTACCATCATTATCACTGATTTGATGCCAGTGAGCACATTGGCCTAAAGAAGTCAGTTCTAGTCACAGAGTCAAAGTCGGTGCATCCCACATGAAGAAGAGTGAGGTTCCCAAATCTCAAGTCATAGCCAACACCCCAATATGAAGAGAAAGGCCTTTTATGCAATAAGAGTACATCATTCACAAGACCACACACTGGAGGAATAGAGTTGTATGTCATTAGCCGCTCTCTCTCTCTCTCTCTCTCTCCCTCCCTCCCTCTCTCTTTCCCCCAGCCTCTCAACCAGTATGAAAGTGAAGCAATCTAATACGACCCCAAAAATACCAGATGTTGTAAAATTAGCACAATATGAGATTGCAAAGAAGTGTTTGTCCTTGGGCTAGGAGTCATGGAGAAAGAGAAAAGTAGAATTACACATGGACCCTGGGAGGCTGGCAGGGATTCCTGGTGGCGGAGACGCCATGAGTCCCTGGGCCTGACGTCATCCACAGCCCCAGATGAGCACACATTGTTCTACTAACACAAGGGGGATTCTTTCAAAGTTACTTTCCAGGGTTTTAATTGATGCCCCTTTTGGTGATGAAGTACCTTAAAAAGGTTTCCTTATGATGTCATTTCTGTTTTAAAAAGCAGAGGGAGTAAGCAAAATATCCCAGAAATGCCTTAATAAAAGTGCTTCCAATTTTATGAAGACTTTACTCTCAGACAGCTTTATTTCAGTTATCTGAAAAATTAAATGTAAGCATTGTTTTGTCTGGATGGAGCTAGATAAACGAGATATGTGTGTGGGCACACCTCATACCTCACTCAAGACCCACAGCTTACTTCAAAACAATGTTGAGTGAAACACACTAATTTATAAGCTCTTTTGTAACATAAACATGAAAATAGATATTATTCCTCCTTCCAAGAGGTAGTTTGATCTCCACAAGATAAACTTCGAACGAGGATGCTACTGAAAATACTAGAAACCTCGCCTGCTCCACTGCTGACATGTAAAGGGACCCACTACGAGCTCACTCCTGAACGCCAGCCGCGCCCGTGAGGTCGTTTCCTAAGAAAAAGGCATTTCTAATAAAAAGGCACTTTTTTAAAATTCCACTTTTTCTAATACGGTTTTCCATCTTCTCTCTAGAGTCAATAAAAATGCTGAACTTTGACCTAGAGCACAGAAGGTTTGAAAATGCAGAGGGTGGCAGCACTCCTTTATTTTGATGGTTAAACACACAGGACAGTTTTACAGTGGTTCCATTAGAATAAATGGTTAATCAATAGCACATTAGGTATAATTAAGTGTACGCTGCAGAGTTTTTACCTCTGACGGACCCGACGAGCCTTGCAGAAAACTCAGCCTGGAAAAGATGCCTGGACGGCAATGTGGGAACCTGGTTTCTCCCTTCTCTTCTGCACTAGGGCAAGCCTGGGAGTGAAACCTGCCAGGTCCCCCTAAACCCGGGGTGTTGAGTGGGCACCTGCTTTCCACAGCACAGGGTTTGGCTTTAGTTATCAACACCCCCACTGTTCTAGTGCCTTATTGTCCAGGACGATGAACTGTCACAGCTCAGGAAGGTTCAGCAGCCGGTGGGTGCGGCCTTAGGGCTCAGGGGACACCCTACAGAGAGACCTCAAGGAAAGGCCCCATGCAGGGACAGCCCTGTTCCTGCTGGAACCTCACCTCCCAGTCCCCGTGTCCCCCACGTCTCTCCCAAGGGTCTCCACGGGAAGTGAGATTCCTCCCGACCACGTCCTCACCCTCGCGCCTGCCCCCTGCGCTGATCGCGCCACCTCCTCACCGAGCGTGACTCTGGCGTTCCAGCTCTCCTGGGCTGGCCCGCACCTTCACGAGCTGAGCGTTTTGTCACAGGTGCCTGGCATGGCCCCACATGCATCACCTTGGGCCTGATGTGTGGCTGGGAAGGGGCCGCGGTGGCCGGCAGCCCTGAGCCAGGCTCACCTGCAGCATAGCAGGGCCAACCCGGTAGAGGCGTCAGGAAGAGGCAACCTCGCTGCCGCTACCAAGCAGCCCCCATAGACGCCCATTCCACCCTCTAAGGGACTGCACTTCAGGACTGGTCCGTGCTGGGATCTGACAGAACCGAAGGAAACAGGAAAGCGCTGCCTTGGCAGAACCTCTGTCTAGAGGGGCAGGCGGCCCGCGAGTGGGAAACCAGGGGGTGAGCCCTGAACTGCCGCCCTGCGGTGAAGCCAGAGCACACGGCACAGGCGGGAAGAGGGGTCCTGGGTGGGGGTGCACAGGGGCGGCACCACCACGCAGGAAGGGGATTTCAGAGCTTAGACAGAAGCAGGTGACATTGGAGGGTCTAGGTGGTCTCCAGGAACAGCGCTGTCTCAGCACCCCTGGGGTAGCCAGTGCCGTGGGGTGGCCCCCAGGAAACGTGGCCCTCACGCTACAGCCCTAGACGAGCTAAGGCCTTTGGGGGAGGCGTGTGGTTCCCGTCCCCATGGCCACTGGAACCTGTTAAAGCTAAGCCTGAAATGCAAGCCTCAGGCAACCCGAAAACTACATGATTGCCTCAGGTTGCTACTGACTGATTCAGGTGTTGGTAGATTCATTTCACCCCATTTCAAGTGGATTTGATGTGGCTTACAACACATGCACTGGCCACAGGGACCAGGCGATGGGGAAGGAGCCGGCGTGGAGAGGAGACGCAGACGCGGGCAGGAGCAATGGATGCTGAAGGCACCTCTGCTCCTCCCCCTCCACAGAGCCAGCCCCCAGGACCCCCAAGCCCCCCGGACCCCCGGGGCAGCTGTGGGGCGGCTCCCTGCGATTGTATGCTCATTCTGTTACTCCCCTCCCCCAGCCACACGGAGCCTCCCTCCTGGGGATCCGGACTTACTTCCTCTTTGTCCCCTGGGGCAAGGTGGCCTTTCCAATGCAGGCTGCTGAAAACCCCTTTAATAAAAACCCTGCTAGGGAGGGTCGACAGGAAAAAATAGTTAATTCTTCACCATCAATTTGATTACCCATTTATTGAGGGTCTACTCTGTCCATGGCATTGTGCCTGGTCCTAAATTCAGGGAAAATTAATGGGATTTGGGAGGAGATGAGACCAAACATGTGGTACCTCAAAACCCAGACCCTGAGGCTCTGCAGGCACAGAAGGCATCGGGTGGAGGGCATTGACCAAGATCGAATGCGGGCACATTCCCGAGCCCCCCACAGAAGGCGTCGGGTGGAGGGTGTTGACCAAGATCGAATGCGGGCACATTCCCGAGCCCCCCACAGAAGGCGTCGGGTGGAGGGTGTTGACCAAGATCAAATGCGGGCACATTCCTGGGCCCCCCACAGAGCCTACAGCAGCCTCGAACCCCAGCCTCCTCACGCCCCTGGCCTGTCATCAATACCCTCTGCTGGACACCAGCGAGGGAGGTTCCTTCTGTGTCTCAGGAGCATCTCTGAGCAGGAGTTCCTGTTCCCTGCTGTCTCCCGAAGTCCTTCTGCCATGACTGGGACCCCAGGCCAGCCAGCGCCCGGGCACTGGTCTCCCTCCTCACTGTCTCCCGTCTGTCTCCAGGCTCTGGCAGCAGCCCTGTATTTCCCCTGGACACTGATCCCCTCAAGGAAGTCACCTCCGCAGGAAGGTGGCCCTCGGAGACGACAACAGCCTCACATTGGGATCAGCCGCCCTTTCCTAAGGAAGCTCTAAGTGGCCATTTCCAAGCACTCTGTGATTGGGTGCCTGGGACCATTGTCGTCGGGATCCTAGGTGTAGGAGGACTTCGTCATCTGAGGGTCATCCTGGGAGGAGGAGGTCTCCGTCGTCACCGGGATCCCAGGGGGAAGAGGCCTCCGTCGTCTGAGGGGCTCGGCATCTCAGGGAGGACACTGGCCTTGGCAGATGGCCACAAGCGGGGCAGAGCAGAGAGGGCGTGCATCCCCCTACTCTGCACACACGCACCCTTCCGTCCTCACGGTCAGGAATCGGCTGGTTTGTTTATCAGTCCTCGGCCAGGACTAAGACTAGAGGGGCGGTACGAGGCCGTCTCTTGGAGTGAAAGCACACAGTCAAGTTCAGCACCATCTAACTGCTTTAAAAATGGGTAAGGAGCCTCCCTTGCTGGTGCTGACCTGTGCGAAAAGGCCCGCCTCAGGACGGCTTGTTTTCATGGGGGCTGGAAAGGTAGAAACAAAACCAAGAACAACAATATGCTGCCCGGTAGCTAAAGGAAATTAATGAATAAGGAGAAATCAGAGCAACAATTCTAGCAAGCAACGACTTTCTTTTGCACAAATTAGCTATTTCTAATTCGCCCCGAGGAAGTTCCTCGTCCTCCCCTGAGAGCAGATGTCAGCGGTGGGAGGACAGAATCCAACAGGCGGGCCCTGAGCTCCGGAAAGGAAGTGGGGTGCTCCCGGCCCTGAGAGCAGATGTCAGCGGTGGGAGGACAGAATCCAACAGGCGGGCCCTGAGCTCCGGAAAGGAAGTGGGGTGCTCCCGGCCCTGAGAGCAGATGTCAGCGGTGGGAGGACAGAATCCAACAGGCGGGCCCTGAGCTCTAGAAAGGAAGTGGGGTGCTCCCGGCCCTGAGAGCAGATGTCAGCGGTGGGAGGACAGAATCCAACAGGCGGGCCCTGAGCTCCGGAAAGGAAGTGGGGTGCTCCCGGCCCTGAGAGCAGATGTCAGTGGTGGGAGGACAGAATCCAACAGGCGGGCCCTGAGCTCCGGAAAGGAAGTGGGGTGCTCCCGGCCCTGAGAGCAGATGTCAGCGGTGGGAGGACAGAATCCAACAGGCGGGCCCTGAGCTCTGGAAAGGAAGTGGGGTGCTCCCGGCCCTGAGAGCAGATGTCAGCGGTGGGAGGACAGAATCCAACAGGCGGGCCCTGAGCTCCGGAAAGGAAGTGGGGTGCTCCCGGCCCTGAGAGCAGATGTCAGCGGTGGGAGGACAGAATCCAACAGGCGGGCCCTGAGCTCCGGAAAGGAAGTGGGGTGCTCCCGGCCCTGACAGCAGATGTCAGCGGTGGAAGGACAGAATCCAACAGGCGGGCGTGAGCTCCGGAAAGGAAGTGGGGTGCTCCCGGCCCTGAGAGCAGATGTCAGCGGTGGGAGGACAGAATCCAACAGGTGGGCCCTGAGCTCCGGAAAGGAAGTGGGGTGCTCCCGGCCCTGAGAGCAGATGTCAGCGGTGGGAGGACAGAATCCAACAGGCGGGCCCTGAGCTCCGGAAAGGAAGTGGGGTGCTCCCGGCCCTGAGCTCCGGAAAGGAAGTGGGGTGCTCCCGGCCCTGAGCTCCGGAAAGGAAGTGGGGTGCTCCCGGCCCTGAGCTCCGGAAAGGAAGTGGGGTGCTCCCGGCCCTGAGCTCCGGAAAGGAAGTGGGGTGCTCCCGGGAGGGGCACAGAGGCCTGGTCTTCCCGGGAGCTGGTAGCAGCCTGAGATTACACGGAATGAATTAAGCCCAGTAGGGGCCTTGGCAGTCCCGGTCACTACTACGTCCCTCGCAGGGCTGGTGCACGGTGGGTGCTCAGGAGCATTTGTGGAACAGATGCCCCAGTTAAAAGCTGAGACTGGGCAGCCACGCTGAGCTGTCACTGGCCTGGGCTGTGCTGCAGGGCGTGAGGTGGCCCCTCCCCATAGAAGCAAGCAGGGGACAGACCCGCTTTGGTTTTTGTAGTGTGTGACCTCCTAAAACATCAAAGATACTGGATGGCCAATCAGAGTTCACCCAAATTACTGGACTGCAGTGACCGTAATCACAAAGAGAAAGGCGCAGCCCCATCCCCAAGGAGCTCAGCAGGGCTGGTGGGGCCCAGCTCTCTGTATTGAAGACCGTTTTATTTATAGTCGTTTTCTCAAGAACTGATGGTTTTCGAGGGATCTTTATGTAAGCTGGGGCAGTGGCGACAGCGACCTCTCCCAGGCAGGCTCTGCTCCCACTGGGAACCAACCCGGGGCCATGTGGGGTGAGAAGAGCCCCGAGGGGGCCCTGGGCCTGTGTGACGGTCACCTTCACAGGCAGAGAGAAAGCAGCACCCATAGGCGGGCAGCCCCTGCTCCCGCCGAGAGCCGTGCCCACCACTCTGCAGCAGCAAGGACCCGCTTCGCTGTCTGCTGTCTTCATTTATTCTGCACGAAATGTACCCCTGGCTCGGCAACAATTACAAATGACGAACAGCGCAGGTCTGAAATTTCTGTATGTGGGAGCGACAGCTGGCAAGGAACTAGCATGCTAAGGTCAGGGGCTGGTTCTGGAAGTTCCATCCAGTCAAGGAATGTGGTTGTCTAAGCATGCACAAGCAAAGGGGCGCGGCTGGTGGAGAATGCTGTCCTGGCTGTGGCAGGTGGGGGTGCTGCCCCCTCTCTCACATCACCCACTGCAGTGAGGCTTGTGGGACCCTGAGAACCAGGGAGGGCGACCTGCCCCAGCCACCCCGACCCCCCCCAGGGCTCACCAGGGCTGACCCTGGAGACCTTGTCCGGAGGGGGCCTTCGCCGAGCCAGGGCTCGATGGAGAGACTCTTTATTCTGAGCTGTTTAAGCACAGGGGGGTTCCTAATGGAGCCGTCAGACCTTGCTCATTGGCTAATAGTTTAATTGGGCCCATCTGGAGGACGCTGTGGTGAGAACTGTCCCTGCTCTGATATTGGCAGAGAGGCAATTTGTCATTCTGTGGCCAGTGACTGGCACTCCTGTCCCCAAAGCCACACAGAAGCCGGGCCGTCTGTCTCACAAGGGGAGAGCGGAACATCTGAAGCATTGTGTGCTCACCTTGGCACAGAAGGAGAAACGAGGTTCTCCGGTGTCCTTCAGATAACCTCGGCTTGGGAGACCAAGAAGGAGAAACGCGGTTCTCCGGTGTCCTTCAGATAACCTCGGCTTGGGAGACCAAGCTGCTGAAGTCGGCCTAGCACTGTGTGCACGTGAGCCGGGAAAAGCTGCTCCACCATCCCGGACACGTGAGCCGGGAAAAGCTGCTCCACCATTCCGGACACGCGGAGTTTT
Organism: Macaca nemestrina; assembly: GCF_043159975.1. Lineage (NCBI taxonomy): Eukaryota > Metazoa > Chordata > Mammalia > Primates > Cercopithecidae > Macaca > Macaca nemestrina. The sequence goes on from NC_092133.1 coordinate 142,639,191, forward strand.
GGTGACCATGGGACATCCGCCTCAGCGTTTGCCAGCGGCCCCCGACACTCTGCTAGGGGCAGATGTCCCACAGCTGAGAAACTCCAGGCACGCACATCTTCCTCAAGTGTCATTAAATGTCAGGCCTTCTTACTCCCCTGTCTGGGACTGCAGTGGGTGGACAGAGAATTAAAGCTTCACTCCAGGAAAGACTTTGTGGACAGTCAGTGGAGTCATGTGCCCATTTAATTTAAGATAGTAAGGGACAGATTAAATTAGACCTCTCATGGACCGGCAGCAAGGACTTCTGATGCGGTTAGATCAGTATCCGGCACTTTTCTATGGGAAGGTGCTGTGAAGTTCGCGAAGACTGGCGGAGGTGCGTTTCCCTGTGCTGTGGTCATGTCTGGGCTGCAGCCCTACCAGCCCCACATTATTTATGAGCTGCCTCCATTCTCCATCCCCTTCAGTATCACGGCCCCTCGAGTACTTAGCTTGTGAAAGGTCCTAGTGAAGTGTTTTTACCATCTCGTAATGTGGATGCTGACCTACTCAAAACACCAGGAGGCTCCCCTTGCAAACGCAGCATTTTCTTCCCCTTTAAGTGACATCTACCAAGGGTAAGTAGCTTCTAGAAACACTGAAGAATTTCTTACCCCCAAAAAACATAAACTAGGCTATAAATCTCACTCTTTGCAGAGCTGTCATTTAACTCTATGCTTCACAAAAGAATATGAGAGCAGTTGTGAACATAGCCAGTCTTACAGACACCACCACCATATTTATGGCAGGTGTCCACCATGGGGTACATCAGCAAGAGCAAATACAGTCTAATTGTTCATGGATATTTCACCTTGGTAAGACCTTCAGGGAGGGTTTGTAGTTATGAAAAGGTACAATACGCAGCCCAGCCAGTGACAGAAGCAGGACCTCCAGGTCCTCCTGGGTTCGTGTAATCACCCCCCCTCAGGAAGCCACTCCCTCGTGATTTCAGAAATTGTCTCAGGTAATTTTAGGAGTGATTATGTGTGCATCACAGATCCAAGATCTCTAGTGGAGCTGGAGAGACCACCTCCTCTGCCTGAATAGATACAGCACTCTTACTGATTATACAGCTGAAACCCAGAAAGTCAGCAGCTCCATGAACTCATGACTGGGGTGTCCAGCACCGCATCTTATGGCTGTCTGGCTGAGATACACCCTGGCTCGCCCAGGGGCACATCCCGCCGACTGGAGCACACTCTGGCCCATCTGGCAATCTGGCCCAGGTTATAGGGTCATTTCTGGCAAAGCCAATTAGAATTTCGTATATGTGCCTAAACATTTGAGACACCCATACCTCGTGTAAAGAAGCTAGCTGTTAAAACAGAAAAGTGGGCATAGGTTAGCTTTGAAATAAGCCATAGAGAAAATAAAAGGGAGACGTTATCATAGGGCAGAATGGTCAGAAAAGATGCACTGTGGTTGAAGGGCAGGACAGAGGCCCAGGTCTTGATACAAAAGGGTATCCCCTGTGGAAAATCAGGAAATACTCCATGCTGGAGATTGCACATGAAGAGTCACGAGGGACTTTGAAAATTCCCTTCAAATTCCCTGATTCCAATTTATGATATGATTTCAAACCAAGGACAAGTACATGACTAAGGACATTTCAAAGACCCTAAAAACAAATCATTCTTTTTTTCTGAATTTCATTCCATACAAGCAAATTAGGCTGATTCAACCAAACATAAATAGAAAGATGGACGTGAATGTGTTGAGTTTGCCTCTGAGCCCCGTGCCTGTGCACCCCGGGTGCCCCACACAGCCTCTCCGAGCTGCACTGGAGCAGCCACTTTTTCAAGATTTCTATACCAAGCATGGTAGCATCCTCTGGAAAGTGCCTTTTTATCACTAAACTATGGAGGGGCCTCCCCTGGTGCTGAGTAGGTCCGGCGCCACCTACTGGCCAGCGGCTGACATTGCACCAGTTGTTGAATCTCAGTGGGCCTCAGTTTCCCCTGTAAGATGAGGGGCTCGAGACTGCCCCTCGAGAACAGTGGTGCCGACTCCATGGCCCACCCCATGGAAGATACTTTCTAACGCAGACGGCGTCTAAAACACGCTCAGTAACCGGCCATCACTTCTGCTGCTGAGACACCGCTATGGCTGGACAAGACTTCATTAGTCGGCGTAATGGCAGATTCATCTTCCGAACATGCATTAAAACAGAAAGGCAGCTCAAAGTGTGCCAGAGCTGGATTGCGTGAAAACCTGTTTCCGCGGGGGCCAGGATCTCTTGATCGAACATACATATGGACCAATGCTTACCCACGTGTTTATCTTCTAGGTGAACAGTTCTCGGGAGTACGCAGGGACGATTCCAAGCACAACGTGATTTATTTCGTAAAACTGTGGGGGGAATGGCAGAACAAATATTTCCTAGAAAGACACACTTTTAAAACAAGCGGTTGAGCCAGCTCGAGTTCGTTCCATTTATGAAGGGTCCTGGGGATGCTTGAGGAGGCTGACAATCGAGCTACGGCGCTTCCTGTGTCCCAGCTTCAAGGTGAAGAACACGGCTTTGTGCCTGGTTGTGTGTGAAAGGGTTGGAGATAAATCCTGCTTTGAAGATCCTGTTACTGTGGAAGATGAATTATTTTAGGAAGCAAAGGGTAAAGTGCAGCACAGATACACTGTAAACTTCATGTACTCACCTGCAGAAGTTCAGAAGCCAGAGAAATGTTACCCTTCGGAAGAAAGAAAACAGAAGCTTTTTAAAACTATAAAAATATGTTTTCAGTTTCCTAAGCTTTCTGGTAACATGTCGGCGTGGCTTTAAACTGCAATCTTCTTGGATTTCCCTAAATTATTCCTCTCAGAGAAGACATGTATCCACTCAATTAGAATTTCTCACACCAGCTTAATGGCATTTCAGACTCATAAACTGGAGCCTCCAGTTCCAGATACACCCTAAATTTAAAATTTGTATATGTAATACATACACTCACACATACACACACACATACATGCAGACACAACACATATACACACACATATACACAACATATACACATGTATATATATACACATATACACGCACATGCATACACACACATATACACATACACACACATACATATATACAAACACCACACATACACATATATACACAACATATACACACATAGATACACATATATACACATATACATGCACATACATACTCACATATACACATATATGTGCACATGCACACATGTATACACACATACACACATATATACATATATACTCGTATACCCCACACTCATATATCCACGCACATATAAACACATATCCCCACACATACATATATACACACACTATACGCACATATACATGCAGATATATACACACGTGTATACTCACACACATATATAAACACACACACAAATACACAGACACATATATACACATGTATATACACAGGTATACATACATACACACATATACACATATTTAAATGTGTATACACAGGAATACACACATATACATGTCTATACACATATATGCACACACGTGTATACACATACACATACATATATAGACACATACGCATGTGCACACACATATGTACATGCACACATATATGCACACACACTTTTTTTTTCATAAGGAGCCAATGGTGGAAGAAATCACAGCTAACAGAAAATAATGGCTCATGCAATCCTGCAATTGTCTGTTTCTACAAAGAACTCTAAAGCACTTTCTTCTTCCTAATGTTCCTGGAAAAAGACTTTGAAGTGAAAGAGCCTCAGAGTATTTACTCATCTTGGGGATGGTCTCTGCAGTTACGCGTCTTTTTAAATTACGCCTCCAGAGCAGCAGGCACTGTAATGAATAACATCAGCAGTGACAACAGAACTCGTGCGAGTGTCGGTGGCAACACGGCATGCAGTTTTCTCCTCTGGATTTCATCCTCCCAAAAATGGTGTGGTCTTTCCATTTTCTCACCAGCCCCCCTCACTGACAGCCACCTTATTTCTAGGATCCAGAGGGACTCTTGCATGCTGGTCGCAGGCACTCAGGCGCTGGCAGGACTGCACCAAGGGTGCATGCTCGGTTGCTAGTGCCGTGTGGGGAGCACACAGCAATCACACTCAGTGTGTCTCCAGGATCTTTGCTGAGTTCATCAGCACCTCAAACAGCATATCACACACCCCCTCCCACATGTGAAAACAAATGAACAAAAGGGGAGAGAGTTGTCTGAGAGGTGTCAAACTGGTGAAGAGCGGAGAATTTAGGACTAGAAGGAACTGTTGCAAGTTCGGATTTGAGTCCAGAGCCCTGCTCTCATCTTGATGGAAAGATTGGCATTTTGCTGCCAGTGGGGTCAACCTGACTGTCTTCTGTGACTGCACTGGCAGCAGTGTGAGTTCACCGTGCAGCCACACCCACCAGCAGCCAAAGCCACTGCCCTTCCCAATAGTCATTAAGACCCACACACCGTTAGGAGTTTTTCTTTCAATGTCTGATTTTCTCTCTTCCTATTCAATGAGACCACGGTTCATTGTTTGTGGATTCAAAAGATGCCAAGAACATGCAAAGAGAGAGTCTGGGCTAGAAAATAGTCCCTCAAGATGCACACGGTCTGGGTGTGTGTGGGGGCTTGAGCTCTCGTGCCATTTCGCTGTTTGACAAAGCCCAGCATGGCTAAGATGGCAGCAGTAAAGGGAACTGTCATGAGCTAGGCTGGACCCCAGGACACATCATCTTAGAGCACTTGGGCCATGTGGATAGACCTGGGTGTGTCCTAATGGAAATCCCTCAGAGGTTTTAAGCTGCCCCTAACTCACCTGTGTGCACCTTGTAGAGTCTGCATGGGGATCTTCCCTCTGGGAGCCTTTCCTGGACCTCTCTGCCTCAGACTGGCTGCCGTCCTCATGTGTCCCTGGGACATGCCTCCTAACGCCACTCTGGTTGTCATTTGTCATTATCTGTCTCATGTCTGTGGGATGGTGAGCTCCACCAGGCAGGGACAGACAGCACCTCACAGTGAGCCTTCCCTGTGCTGGAATGACTGATTGAGTTTATGAATGAATAAGCCTGATGAATGAAGAAGAATGACGGATGAAAAAAGGATGTCTTGAGCAAAGAAGAGATCCCAAGCATTGGGGTGTAGGCATTCCAGCGAACTCCAGAGAGCAGAGGCAGAGGGGGCAGCTCAACATTGCAGAGTTTCATGATGGAAATGAGACAGCAGGGAGGTGGGAGGCAGGCAAGCACCATCCATGGACTCAGAGCTGGGTTAGATGTGACAGAGCCCCCAACCGGTCTGAGGAGTGCTTAGATGTACGTTTGCATACACTTCCGGTGTGAGTTTTGGTTTTGTGCGCCTGAGGCATCCTTAGACCAGGTGAGGAAGCTGTCACAATCAGAGTTGGACTTTAAGTGGATGCTGACTTCCTGCAAACTTCAAGAACTCAAGTTAGAGGCTTTATGTGGAAGCAACAAAGTGGCTGCTTCCCCCGTACTTCTGCTACGCAATGGCACTGCAGGGGCAGTGGGAGTTCCACAGCTGCGCAGGCTCCAGGTCGATGGGCTGGCATGCATCTCTACCCTGGTCCATCTAACCTCCCAGTAGGGACATATAGTCACACCTAAGGCTTTACAGCCCATCCAGTGGGCTGTACCATAGCAATGCATGCGTAAGCAATGCAACAATGACCTCAGAGCGAATCGTGCTATTGGCTAATCTGACGGAAGCGTCTTAAGTGCTCAGAGCATTGGTCCCTGTGTCATCCCACATCCCCTGCAAAGGGGGCCAGATCCCCTGCCAGAGTCCCAGGACCCACTGGTTCTCCTCTCTGAAGCTAGTTTTCCATGCATTGACATTTTTGCCAAATAACATTTCTTTTATACACACTGACCACATAAACATCCTCCTTAGCCAAACGCTGGCATTCTGCAGTCTACCTCGACCTCTTTTCTGTGTGTTTGTATAGGCGTGACATGCACTCTTGAAACTGCTTGCAAAAATTAGCATGACAAAGTTGCACTGGATGAGCCCCTAGCCCTCACTATTTGAGAGTGAAATCTCGAGTCATAAATTTAAACATTAACAAAACAAAGCGAAAATCCAGAACCTCAAGAAGAGGAATTCAGTGCCAATGCAATCCCTCATTCGGCCAGAAAAGTCATTTGAAAGGCTTCCCACCCTCCTTACAAGTGTGAAAGGCATCAGCAGCAGGAGGCTTCACGGAGCCTTTCTTGTGCAGACAAGAAAAATGGCTTGTGCTCTGCCAGCATCATTGACTGTCTATTCCGCGCAGGCGCCTGGCAGGACAAGACAAAGCTCATGTGACAGCAACGGGAACAGCCTGCACATTTCTCTGTCACCACCGATGATAACCTGTGTCACCACCAGCGTGTGCACATTTCGCTTTTTTAAAGAACGCTTGAGAATTCCCCACTCCTTTGTCCTTCTCCTTCTCCCTGCTCCCCCGACCGAGCCTGGATAGCAAAGGGAGGTGATAGATGTAGGCAGCTAAAAATAGTTTGTTTTGCATGTAACATACAAGCAAGTGAATAATTTTCTTCTGTAAGCAAGACGCCCGGGGACAGGGGGAGCTTGGTGGCAGTGGCAGCTCGGGGACATTGATGGAGTGCTGTTCCTAGCACAGTAAATCAGTAGTGGCTTGGCTTGCCGCACTCGCAAATGCACTGCAGCCTGGAGGAAGAAACTACCAGAGCCCTGGAGGAATACTTCCTGCGTTTAAAAATTATCCTTGAGCTCTTTGTGGTTGACACAGGGAATTTGATCATTTATCCTCAGCTTGTGTAAATGGCGTAATGAATGCCCCATCTTCCTGCATTAGCTGCTTCCACCCCTGCCTTTGAGATAACCTGGAGTTTTATTTATCCTGGGCTGAGGGGGACCGGGAGACAGCCGTGTGTGCTGTGTGCGATTTGGCAATGAAGCCCTGCGTGAGGAAGCCTGGGGAGAGGAGAGCACACCGCCCTACTTTCACATTACTGATCTAAAGTAGCATCCACTTCTCTAGGAGCCAGCCTAATCCACCAGGCACCTTGTCACTGTCACTCCCCAGGCTCCAAATCATTCTCAGGATTGGAACTAGAGATCTGGGATTGGGTTTCTGCAGAGACAGCAAATTAGTCCCAATGCCTCTGTACAGGAGGGAAAAAAAAGTTGATTTTGGAGCTGCATGCGCAGGCTGGAAGGGACCTTTGTGGTCCTGAAGCCCAGGCGCCCCTGAAGAGCAGGGAACCGGGAGCTGTCCGTGGTTCTGACGCGCGTCGCAGCAGGACTTGAGTCCTTCCTGGCCTCTCCGAGGTCAGGGCAGCTCCCTCTTCCACCTTATTCACCCACTTCCCATATTGGTGAAGCCGACGTCACTGTTGCTTTTGTTTCTGGGGGGACGAAATCATGAAGTCACCCTAGCTCCCCGCCATCAGCCAGCCTCCAGGTGACCCTGACCTAAGGGTGGCCTGTAGCCCTCCAGTCTGGGAACATGTAACGCATCAAGTGTAACTGGCAGTTACCTCACCTGACATGAAAGTGAGTGTGGGGGAAAATGAGTCATTCAGCTTCCATCTGCAGGTGGCTAAGTTTATAAGCGCAGAGACTTTGTACTGAAAACGCTGCAAAAAGGGAATTCCAGCCCTTTCATGTAAAACATCATTAACACCCTTTAGGCAAAAATCTGTTTTTGCTGTGTTTGATGGCGTGTCTTATTTAATGTAGCACCTTGGATAGGGAAGACAGAGTAGAGTCCATTAGGGATGAGTTTTAAATCCAGCTTTGCTGCTCACCAGCCCCATGGCCTTTGGGCATCTGTGCCTCAGTTTCCCCATGTGCAAAGTGGAGAGGTGCGCCTACCTCCTGTTGATTAGGTGCATTGCCTGAGTAAACACCTTGGCCTCTTGGCCTTGTGCGTGCACATGGTGGGAATCCGTTATGCTGACGTCACGGCTAATGAGGAGGCGGCCGCAGGTTGGAGGTTTCCTAGATTTAGAGGGTCGTGTGGAGGCCGTCTGCCTCTCTCGCTTCTCTCCAGGCACACATGTTATCTGCCTGCTGTTGACAGCCAAGGGGTGAGTGTGTGTGAGTGTGAGTCTGAATATGTGAGTGTGAGCGGGTGTGTGAGTGAGGGAGTGTGAGTGCGTGTGCACGTGAGTGTGGATGTGAGTTTGTGTCTGAATGTGTGAGTGTGAGTGTGTGAGTGTCTATGGTGAGATGCCCTTGAGCTAATTCGCTATTTTGAAAGGATGTGGTGAGTGATATTTATTGGTAGCAGGTCAGTTTTAATAGCTCCTTCTTTATCTTGCTTTTATTTTATATAAATTTTATCAATGTAGTGGGGTTTTATGATCAAATGATCTGGTTGGCTATGATATGTTATTTGAGCAATGAAAACTGGGAAATACTTAATTGTAATAAATACTGACATAAATTTGCCAAAACGTGCATGTGGCTGCCTCTACTGTTGATGACGTTTACCGATACTTAACTCATCCCAGAGAGATAGGGGAACTGACGTGCCTGCATCCCTTTGCATAGGGCCAAGTTCACGAGTTTCAGGAAGATTTGAAGTTAAAGGATTTGGGTGGATTGTTCATTCAACAAGTAATCATAGAGCACCGACAATGTGGCAAGTAATGCTCTGAGTGTTTTTGATATAAGGTAGACAAAATCCATGTGCGTTTGAGGTTTATGACCTCACACAAGTTCTGGTTTTGATTTCTGAGCTTTTGGGTCAAATTTTCAAAAGAAGTCATTAATGGCACAAATATGGAGAATGATACTTTTTGTTCTAAAATATAAAAATAAAACATAATAAATGTCAAATATTTGCACTGAAATAAAATGTAAATTAGTTAAAACAGGAGCACTTTTTTTTTTTTTGAAACGGAGTCTCATTCTGTCGCCCAGGCTGGAGTGCAATGGCGCCATCTCGGCTCACTGCAACCTCCACCTCCTGGGTTCAAGTGATTCTCCTGACTCAGCCTCCCAAGTAGCTGGGATTACAGGCGCACACCACCACACCAGGCTAATTTTTGTGTTTTTAGTAGAGACGGGGTTTCAATGTGTTGGCCAGGCTGGTCTCCAACTCCTGACCCCAGGTGATCCGCCCACCTCGGCCTCCCAAAGCGCTGGGAGGACAGGTGTGAGCCGCCGCCCCCAGCCAGGAGCACATTTTAAAAAATAGATTTATAAGGAAATAATTTTAACAGACTAATTTGGAAAGCAGAACGCTAGCAGACGCTGGCAAGACGTGCAGATGGAGGAGGGGCTGGAGTCTCCCAGCAGCACTCTCGCAACAAAGGCGCAGTGAAACAGGTGCTCCCTAAGTCCTTAAAGATTCAGCTTTCTGCTGCTCTTTTAACTACAGATGAGGTTTTGGCTAAAACCCCAGCAGCTTCTGTGTTCTAGAAATAAATACAGACCTTTTATTTCCTCCAAAAAATGCTGTGGTTTAAACAACAGCCTAGGTGGTTTTTAGACCTGATATTGGGTTGTTCACATCATTTGTTTTTATGAAGTTATAATAAAGCAGCTGACATTAGTTATATTAGGTCAGCACACGGCAGGTCAAAGTGGGAACACGCCACTTCGTGCTGTTGCTTTGATTGGAATTTATCAGCTTTCAGACCCTTTTGGAGCTACTCCATGCTTTGTCAATGCTGGATTTAGATTTAAATGCCCAGAGATTTTTTTATTGAATTATTTTATATCGGGTGCTAAATAACATAATGAGATCCACCCTTGGTAACACATGGTGTTCATATCCATTACATGTATTTTTAATATGTATTTGTAGTTTATGAAAATGTTTTTTAGATTTAGCTAACCTTTCCTTTTAGCAAAGATAACTAAGAATGAAGACAAAAGAATGGGTACTTTTTCTCCAGAATCTAAGGTTTTCATGGGTTCGCTGACGTTAGCTAAGAGTGAATTTGGGATCTTACGATTGTGGCCAGGCGAGAGCACCGGGCAGCTTTTTCCAGCCAGGTTGGGTTACATTCACCTCAGCATCTCATCCCAAGCTTTCTTCTTATATCCTTTACTTTCTGTTACTAAAATTCACCATTTACCATTAGTCTCCTTTTGAGTCGTCTATCTTCTCACTAATACATTTTTCAAATAGGATACAAAACAAACAAAATACTTCATCGTTTAATAGTGTTTCAGAAGATCGCCCATAAAAACATTTATGGTGTATAAACATTTGTGTGTGTGTGCATGTGTGTGTGTCTGTGTGTGTGCATATGTGTGTGTCTGTGTGTGTGCATGTGTGTGTCTGTGTGTGTGCACGTGTGTGCGTGTGTGTGTGCGTGTGTGTGTCTGTGTGTGTGCATGTGTGTCTGTGTGTGCATGCATGTGTGTGTGCATGTGTGTGTGTGTCTTGTGTGTTTTTGTGTGTCTGTGTGTGTGCTTGTGTATGTGTCTGTGTGTGTGCATGTGTGTGTGCATGTGTGCATGTGTCTCCTAAGCAACAACAGGATTCACCTAGGTAGTTTGTTATCTGGAAAATGCTTAAGATGTTCAGCTTAACTTGTGGGTTTAGTTTAGAGCATCTGCCATTTTTAAGGTTTCTGTCTCAATTGTGTTTTCCTTATATTTCACGTCAAAATGTAAATGGACCCCTGGAGCCCCTCTAACTGCAGGTCTGACACTAGCTTTTAACCTGCTTTAAAAGGTAGAATTGGTTCTGTTTATTTGTCACTTTCTTTCAACAACACTAGTGATTCTCATGCTGGACAGGAACCGTGATACCTACCCCTCCCTCTCTAGCGTGTCCCCACTGAAGAACCAGGCATTTAGAAGGAGAGCTTGAACTTAACCCCTTCCACCTAAGGAGTAAGACTATAATTGTCAAATGAAAATGAGACTTCTAAACTGAATTTTACAAAGGTACAATCTCTAACAAACTAGCTAAGGACGGAGTAGATTTCCTTGGGAGAAACAGTAAAACAGCCTTGGGAGACAGACAGTGAGTTCCCCATCACTAGAGGTGTGTAAGTATAGCCGCCGTGCCCCTCAGCGACGGCATCCAGCGTTTATGGGCTGTGGGATTAAAACACACTTTAGGCCTTCCCACTAACACCCCATTAAGGCCTGAAGTTTTTTTCTGAGCGGTTCCACCAAGAACCACTGTGCCTGTTAGAAGGGCAGTTCGTGGCTTTGAGGCTCAACCTGAACCCTCTTCATGTTTTTGTTTGTTTGTTTTGTTCTGTTTTTTTGAAACAGAGTCTCACTCTGTCACCCAGGCTGGAGTGCAGTGGCGTGATCTCAGCTCGCTGCAACCTCCGCCTCCTGGGTTCAAGTGATTCCCCTGCCTCAGCCTCCTGAGTAGCTGGGACTACAGGTGCCCGCTACCACGCCCAGCTAATTTTTTGTATTTTAGTAGAGACGGGGTTTCACCATGTTGGTCAGGATGGTCTCGAACTCCTGACCTCATGACCCTCTTGCCTTGGCCTCCCAAAGTGCTGGGATGACAGGCGTGAGCCACCGCGTCCGGCCCTCTTCGTGTTTTATGAGAATGGGAAGTCAGGTTGGAGCCCAAAGCTTTCTTAAGGCAGTGGATCAGCTGTGATCATCAGGCTGCTCGTAAATGGTCTGGGATTGTGGGCCAGCCAGGGAGAAACGACCAAGACAAAGCTCACTTTATTCCACAACTGGTGGCATTCCTTGGTCTTCTCTGATTCCGAGACCCTGGGATGTTCCTGAAGGTTCTGAGGACCTCTCTTCCAGGGCCACATGACTGTCCACAGTGCAGGCTCTAAGCTCTGCTCTAGGAAGAACCACACAGTCAGCTTCCTGGATGCAGTCAGCCTCCTGGCTCAGTTCCCGAACAGGCTTGGCAGGTGGCAGGAGAGCACTCATGGCCATGGGACCATGGCCCTCCCATTCTCCTGAAGTGCTCTGGCTTTAGGAGATGACCAGGGCATGCCTGCTGCCTGCTGTTGCCACTCTGACTGCACAAACACTTGAACCATGATGAGAGGATGGCCCTGATGGTCTCAAACCAAGACACTCGCCAAGACGGCTTCTACCCCCCAGAAGTCCATGTGAGTGCAGGCAAGGCAACCGAGTCCTCTCCACCTCCTTTAAGAAAAAGACCTGTGTGACTTGTGTCACCTGCATGGAGGGAGCACGGATGAGAAGTACGGGAGCCCCCAACACACCGTTTTAAGCAAATAGAAGATGAATGATTTTGCCTTTTCTCCCAGCTCGTCAGGTCCAGCTGTGCCATCTCGTAGACATGGAGAGGACTGACTGCAGTGGGAACCACCATTTATTAGACAAGCAACCTTACAAAAAAACACTTAATCCTAAATCTCATTCTACTCACCTGGAAAACGATGGTGATAAAATTATCTGCCTCATCGGCTTGTTGTAAGAAACTGTAATGCACACGAGGCACAGAGAGCGATGTTTGTCCGGCAGTCAGCACTCAATAAATGTTCACCTGAAATATATATCCTTCGCTATAATTGGCCTGACCAAAAAAAAAAAAAACCTCATGAAAGTAGAACAATAGACCAAAGCTTTATAAGGTCTCAATTGAGTCAAACTGTTTAAAAAAGTTTGCCTTGAGCTACATTCATTATGGCTTTTAGAAATGCCATTTCTGTATTAATGCTAAGAGATTTATTTGACATCAAGTTAGTCAAATATATGTACTTTTAGCATTTAAATTAACTTCTTGTCCCAAACTCTAAATGGGGAAATATGTCATCTTTTTTTCAACAATCAAAGCTCATGGTTAATTCACGAGTTAATGACATTTTGAGACTATTTCCATATATTGAAGAGTAATATCTGCATCTGTCCTCCATCTCTCCTGGAATGATTAAAAGTTGCTTCATTTATATTGGGTATTGAATTTGACAGGGTAATTCAGGAAATACAGCAGCAACTAATGAGAGCTGAAAAGGAACTTTCATTATTGCCAAGTTTCCTCCACGTGGAAAACAGCCTGAAGCATCTCCTCCCAACCACCCAAGACCCATTTTCCCCCAAACCTCTCTTCTCTGTCTTCTGGTGGAAGCAGCTCCAACCGTTTATTCTCACATAAAAATACTGGCTGTTTTTTCAATGCCAGACAAATAAGTTTTCCGTTTTAATTTCTACTTTTCCATTCAGCACCCGATACTAGTGTCTGCAGGGAAATGGCAGAAGCGGCATTAGGAGGCAGCCTGGAGCAGTGGGAGGTTTGCTTTGGTCAGAAACAGGAGCCGCACAGACGCATGAACTGTATTATTGCGAGCAATTAATACATCATCGTGTGAAACTGCGGTTTAAGAGTGGCGACACATTTAAGTTATTTATGTTTTCTAGGGATGGGATAGAAATCTAATCAGAAGAATCGTACTGTTAGAGGACAAGAATTCACCTTACAATATTTTCCCTACATTTTGCAATGGATTCTAACTTTTGAGGATCAAGGAACAAATACATTATTTTACGGAAAATTATTTGAAAACTTCAACACCCTGAAACTCTATGTTGAGGGTAATCATTTAAGAAAAAAAATCCTTGCCACCTTCTAAAAGAAAGTGTATTTGCTCTTCAAGAGTATAATGGGTTTCATTAGACTCACACTTTCCACAGGTAATCAAGATTTGGGGAGTGCTATGTGATTATAGCTCTAATCAAGGAAGAATGCCATAATTAAAGATTGAAGCTGGTGACAGGAAATGCTGCTCCTTCCTTCCTACTCCGAGCCGGCAAGGTGTGGAATTTAAAGGATTCTGCAGAAACAGGATTTACATCATCACAGCAGAAAAATAAATTGCCAAAGATCTGATGTTAGCTAGAGCAGAGCCACTTGTGGTAAAAGAAATCTCAGTAATTTAAAATAAAATGGCTCAGGCAGCAGGATTCATTCAGTGTGTCTGCCTCTGTTGTGTCGCAGACGCCTTTAATTCTGTAAGATGTAAGCAACAGCCTTTCAATCATGAATGAGTATTATATCATACGGCACTTTTCAGAAAAAAAAGAGACTCTTATTTTAAGTGCCAAAAGTTAAACAAAAGTTACCCAAAAGTGTTAGTTGGAAATTTTATATATATAGAGAGATATTATATATATTATACATAGAAATAGATATTATGTATCAATATTGTATATACTATATCAATATTATATAACATACAATATATAATATTGATATATGTTATATAATATGATATATGTTTTATATAATATTGATATATTATATGTTATCTAATTTATGATATGTAATATATCAATATTATGCATGTTATATAATATATAATATATATTATATATTGTATATTTATATGATGCATAATATCAAATATCTATATATCAATATATGTAGATAGATATCTATCTACATATATACAGAAATTGAATAAGCTCAAGCTTTATATCATCAGAGTGTTCTTACCAACATTCTTGCTGGCATTACTGGTGGTGTGAACCGTGGTATCTCTTGCGGCTGCTGGTCTGTGCAGAACCTCCCCCCACATTACATAGGCACCATTTCTTTTGGTTTTTTTACAGGGTTTCTCACTGTCACCCAAGCTAGAGTCAACGGGGCAATCACAGCTCACTGCAGCCTCAACCTCTGAGGTTCAAGCAATCTTCCTGCCTCAGCCTCCTGAGTAGCTGGGACTACAGGCTCACACTACCATGTCTGGTTAATTTTTGTATTTTTTATAGAGACGGGACTTTTCTTTGCAGCCCTGGCTGGTCTCGAACTCCTGGGCTCAAGTGATCTACCTGCTTCAGCCTCCCAAACTGCTGGGATTACAGGTGTGAGCCACTGAGGCTGGCTCTTTAGTGCTTTTTGAGAAACTCAGTCTGCCTAGACTGGTTTTGGTTTTTCTCCCAGCCTTGCTTTATGCCTTGCAGCCCCCTCAACTCGCTCCCTTGAGCAGTTTCTCATCTTCTGTGTGCTGGAAACCAGTACCCAGTATAAAGTCAGCCTTAACAAAGGAGCACCCAAGCTCCAAAAACGTGCCTCAGAGCCACACCTGGGAGCGCTGCACTGATGCCCTGTGTGGACCTCGTCATGGCTGGATTGACCTACCCGGTGGCCTTTACATGTCTTCGTTTCTTTGTTAGTTTGCTTTAATGTCAGGTTTCTGCACAGGGTTCCAGAGAGCCCTGTTGCTAGATAAGAGGCCTCTGGGCCAGTGGAGGGGCTTTGACAGCCACACCAGCAACGGTCCAGGGATAGAATGAGGAGGTGTCCAGAGACAGCCAAAGGCTATTGCAAGGAACAAAATGAGTGAAGATAAAAGAGACCGGAATCACTCAACATGTGTCTGAGATAAATGAAGAGTAACTGAGTAGTGATTTTAAATTCTCTAAGAGAAACGTGGTTAGCCGGTTCCGTTTACAGGGAAGGGAGATGGAGACAGTGGGAGAGCTTTGAACCCAATCCAACATGAGGCTGTCCCAAGGGAGGGAAGCTCAGAGTGGGCGGGCCAATCGCCCGCAGAGCAGGGAGGTTTCATCATCCGGAGATTTCGACACAACACGAGGCAGAGCCACAACTCAAGGGGACCTGTTGGGTTTGGTCTTCTCTCAGGGAAAATCTGACATGAATGCTTTTGGCAAGCACAGTGCTGTGGTCTCAAGGCTCACACCATCTTAGATGAAGATCCTGCAGACGTGTTCTAAATTAGGTAGGACGTGCACCTGCCAGGACTGCTCTGTCTGTCGCGTTCACCACTCCAGCCCCAGCACTTTGCACAGAGCTTGACTCCAAAAACTCTATTGAATAAATTAACATAGGAATATTTCACTCTGAGAAATGATTTAAATAATGAAGGAAGGTGATCATTCTCACGATAACCTATTAAAATTGTGTGTGTTTTTAAACTGTGGCACCCATGGTTGATACTTTTTCAAGGCACTCCTGTATGTAAGATACATTTGAAATTGTAAAAATGCCATAAACTCTTTCAGTGTACATTATAATCTTTTCAATTTCACAAATATACTTATTTTAGTTAATATGTATTGGATCCAGAGAAATGTTTAAGTTTATGCCAGCTTTCCAGGGCTGAAATGAAAACCGGCTTCTACAAATACAGATTGGTTTGCTTAACCACATCCAGCTGCAACCGAGAATCGACTAGAATGAGAATAGATCAGAAAAATTAAAAAGTGTTTGTTTTGGAAAGTAACTACTGGTTTTATGAAAAGCTTATTAGAACTCGTTAAAAGTGGATTATTAATGAATATTTGCACTTTTATATTGCTTTCAGTTAACCAGTGTTGGTTGTTCTGGTAATGAATTGAATTCAATTAAAATATTTTTATTACACATACATATAACTCTTTAGAGTGTATCAATGGGAAAGATTATATGGATATTGTGTTGCTTCTAAAGATTTGAAGCCATGTGACGTATTGTAATAAAAAGGAATCCAGTGCAGGCATGTTGCTGAGTATACGACAATGCTTGGCAGGTTCATTTCCAAACACCTTGTACGCCTGGAGTGACCCCAACCTGCAAACTCCAGAAGAAACACGTGCTTCCAGGTAGGAAGGAGTGGCTGGAGGAAAGAGCCTCCAGAGCCCAGGGCCAGCCGGCCGCCCCTCCTCTCGGCTCAAATGGTCCCTGGGGGTCCGTGCTTCCAAGGAGCAGTGTTGAGAACAGCCAGTTCTGAGGTCACCTTGCCCTTGCCTAGGCTGGGCACCTGGAGAGTCCTGGGAAAATACCCACGGTGGTTTTCTTTAGGAAGCACCACCTCTGTGTCTGTGTCTGTGGCCTGATTGCGAAATACAAACGCCCACGTCCAGTGTTCTCACGGATGGGTTAGGTCTTAGGCCATTGAGTGCACTTTTGGCTGAAGGACCTGCTCAACTGAATCACGTCTCTGGAGCGGGTGTGGGCCCAGGGGGCCTCCTGGTGTTGAGGGAGGAGGAAACACACATGTGGGGACAGGCGCAGAGGGCAGGTGGGAGCAGGCAAGGGTGGGAGAGGGAGCCCAGGAGCCACAGCACAGTCAGGCAGCAGAAGTGCGCAGAATCAGGGGAGGTGTGAAGAGAGGGTGGAGGGGAGAAGCTCTGCGTCCCTCTGTGCTGGCAAGGAGCTCCGTGGGGTTCCTGAGGTGCCATGTAGAATGCCGGGCCACCTGGACAGGCAGGTTCACATGGTGCTGGCACAGGAGCTGGCACAGGACACTCCCTCAGGCTTCAGGCTGCTCCACACTAGATGAGGGGCCAGAGTCGGGGACCTGGACTGAGTCCCTGGGCCTGCTCAAACCCTCAGGGAGAGCCCAGGACAGCGTGTCCCCTGAACACCAGCTCAGAGGGACAACTGACAAAACTTCATGTGAAAATATTTTGGAAACTACTCAGCATTATTCAATATAAGATGGCGTGTGCATTGGTCAGGGTTCTCCAGAGAAACAGAACCAGTAGGATAGATGGATGGATAGATAGATTACATAGGGAGATAGATAGATAGATAGATAGATAGATAGATAGATAGATAGATAGATAGATAGATGGATAGATAATAGATAGACGCATTGAGTGTCCCCTACCTGAGATGCTCGGTTGGGATTTGGGTTTTTTCTTGGGTTTTGGAATATTTTCATTACACTCACCTGCTCAGCATCCACACTCTGAAAATCCAAGATCTGAAACACTCCAGTGAGCATTTCATTTGAACTTCCTGTTGGACACTGAAAAAGTTTTGAACTTGGGAGCATTCCAGATTTTGGATTGTTTGATTAGGGACACTCTGTGTATGAGGAGGTTTACTATGGGAACTGGCTCATGTGATCATGGAGGCTGAGACATCCCACAATCCCTGCTTGGGTGCTAGTGAACCAGGAAGCCAGTGACATAGTCCAGTCCAAGCCCAAAGAGCTCAGAACTGAACTGGAGGAGCCAACAATGCAGCCACAGCCTGAGTCCAGAGGCAGAAGAAGCAGGAGAAGCAGGAAGAGAAGCAGGAGAAGCAGGAGGAAGCAGGAGAGGAAGTAGGAGCACGGGGGTGCAAGGCCCTGGGGAGAGGGAGGCCCGCTCCAGCAGAGGCGATCCACCCTGCCCCCAGCTTCCGTTCCATTTGGGCCCTCTGTGGACTGGATGCATCCACCCACATGGGCAAGGGTGGAGTTTCTTGACTCAGTTTACCATTTCAAATGCGTGTCTCTTCCAGAAACATCCTCCCAGACACACTCAGAAATAACAGCTGACCAGCCCCCTGGGCAGCCCCGAGCCCAGTCAAGTTGCCACATAAGATGAGGCTTTGCAGCACATCACGCTAGCCTAGAACGAGTGTGCAGGCAGGAGTAGTTCTTGGTGACTGCTGGGCGGTGAGGTCTCTGTCCATTCAATGCCACTCCATGCAGTCACACAGTGAGTGGGAGGAGGGCGCTGGCGTGAGGATCTGCCGTCAGTCCCTGACCTCTCCCAGCTTTAGGGCAGTTATTTCCCGTCTAGTCTCCCCAGACTTGGAAAATCACCGTGGACACTGTCTCTGGGGTGAGGGCCACAGCCCAGCCCACAGCCCCTCCATAGGCCCAGCCACATGGGCAGGTGCATGGTCACAAGGCTAGTGCTGTGAGTATCCAGTGTGTGCGCACGTGTGTGTGTGCACATGTGTAGTGTGTGTGCATGTGTGTGCAAGCACTTGTGTGCACATGAGTAGTGTGTGCGTGAATGTGTGTAGTGTGTGCATGCATGTGTGTGTAGGGTGTGCATGCATGTGGCATGTGTGTGTAATGTGCACGTGTGTGCACATGCCTACACAAGTGTGTTTATGAAGTTGGATGTTTAAGATCTTTGTTGTTTTTATTCATGAGATATTTAGTATAATTATGAGTTTATCATCCAGTTTAGATTCTTTTATGGCCCTAGGATCAGCTTAAATATTAGCTAAAAACCAGGATGTTTCTAAGATGTATACCTTTGAAAATCAACAGCATTTTATTAAAACGTCTCAGTCCTCCCACTGCCATGCTACTTTTCCCTGTGAAGTGCGGACGCATTCTCCTAAGGCAGCGCATGCCAAGCGCCTCTCTAAGATCATGCTTATCCACACCTCTGGGTAGCAGTTTCAGAAGAAAAAGATGAGAATTTTAACAAAGAGAAAAGTTGTTGTTTAGAATTTCTATGACACTATACTTTTCCAGAATAACTACGATAATCTGATAAAATTCTCACAATTGCTTTTACAAATTACCATTTTAAAAATACGTATTTTCCTTCATAACTGTGAACCGAGCCACATTTTCCTAGATCTGGCAGCAGGAGGAGAATGGAAGCTTGGTCCTGCACTGCAGCCCACACAGCGTCGTTCTTTACCCAAGATCGCCAGTAGACAGACATCAAATCACCAGACCCATTCATCGGCCAGCTACCTCACTGCAACTGTAACCGATGTTCAAAGGGTGACCTAGCGCTTCCTGGATATAGAAGTCCTTCCCAGGCATCGAAGACTGACAAAAGCACTGCTGTTCATTAGGGTCTCCTATTACGCATATTTTTGCTCTCTGACATCGGGCATGGAAAGATGATACACCTTGGCATAACACCAGCTGGCCCTGAGCCCAAGCCTGCGCAGTCACCAGGAACGGGACCTCACAGTGGAACCCGAGGCAGCCTTTGTCAGGTCCCCTCGAGTAGAAGCGGGGTGAGCCGTTCCCTGCCACGTCCAAGCCGTCTCAGTGCCAGGCAATGGTGGGTGCGCTCTATAGGCCTCACTGAATGGAATGGAGGGAGGAAGAAAGCAGAGAAGGAAGACAGGGTAGAAACGGTGGAGGTGGACATTCATGGATGGTGTTGGGACCCCACGCGGAGGCACCTGGCACATCGAGCGTGTTACACACCCTTTTTTCTTGTTCCGTGGAAGCTGGGAACTCACTGTTGGGGCACTGGTTCACAGGCCACTCTCTTCCCACTCTTCACCGCAGGTGGTGGCTCTACGGAGAAATAAGTATTTCCTTCATAATTCTTCCTTTTTTTTTCTTTTGTTTTTTTTTTTTTTTTGAGAAGGAGTATCGCTCTGTCGCCCAGGCTGGAGTGCAGTGGTGCAGTCTCGGCTCACTGCAACCTCTGCCTCCCAGGTTCAAGTGATTCCCCTGCCCTAGCCTCCCGAATAGCTGGGACTACAGGTGCCCACCACCATGCCTAGCTAATTTTTGTACTTTTAGTAGAGACAGGATTTCACTGTGTTGGCCAGGCTGATCTCAATCTCTTGATCTCGTGATCTGCCCACCTCGGCCTCCTAAAGTGTTCCTTCGTATTTCTGTAATTCAGAAATCTAAAATGCACGTAGACCTTTAATAAACCACCCTATAGAAACGTACACTGAAGCACTCACAGAGTCGCCATTTCTCTGCCTGAAACTTCAGCCTCTGGATACAGCACACACCCGCTCTGCCCCACCCAGAGTCACCGTCAACAAGGGAGACCCAAGAGTGGAGCAAGGGTAGAAACTGAAATGCAAATGCCTCGTGGCTTCAGATTGAGAGTTTACTGTAACCAGGGCAAAGGGTAAGCCACTTTCCTCTGCCCCCTCCCTGAGAACAGGCTGGTACCCAGGGAAGGGTGTCACCGCTGGGTAGGGAGCCCTCCCCGCCCCTTTACGCCCTGCCTTGCTTCTGTACAGCGTTGATCGCCATCTGAAATTATCCTGTTACCTGTACGAGTGTCATCCGCTCCCATCCTCACCAGAACATAAGTGTCGGGAGGGCCAAGCTCTAGTCTGTCCCATTCATGGACCCGGAATGGTCTCTGGCCACAATGTACCCTTCATGAACGTTTGCTAAATGTATAAAGAAATAATTATCTCGTATTTCTAAGGTGAAATACTCAAAGTCAAAGGACCTTGTGCCATTGCTGGGTTATCTCATAAATCAACTGCAGCTCTAGCAAGCAAGGCTGGAGGCTCCTGTCTAGGTGGCCATGAAGAGCCAAGTGGGTGTGGCTGGGTGTCTGCCGGGGCGAACAAGGGCTGGGTGGATGGTGTTGGACAAGGAGATGAAGGAATGAGCAGGGCTGGTTTTGTCAGGTTCTTCCCTCCTCACCCTCCCTTCCCCCGCATTCTCTGTGTCTCATTCCCCGCCTCTCGGTCCAGGTCACTTTGTGTTAATGCTGTTTTACTTAGCGGCCATTCTCAGAATGGCACGTGCAAGGCTGTTGCGTCTACAGAGGCCACGCAAGGGTCACAGGCAAATTGTGTGTCTTGGGTTATAAGCCTGTTGGGGTTTAGCGAAGAGAGACAGTGTGTCGGGGAGGGCAGTTTTGGGCGAGTTTGTGAAGGGTAGGGGGTGAGCTGGACTTGCAGGATCTGCAGATGCCCAGGCAGTGGGAACAGACCCAGAGCGGAAGCACCCGGCCTTTGTGACGACCTGCAGGGCTTGGGTGCTAGGGGAGCTTGGGTGCTGGGGGGCTTGGGCACTGGGGGGCTTGGGCACTGGGGGGCTTGGGTGCTGGGGGGCTTGGGTGCTGGGGGGGCTTGCGTGCTGAGGGGCTTGGGCACTTGGGGGCTTGGGTGCTGGGGGAGCTTGGCTGCTAGGGGGCTTGGGTGCTGGGGGGCTTGGGTGCTGGGGGGCTTGGGTGCTGGGGGGGTTGGGTGCTGGGGGGGCTTGGGTTCTGGGGGGCTTGGCCGCTGAGGGGCTTGGGTGCTAGGGGGGCTTGGGTGCTGGGGGGGCTTGGGTGCTGGGAGGAGCTTGGGTGCTGGGGGGCTTGGGTGCTGGGGGAGCTTGGGCGCTGGGGGGCTTGGGTGCTGGGGGAGCTTGGGCGCTGGGGGAGCTTGGGCGCTGGGGGGCTTGGGTGCTGGGGGAGCTTGGGTGCTAGGGGGCTTGGGTGCTGGGGGGCTTGGGTGCTGGGGGGGTTGGGTTCTGGGGGGCTTGGCCGCTGAGGGGCTTGGGTGCTAGGGGGGCTTGGGTGCTGGGGGGGCTTGAGTGCTGGGGGGAGCTTGGGTGCTGGGGGCTTGGGTGCTGGGGGAGCTTGGGTACTGGGGGAGCTTGGGCGCTGGGGGGCTTGGGTACTGGGGGAGCTTGGGCGCTGGGGGGCTTGGGTACTGGGGGAGCTTGGGTGCTGGGGGGCTTGGGTGCTGGGGGAGCCTGGGTGCTGGGGGGCTTGGGTGCTGGGGGAGCTTGGGTGCTGGGGGGCTTGGGTGCTGGTGGAGCTTGGGCACTGGGGGGCTTGGGTGCTGGGGGGCTTGGGTGCTGGGGGGCTTGGGTGTTGAGGCTTTAGCTCCATGAGAGCAGGAGGTAACGTTGGGAAAAGTGAATTCGAATCTCACTGTGAAGGCCTGACCATCATGATGGGGAAGCCTCCACCAATCCCAGGGGACGGCATGGCTGGGAGTAAACCCATGCTTGTCTCAGAAACAGATTTTTACCGACTGCAAACTGGCAGGGAGAAACTGTGCCCTGTTTCATCGCTTGCCAGGGAGTCCAGTTCCCTGGGCCTTAGTTTTCTTGTCTAAATAAAGGAGAAAGAGTAAATCAAGTAACCACGAATATCTCAAAATTAAAAAATGATCATCTAAACTTCCAAGGAACACGTTACTCTTGGGCTCTGTGTTGCTAGGGGACACCTGGCAAACAACTTGAGCCAGTTTCACTCCTGTCCTCACTGAGGGTCTCAGCACTCCCCTGGCTCTGTCTTCCCGTCAGTGTCTCCAAGCCCCTCATGAGACAAACGAAACCCCGCCAGCCCTCACAGGAGCGCCAGGAAAACACAGACTGACCTTGAGTCAGAACCCAGCGGACACCAGGGAGGGCCCTCCAGTGGACACGACACTGGGCATCCATGATTCGCTGGCCTGGAAGCAGGACCAGGGCCGGGCAGGAGGCAGCTGTGAGCAAATGGCGGGGCCTGATTTCATTTTTCTCCTTGGTTTCCAGAAGAGGCAGACACACTGGGAAAGTCTTTGTGTTCCTCCCAGTTCGCCAGAAAGAAGGATTTCATTTAAAATGTAGAAATCCATGCTAAAATAGCTCAGGATTTGAATTCTTTTCCTTGAACCAGACTTATTTCCACAGAGGCTTCTTGTGCAGAATGAAACAGGGTCCCTGGACGGCTGAGGGTCTCTAGTGACATTCAGCCGAGTGTCAGAAACACATTTTCTTTTTTTTTTTTTTGAGACGGAGTCTCGTTCTGTCGCCCAGGCTGGAGTGCAGTGGCGCAATCTCGGCTCCCTGCAAGCTACACCTCCCGGGTTCACACCATTCTCCTGCCTCAGCCTCCCGAGTAGGTGGGACTACAGGTGCCCGCCACCACGCCCAGCTAATTTTTTGTATTTTTAGTACAGACAGGGTTTCACCGTGTTAGCCAGGATGGTCTTGATCTCCTGACCTCGTGATCTGCCCGCCTTGGCCTCCCAAAGTGCTGGGGTTATAGGCTTGAGCCACGGCGCCCGGCCAGAAACACATTTTTATCAGCCATAGCTGTGGAAGAAAAGGCCGTGATTAAACTATTTCATTTTCTTAATATCTGTGTTGGCTTATTAAGTTCCTCCCAGTGCCTTCACAGTAACAGAATTCTACACTGTTTTGAAAGCATTGCTTAGAGCCGCACATCAATAATTGACAGTCTGGCAAGTGCTGAACAGCGAGCGCTGATCGTAACGCGGCCTGACGTCGGTAGAAAGCCAGTAATCACAGGCACTACCCATGGCTAGCAGGGCTGTGTGCCGCTATCATAAAGCACTGATGAGGCCCCCTCACTCCTTGACGATGCGCACAGAAGCGACTCTTCCCCCTGAGCGTGCCAGGGAGGCCAGAGGAGGCTGCAGGCGATGCATCGCCCCTATTTGCTCTCAGCCCCTCATGCACCTGCTGCCAGCGTGCTCCAGGCTGGACATGTCTTTCCTGCCTCTAATCTCCTCACACCCGAACAAGGGCAGAGCTCAGATCAGTCACAGAGGGACAGGCAAAAGCCCACGTGAGCTGGCGGCTTTCCAGGATGGAGGGTCAGGCTGATTTCAGACGGGGCCGTCCTGTCTGCCGTGTGAGTGAAGCAGGGGCGATGCTGGGGGCAGTTGCACCTTCTCCATGGCTGATGCCTTCCAGCTCTACCTCTTCAAGTGCTGGCACCTTGACAACAAACATGACCGAAGAGACAGGTGACCTCTACAAGGTTATGTCTCAGTTTTATGTGATTTTGTATATTAGAGAACGAGTGATCAGTTAAAAGGAAAGAAATCACTCGGGGAGAGAGCGGTACAGACAGCTGCCGCGGAGAGAGAAAAGAAAGAGAGCATGTCTCTTTCTAGAGTGATTTGTGAAACAGCCAGTGCTTCTGCATCTCCATCTCTTACGACAAACCAGAAGTTAATTCCACGGGAAATCCTGGAACTTTAGATTTCATAACCATGGCTGTGTAGCTGTGGGCAAACTTCTACGTGAAGTTTTTACAGCTTATGGTTTTATACATTGATTATGGGGTCTGTGCAAGGACCAAGATTTAAGTTTAAAGTCCAAGTTCGCCTGATAGACATTGAGCTGTGCCCTTTAACCTCCAACAGATGTAAGGTGATGAGAGAGAGAAAAAAATTAAGATAGAAAGGCAATCAAGAGAAAGAGTGGAGGAGAATTTCTCTCGTTTGTGGGAGGCAATCTTGAACGCACAGATTGGCCCTGCTCTCCGAGTGGAGTCAAGTGTCCGTGATCACCACGGTGCTTCTCATGTCTCAAATTCTACCATACAATCTTCCAGGAGTCTAATCTTCAGTCACTTGGGCTAGAAAAGCAACCTCTAAATCAATAAATCAATCCGAGGCTCGTCAAGCCCCTTCTTGTGCACCTCCCAAGTTATTAAAATGTGTAAGTCGCAGTCTCGGCACTCGAGGAGCTAACGATTCACCAGGGGGCGGCTCCAGTTCGAGTGGGTGACCGATGCATGATCCTGTGGGGAGAGAGAGGCGTCCAGGTCAGGGTGGGCAGAAAGCCATGCTAGCAGGTGCACCAGGGCCCGGGGAAAAGGTGGGACCTGCGTGCGTCAGGCATGGAGAGGGCAGCAGGACCCCACAGAGGGGAATTCTTAGGAGGAAGGCACAGGGTGGGGGCCGATGAGGGAGGACAGGAGATGCATAACCACAGCAGAAACCAATACGTGTTTATATTAGGTTGGTGCAAAAGTAACTGTGGTGTTTGCATGTTTTAAATATATAGTAAACTATGTATAATACAATATGTAACGATCGGGCCACTTCAGACCACGTGGGTCACTTCGTGCGTGGCTGTTAACAGGTGGCGAGTGACAGATGCTGAGACGTGTGTAGCCACCTTCCCTCCTCCCATGGCCCTGGCAAGTCGTTCAGGTTCTTCTTCCCTGTCGAGTGTGGGGGCAGCCTGGAAATATCACTGAGGACAGGCAGTTGTGGGAGTTTGAGAGGTGCCAGTCTGCCTCGCGAATGGCCTGGGAGCTCCCACAACACGTGGAGGGGAGTTCACAGCCACAGGAGGAGGGCCAGGCAGCACCTGAGGAAAAGACCTCGGCTGCCGAGCAGAGGAAGCCCCAGAGTTCGGGAGGTGCCTGAGGCATGGGCAGACGTGGTGTTAGCGTCCGAGGTCCAGTGGAGGCCTGTGTCCATGCAGGAGTGAGCGCGGGCAGATGCGGGGTTAGCGTCCAAGGTCCAGTGGAGGCCTGTGTCCATGCAGGAGTGAGCGTGGGCAGATGTGGGGTTAGCATCCGAGGTCCAGTGGAGGCCTGTGTCCATGCAGGAGTGAGCGTGGGCAGATGTGGGGTTAGCATCCGAGGTCCAGTGGAGGCCTGTGTCCATGCAGGAGAGAGCACAGGGTCAGGCAGGGGTGTGAGAAGCAGGGCAGCCAGGCAGGTGCACACAGAGGGCAGGAGCAGGAGGCACGGCTGTGCTGGGTGATGAGGACACGGGAAGGCCACAGGTCAGCAGGAGGTGGGCGGGAGGGGTCCGGCAGGCCTCGCTGGTGACACTTAGCAACCTGGGGCTGGGCCCCCTGGGCTGTGTCTGTGGAGGCTGTCATTCCAGAGCACGTCTGCTGTCGGATGGCCAGTGGACATGCGTCAATTCTGTATTAACGTAATTACACTCGGACACTCACTACACCTTCCCCGCTCTTCACAAAGCCAGTGGGGACTCCCGAGCAAGCTGTTCTGTGGCCTCCATCCGTGGTGCTTATACTCCAAAACCAAGTCCTGCACCTCCAGACGCCTGTTTTTCCCTCCCAGGCACGTTCCCTGCCATCCCTCCACTGGGATCCCAGCATTGTTTCCATGCAGGGGTCTAAACACCCCACCAGCGCCAAGGGGACAACCGCAGTCCCTGCAGGCTGCCCCCGAGGAGCCACAGCCCTCAGCACCGCGGCCGGCGTTGGGATTGCAACCCACACCAACTGTCCGTCTCCCGGTTGTCCCTGGAAAGGGGTATTTTCCCTTGAAGGAGCATAAAGACAGCGACTTCCGCCTCAGGCTCCACCCAGGCCTGGACTCAGCGCCTGAGCTGAGAGCAGCGTCTGCTCCCCCACACCACGCTCCTGTCTGCACCGTAGAAAAATGTCTCTTGGGGTTTAGCTCTCAGGACTCGTCAATAATTCTGAACAATTTGTGGAGGTGTTTGGCCAGTTCTGAAGAGATGCAGATACATTCACATTTCCCCAGACAGTTGAAAGAAAAATCTTCAGCTAACACAACAGTGGGAGAAAACCGTGTTAGAATGCCTTCTACATATACATTTTTAAATTTATTTTTATTGAGATATGCAAGTGGTTTTCATGATTCGCCTGCTTCAATAAATGCAGCCTAACATCATCTATAATTGAACCTTTAGATTTTTTTTAATTGCAAGTCAAGAAAAATCTCGAGCTCTCACAAAAGCCATCTTCTCTTTCTAGTTTACTTCCTTTCAAGTACTTTTTTACCTTTAAAGACTCTGAAGATAAAATTAGAAGTCATTTTGTTCCTGCATATTGGTAATGAATAATTATGCTGTCATGCAGTACATAACTATTAATTACATGACTGCCTTTTTATTTCAAGGAGTGATTTAATAATTTTTTTAATAAAGAGTTACACATGTCAGTCTCTTAAAAACATATCCATCAGTGTTATTTTCGGAGGTGGGGAACTGTCATAACCTCGTGAGGTTCCCTCAGTTTGTGATTATAGACTTCACGGATGTGTGTGTTCTGCTGTCGCGGGAAATGACAGCAGCATCTGGAAGCGCACACTGCGGCCCCCAGCCGACAGGACGGCATGCTCGGCTCCCAGCTGCGGGCTGTGCTCGGAGGCACCGGCAGGAGAGACCAGGCAGGACGGCATGCTCGCTGGAGCCTGGAGTTGCATCAGAAAATACGAGGAGAACCCCAAATCGTCTTTAGTGGTTTAAAACGGAGGCAGTCTCGATTCTTATCCTCTTTCTTTTTCTGTTTGGTTTTTGTTTGTTTGTGGGTTTTTGGTTTTTGTTTTTGTTTTTTTTTCTGAGACAGGATTTCACTCTGTCACCCAGGCAGGAGTGCAGTGACGGCTTCAAGGCCCACTGGGGTCTCAACCTCCTGGGCTCAGGTGATCCCCCCACCTCTGCCTCCCACATTGCTGGGACCACAGGTGCGTGCCACCATGCCAGGCTAATTTTTTATGTTTTTAGTAGAGACGGGGTTTCACCATGTTGCCCAGGCTGATCTCAAACTCTTGGGCTTAAGTGATCCACCCGCCTCAGCCTCCCACATTGCTGGGACCACAGGTGCGTGCCACCATGCCAGACTAATTTTTTATGTTTTTAGTAGAGACGGGGTTTCACCATGTTGCCCAGGCTGGTCTCAAACTCTTGGGCTTAAGTGATCCACCCGCCTCAGCCTCCCACATTGCTGGGACCACAGGTGCGTGCCACCATGCCAGGCTAATTTTTTATGTTTTTAGTAGAGACGGGGTTTCACCATGTTGCCCAGGCTGGTCTCAGACTCTTGGGCTTAAGTGATCCACCTGCCTCAGCCTCCCACATTGCTGGATCACAGGAGTGAGTCCCTGCACCAGCCTTGATTCTTACCCTGAATCTCTTTCACCAGCTGAGCTACTTGAGCAAAGCATTTCACCTTGCTGTGCCTCAGCGGCCCCATGAACAAAATGATGATAATAATAGTGCCTACCGAAGGAGCTGTTTGAGGATTAAATGCTGTGGGTCTCTAATAAGCTCTACGAACATGAACTATCTGACTGCAACCCCCAGCCCTCGTACTGGGCATTCCTGAGGGTGAAAGGCCCTGGTCCTGTAGGCGGGAAGGAGGTCTCCAGGGTATTGAGTAAGGCAGGGAATCCATGCGTGTGCAATCGCACTGATGACAGAGAAGGTGATGACGGTGCAATGGGACAGACAAGGAGTTTGAAGCAGTGACGGCTCACGGTGGACCGCGTCTGGGGAGGAGGCCGGAGGTGGGTGTAGGTGCTGACAATGGAATTCTATGGGTAGTGAGAAAAATTCTATGGGCTGTGTGAAATCTAGGTTTCTAACAAACATTTTCCCAAAACAACAGTTTCTATTCTTACTCAAGGGTAATAAAGTAAGTGCCATTCTAGCTATACAGTAGAAATTACTGTGGACCGCAGTTCATGTATCCGCTGCAGCATTACCAAGCTGTTTCCATACCGTTTGCCCATGTTTCATGCACAATTCATTTTCACACACCTACAGTGTTGAGCTGCCATGGCCCCCTGGGATGCCCCTCATGTCCTCTTGCGAATGTGGGTTTCTGGGATGTGTGTGCTCTGATGTTGCAGAAGGAGGCTTAATTTTTCGTTTATTTAATGATGTTTTTGCAACACTCCAATCCCACCCCCAGCCCTGGGCAACCACTAATGGACTTCCCATCTCTAAATATTTGCCTGTTTTGGAGATTTTGTATAGATAGAATCATGCCATACATCATGTCTTCCTTCCAACTCCTGCTCAGCACAACATTTTTGAGGCTCACCTGTGCTGTGGGGCGTGTCCGCAGACGCACCCTTTGGCCTAGGGAATGGTATTCGAAGGTTTGGATAGAGGTCCTGTGGTTTCTCCTCCTCCCTGTTGATGGACATTCGTGGGGTCGTCAGCTCCTGCTTGTTGTGAATGAAGCCACATGAGTGTTCCCTGACATGCCTTCGCGTGGACGTGTTTTCATTCCTCTGGGGTGGGTGCCTAGGTGCTGAATTACTGTTATGTGGCAGGTCTAGGTTTAGCCACAAACAAACTACTTTCCAAAGTAGCTGTCTCATTCTGAATGCCGAGCAGCCATGGATGACAAGTCTCCTGTATTCATTGTTCATCCAACACTTGGTATTTTCTGTCTTTTTAATTAGAGCTATTCGAGAGGGTACATAGCTATATCTCACTGTGTATAGCGAAAGGGTATATAGCTATATCGCACTGTGGTTTTGTTTGCATTTCCCTAGTTACTAATGATGGTATACATCTTTTTGAGTTTTTATTTGTTTTCTATCTATCCTCTTCAGTGGCATGACTATGCAAAATTTTACTCCTTTTTATTGGATTCTTGTCATTACTGAGTTGTTGGATTCTTTCTTTCTATATTCTATTAATTAACAAAAGTTCTCTATCAGATATACAACTTGTAAATATTCTCAACCTGTATAAGGTTTATTTTTTCATTTCTTTATGGATGTTGTTTTGAAGCTCAAACGTTTTAAAAGTTGATGAAGTCCAATTTTTTAATATTTCCTTTAATGAATTGTTTTTTTTATGTTGTGTCTAAGAATTATTTGACAAATTTAAGCTAATAAAGATTTTCTCCTGGTTTCTTCTAGGAGTTTTACAATTTTAGCTATGACCTTTAGGCCTGTGGTTCATTGTGAGTTAATTTTTGGGTAGGGTGTAAGGTAATGGTCTATATTCATTTCTTTGAATGTGAGTATATAGTCATACCAGAACCATTTCTTGAAAAGAGTATCCTTTCCTCTTTGAAATATCTTAGTACCTTTGTAGGAATTAGTTGCCCATGGATGAAAGCATTAATTCATGAAACCTCAATTCTGTTCAATTTATCTAGATTACTTTACCTTGGTAGTAGATTTTGAAAACAGCTAGTATAAGTTTTCCAACCTTTTTCTTTATTTTTTTTTATCTGTTTGGTTTTTTGGTTTGTTTTTTGTTTTTTTGGTGTGTGTTTTTTTTTTGTTTTGTTTTGTTTTGTTTTTTGCAAAATTCTTTTTACTATTAGATCCTTTGCATTTTCATACATATTTTAGGAGCAGCTTATCATTTTCTACAAAAACAATCCTGGGATTTAAGATTTAGCAGAGATTGCATTAAATCCACGGATAATTTGGGAAGAATTGTTATCTTGATGTTACTGAGTCTTTTGATTCATAAACATGGAATTTCTCCTGATTTACTTAGGTATCCTTTCATTTCTTTCAGTAATATTTTGTAGTTTTCAGTACACAAGTCTTGCATTTCGTTGTTGTTGTTAAGTGTATTCCTAACGTGGTGAAAACTCATCTCTACAAATAATACAAAAACTGGCTGGATGTGGTGGCGTGTGCCTGTAGTCCCAGCAATTCTGGAGGCTGAGGCAGGAGAACCGCTTGAGCCTGGGAGGCTGAGGCTGCAGTGAGCTGTGATCATGCCACTGCACTCCAGCCTGGGCAACAGAGTGACACCCTGTCTCAAAAAAAAATAAAAATAAAAAAATAAAAGAAAAGAAAGAAAAGAAACAAAACTATTCCTAGTTATTTGTTTTTGAGACTCTTATAAATGTAGCAATGTTCTTGTTTTTCTTTTTAGATTGTTAGTAACATATAAAAAGACAATTGGTATGTTTATACTAATCATGTGTCCTGCAATCTTGCTAAAATCACCTACTAGTTCTAATATATTTTTTGTTGATTCTATCACATTTTCTACATAGATGATCATGTCATCTACGAAGGAACACACTTTAATATTTCCTATGCTGGAGGCCTGGAATGATTGGTATGTTTCTGTATTTTGTTTGTTTGTTTTGTTCTCACACTTGCAAGGACCAGCAGTACACTGTTGAATTCCGGTGCAAAAGTCGACATCCTTGCCTTGCCCCTGATCCATGGGAAAGCACTCAGCCACTCATGACTGAGGATGGCGCTGGGCATGAGTGATTCAGATACGCCCTTTTATAGGCTGCAGAATTCCGTTGTACTTAGAGTTGTCAAGGGATTTTGTCATGAACGAGTATTGGATTTTTCCAGTACTTTTTTCTGCATGTATTGTGAGAATCAGGTGTCTGATCTTTATTTGATTAGTATAGTATTTTACAGTAGGTGATTTTTACATTTTAGGCCAACTTTTCCCTGTAGGCATAAATCTAACTTGGTCTTTACATACACCCTTTTCATAAGGTGCTTGATTCAGTTGGGTGATGTTATGTTAATAGTTTAACATCCATATTCATAAGAAATCTTGGGCTCTACTTTTCTTTTTGTGGTATCTTTGTGCTTGCTATCAATATAATATTAGAACAATTGAATGAATGGAGAGTCGTCTCCCCTTCTGTATTTTCTAGAACGGTTTGTAAGAGATTGCTAGTATTTTTTCTTTAACAAATTCACCAGTGACACCATTTGGGCCTGGGCCTTTTTTTTGTGTAAAGGGATCTCTAATTATTAGTTTAATTTTCTTAATTGTTATTTTTGTAGATTTTTTATTTTCTCTTTAGTCATTTTTGGAAATCTGTGCTTTCCAGTAATTTCCCCCATCTCATCTAGGTTGCCTCATTTGGGCCATAGAGTTGCCCATAACAGGCACTTATGACCCCTTAAATTTTTGTAGATTGGTGATAATGTTTCTTCTTTCATTTCTAATGTTCGTAATTTGTGTCTTCTGTCTTTTGTTACTGTTCAGTCAACCTAAATATTTGTCAATTTGTTGATTTTTTTTGGTTTGCTTTCTATTTCACGGATTTTTGCTCTAATCTTTATTATGTCTTGCTTTGATTTTAGTTTGCTCTTATTTTTCTACTATATACACATGGAAGCTTAGAACACTGATTTGAGATCTTTCTTGTTTTCTGATATAAGTGTTTAAAGCTATAAATTGCCCTCTACTGTCTTAGTTGCACCCCATAAATTTTAATATATTATAATCTTGTTTTAGTGCTATTAAACTATTTTCTTATTTTTCTTGTTTTTCCTTTATTGATCCATGGGTTATTTAGAACTATATTGTCTAATTTCCAAATATTTGCAGATTTTTCAGATTTGTGTCTGTTGTTCATTTCTGATTTACTTTCATTGTGGTCAAAAACCTCATTATATGATGCCAGTTCTATTAAATGTGTTGATATTTGTTTTCTAATCTAACATATTGTCTATTCTGTAAAATGTTTTTTGTCCTTAAAAACAATATGTGGGCTGGGCATGGTGGTTCATGCCTGTAATCCCAGCACTTTGGAAGGCCAAGATGGGCAGATCACTAGGTCAAGAGATCGAGACCATCCTGGCCAACATGGTGAAACCCCATCTCTACTAAAAATACCAATATTAGCCAGGCATGGTGGTGCACACCTGTAATCCCAGCTACTTGGGAGGCTGAGGCAGGAGAATCGCTTGAACCCAGGAGGTGGAGGTTGCAGTGAGCTGAAATCGCACCACTGTACTCCAGCCTGGTGACAGAGCAAGACTCTGAAAAAACAAAAATATGTGTTCTGCAGTTATTACATGCAGTGTCTATTTTTGTTAAATAGCTTGAGTTGATTTATACTGTCATTTAATTTTCTACCTAATTGTTCTATCAATAAATAATATAGCAAATGTAGTTTTTTTAGAGTCATTGTATGGTGTGTATTTTTTTTTTTACTTTCAACATATTTGTATCTTTGATTTTAAAATGTATCTTGTATATAGCATGTAGCTCAATCTTATTTATCTAATCTGATGATCTCTGCTCTTTTTATTTGGGTGTTTAGACCATTCATATTTAATACAACTATTGATATGGCTGAGTTTACATTTACCATTTTGCAATTTATTTTCCATATGTCTCTTGCCTTCTCCATCTCTTCCTGAATGACTGAGTGTGTCACTTTAATTCCTCTGTTGATTATTTTACACCATTCATTGCTCCAAGCCAAGTGATCCATTAATTGCAGCCAAGAAGTTACAGTTCCTTCACAGCCTGCCTTAGTCTGACAGAACTTCTACAAGCTTCAGGGGACAGGGGTTTCAGCTATATAGTTGCTTTTTGAAGAGAGGATTTAATTATCTCTTCAAATGGCCATTGCTGGAAATCTCCCCTGTGATTTGTTTTTAGTGGTTTTAATTTTGTTGTTGTTGAGCCTGCCATAATGATCTCTCCAACAAAACAATACTCTTTTATTTGTATTTAATTCATTGAGAAATTGTCGATTCCCATGTCACAGATTTTTAACTACCTCAGCCTTGCTCAGTGGCACCACTTAAGATCTGACTTTTGGGAGGCTGAGTGGAGAGCATCACTTGAGCCCCGGGGATGGAGGCTGCAGTCAGCCAAGATTGTGCCTTTGCACTCCAGCCTGTGTGACAGTGCAAGACCTGTCTCAAAAAAAAAAAAAAAAAAGAATATCTGATTTTTAAATCTAGTGACACTGTACTCGAACAAAAATATGACTTGTTGAAAGTAAACATTACTTTTGGAAATTATTATAAAGTGTCTTATGGTTAAATAATCAGCCTTTCCTATAGGTATATGAGTTTTCAGGATTGGTAGAATCTTCTCATTCCTCTTAAGTTTGAAGCATTATTGGACTTATTAAAAAGGTGATAAGCTATACATATTTTTACAATAGCCACTAAACAATTATAATTTGGGGTTGTTGAATGGCAGTAAAGGGGTTATAGTAATGGTGCTGGATTGTTTAAAATAAAGCTGGACTCACAGGATCTTAAATAAGAAAAGCTCATAAACAAGCCTGCTCTTCTAATTTACCAAGCAATTCTATGACTCACCTAAAGGCATTGTGTTAAAGGCTGGAACTTAGGTACACCTGTTTGGGCAGGCAGCAGATGGTACACTCAGAGGGATAAGTAAGAAATTCAACAAAGGAAGTCCTCTTAAAGGTGCAGAGAATGTCGCAGAAACTAAAGGGCATGATGAAGCTCCCGGGGAGATGCAACCTCAGGGGAAAAAAGCAGAGAGCAATTCACTGAACTCAGGGAAACCTGTAGTAGGAGAAGAGCTGTCCAACAAAAGTTTTGGGCTTTGGAGGAGAAACACAGCAACTGTCAAACAGATTGGAAGGAAAACTAACTAACCCTAGCACCTCCCTCCCTATCGCTGAAACCAAAAGAATGCAAAACCCTCTGAGGCCAGTTCCCAGGATGCAGAGCCCAGCAGGGCGCTGCAGAGTGTGTCTGGATGGGCACACAGACATCTAGCAACAGAATGCAACCTTCTGAGGCCAGTTCCCAGGATGCAGAGCCCAGCAGGGCAATGCAGAGTGTGTCTGGACGGGCACACAAACATCTAGCACTACTTGCTGGTTCTGATCCTCATTTTTCTTTTTTTCCTGGATGAAACATTCAAGTTCCCGACAGAAGAGAAATACAAAGTTCTCCTAGCAGCGGTAGTTTTGAATGATGATTTCAGTTCAGTTACACTCCCACCAGGATCCTCTATAGAAATGTAAGCCACCATCAATGCCCTTCCTATGTGGTGGCAAGAAAAATGGGAGAAAAAGTATAATTAGTCAACATGAAACACAACTGCCGTGTTCTTGCCTTCTGAAGGAGGGCACAAAGCCTACATGTAGAATTCCAGCCTCCCCCGGCCACCAACACTGTAAAATGGATGACACACTTCGCCAGTTCCTCTGCTGGCTTGACGGGCAGGGTGATCTGAACCCGCATTCCAGTAGAATCAAATTATCAGTGCCTTTCTCCTTATTTGGGGACCACAGTTTCCCACTGACAAATGCAATGAACATCAGAGGGCTGATGAATTCAGCTTGTTTACAACAGAGCGTTGCCGCCCCACTGGGTAGGAGTACCCACTTTCCGAAGGGAGGGACTGTGGCACTCAGGACAACAGCCCCTGCCCTGCTGAGTGGTGTCAACACTGGAGAGATGAAAGTGTCCTGGGAACAGCCTCGGCCTCCTGCTTGCAGAAGCATGGCCATGTTCTCCAGTAGAGGAATGCCTCCTTCGGTCACTGCATCTCCAAATCCAGCACACTCAGGTCCTGGGGGTGGAAGAAACACATCCTTGCAGGGCGGGTTCTCAGTGGGAGAGCCCAACTCCCATCCGAGTCGGTGCGTTCTGTGCCTTCTGACGGAGGGAAACGGCATGCATCGGGCTTGGTGTAAGGCGCACTCTCCCGGGTGGACAGTGCCCCACCCAGACAGCTGTGCACCCTGGCACGTCCACCACACCGCGCATCCCGGGCCTCTGGGTGGTGGGTACCTGGCGATGGCAGTGAGTCCTGGGCCGCATCCAGGGCTGTGCTGTCTCCCCAGCATGGGCTGGAGGGGATGCCCAGCTTCTCTGGGGAGGGGCAGGCACACTCCAATCTGGGAGGCTGCTGTGAGCACAGCGTGGCAGGGCAGGAAGGCAAGGCCACGGGCATTGGCTCCAAGGTGGGGCAGGCAGTGGAGAGTGAACCTGGAGGCAGACAGGCCACGAAGCAGTGCACCTGCTGACCATTCTAGAACTTCCTTCATACCCTGTTCTCACTATTGTAATTTTTGTCATTATTTTCTAATAGCAAAAAATTAAAAATTAAAAAAAATCATCCCTCAGACAGAAGTACCTTTGTTTGCTGTTTTTCACCAATCCAACACGTACGCTTCTCAGTGGTCCGAGGCGTTCCCAGGGCCCACAAGCCCCAACAACAAGAAGAAAGAGCCATAAACCCCTGAGACCAGTTTCAGTTCCTAAACCCAGAACAAAAAGGGCGTTTGTCCTCCTTTTTTTTTTTGGTTTTGTATTTTTGAGATGGAGTCTGACTCTGTCACCCAGGCTGGAGTGCGGTGGCTGGATCTCGGCTCACTGCAAGCTCTGCCTCCTGGGTTCATGCCATTCTCCTGCCTCAGCCTCCCGAGTAGCTGGGACTACAGGTGCCCACCACCACGCCTGGCTAATTTTTGTATTTTTAGTAGAGACGGGGTTTCACCGTGTTAGCCAGGATGGTCTTGAGCTCCTAACCTCGTGATCTGTCTGCCTCGGCCTCCCAAAGTGCTGGGATGACAGGCGTGAGCCACCGCGCCCGGCCATAAAGGGCATTTTTCTAAAATTCTTACTAAGTCCTGAAACGGACACATCCCCTCTCTGCTAACAAACATTGAGGGAACTTATTTTTTTATATTGTGGGTGGGAAATCATCAACAAAATCTGCTTTATATTTCACTCATTATAAACCCTGAGAGCAATATCTCCCATGTTTCATGAACTTTCAGAAATTGATCCTTAATTTAGAAAAATAAAATAATTGCTTTTTCTGTATTTTGTAAAATTCAAACTAAAACCCGGGCAGATGTAGCCAAATGTTTTTGCTTTGCCTAGTTTAAAAGTTTCAATGAGAAAACAATGGTTTAAGGAGAGAACAGTATTTGTTTTGCTTTTTAAAATTGTAATAAACATAGTTTTCTTTTCTTTTTTTTTTTTTTTTGGAGACGGAGTCTCGCTCTGTTGCCCAGGCTGGAGTGCAGTGGCCGGATCTCAGCTCACTGCAAGCTCCGCCTCCCGGGTCTACGCCATTCTCCTGCCTCAGCCTCCCGAGTAGCTGGGACTACAGGCGCCCGCCACCTCGCCCGGCTAGTTTTTTGTATTTTTTAGTAGAGACGGGGTTTCACTGTGTTAGCCAGGATGGTCTCGATCTCCTGACCTCGTGATCCGCCCGTCTCGGCCTCCCAAAGTGCTGGGATTACAGGCTTGAGCCACCACGCCCGGCATAGTTTTCATATTCTGTTAATGTAATCAGTTTTTTTACTTTTGTATTGAAACAATAGATTTACCTTTTACCATGTTAAGTTGATGACATCTGTACAAAAATATAAATTTTTCCTTTGAGAAAATGGAAACGCTGTATTCTTCTTTTTAACAGCCTCGGTGGCTTTCAGGCTGTCTGTGTGTTGTATCGATGATGGACATTTAGACTTCAAGGTATAATTTCCAGTAAAGAAAAGTCATTTTATTTCCATCTGAATAAGCACTCTATCACACTAACCAAGTCAAACAAAGTTATTATCTGGCTTTTTGCCAAGGCATAAAAAAATACAAAGGTCATATTTTTAATAGCTTTGTACTCTATAGTAATCAAATTGGAAAGCCTGGAGATATAAACTCCTTGAATTTCCCCGTGCTCCCCGAGCACATTTCACCACCGGCTTGCTCTTCTCAGGTGCAGAGCTACGGGCTTTCGGCTCACCATCCAGCCTTATCTCCGTTATTAGCTTTGTACATGAAGGCATCGTGTTCTAATCGTAAAGTGGCAGAAACCAGCTAATAAGAAACATGTCGATTCAACTCCACCTTTGAAGACTCTACCAAAAGATAACTTCCAGGCAAATCCCAGCTCACGGGTGAACACGATTACAGCGTGTAAACCTGGATACACTGAAGTGTTAATAGATTACTCAGCTCTGCATTCACGAAAATGAGCGTCTGCTGTATACTCCTCCTGTTTTGGGTGGCTGCGTGAGTTGCTGGGAACTCTGCACAGTTACCCCACACCGCTGCTGGGGTGGGTTCGCAAGTTCACTTCGAAATCACGGGTCATCCTGAGGACTGAAGAATGTCTCATGGATGTGGTCATCAAAATAAGAACGACAAGAAGTAGTAGAAAACGTTATAAAGACATTCCATTGAAGAATCACGAAATTTATATTTTTGCTTAAAAAAAAAGATCTTTTTGTGGAATGGGTTTGAGGACATTCAACTGACCACACAAGACACACATTTCAGGCATGGCTAATGCTTGTTTTGCCCCACAGGCATTCTGAGAATGATGTTGCTCCCTGTAAGTAAACACCTTTCTTTGTACATTTCTCCTTACACAGATCTTACTCTGGAGATGTTAGGGTAACAGTAAAGTTTATTTTTATCTCTGTCAGGCACATGCCGGGGAGCTGTCCATCAGAGCCTTTTTAATTCTGAAGCTCTGTACGCCCACTAAAAGTCATTTAATTCATGTATGCTATAACTCTAGAAGTAAACGAAACTGTTAACTTGTTCACAACCCATTATCAACAGCTTTCATCAAAACTTCAGACACTATAATTTAAAACAACATTTATTTCAGCTACTAATCACTACAACCCAATAGTTTAAGATAGGGCTCTGCACACTTATCTTCAAGATCAGATAGTGAGTAGCTTAGGTTTTGCAGAGCAAGAGGGAAAACGAGGATATTATGTAGCTGCTTATGCAATGTAGCCCTTTATAAATGTAAAAACTATTGTTACCTCATGGATGCCAAATAAATAAATAACAAAAAATGTAGGCTGCTGGCTGGCTCCAGCCCCAGGGCCCTAGTTTACTGACCTCTGGTTCAAGAGAAGAGCCTCAGGCAACACACAGGGCTGTGATGTTGGCTCTATCACTGGCAGGTGATTTGGACACGTTATTTAATGACTTTCAACCCTAATTTCCTCACCTATAAACGAGGACAATAATAGAGGCTGCCTCAGAGTTGGGAAGATGAATAACATTAGGAATGCGTAATATCTACGGAACAATTGTTCGCCCTTAGCCTCTATCTCAACAACACTTCATGAGTACCTGCTGGCTTTTAACAGGCTGGACCCACCAGTGTTGTGGCCGTCTCCTTATTCCAGCCCCTCCATCTGGAGCTCAGGGCTCAGGTCCTGGCTGGGGAGGGCGGTCTTGGCTTCCAGTGTTGTATTTGAGGAGCACGCCCATTCCCTCGGCACAGAAGTACAAAGATGCGGCCCCTCCTCACAGTTCAGACAATGAGGAGGACCCCAGCCTTTTCTGAATTTCTCTTAATGGCTAATGAGCTGTGGGAGAGGCGGCCGGCTCGGCTCAGCCCTGAGGAGGAACTGAGTCACGGGAGCCACAAGCTGGAAAGATCCACTCCAATCTCCCTGGTCGGGCTGAATGAAGCTCATCGTGCCCCCAGCGCTGGGAGATGAGTTCTGCCTAATTCCTTGTGATGCTGAAGACAGGTCTCCTTGCTCACACGGGGCGAAACAGAGAGAAACAGACAAGGGCTGGTGGGGGTGGGAAGAGGCTCCAGCTGCACCCCCAGGTGCCACGCATGGTCCAGGGTTGCCCAGGGCTCTGTCTGTCCATTTTTTTTTTCACTGCTGCAAGGGTTTCCTTCAGAAGGAGAAGGGTGGATAAGAGAGACACAAAAAGATCTCATGGCTGGGAAGATTTATCAAGTCACCTTGAGCTAAGGTCATATGAAATGAATCCTCTATTTCTGGGCTGAAATTACACCAAAGGCAAAAATGTTTCTTCCTCCTTTCCTTCAGCCTAATGTATGTGTCACATTCCTGTGTTAGGAACATCAACGGGGGGACCGTGTCCTGTTCCCAAGGAGGGAGGAAGAGGCCAGGATGCATTAAGGATGATAGTGGAGGGGGACAGCCGAGTTCTCATCCCATGAGACTCCCCACCTCCCTGTCATTTGGGGAATGGGGAGCTCCAGTGAGGAGGGTCTTGACAAGTGAAGCAGCAAGAGGGAGAAAATCAATTATTGGAGAGAGAATTTCATCCAGGCAGGTGCTTTCCAACGGAATGAGAGTGAATTTCCCCCTTGGATCAAATATACTGCCACTGTCTCAGTGTCTTAAATTATTTGTTCTGAGAGCAAGTTGAGAGAGGAACTGAGTATTACAGATTTTAGCAGCACACGCTGATTTATGGGCCTTGGGCACACTGAAGGTCCAGGAGAAGAAGAAAGATCAGCCGCTGGAAGATGCATTCACTCCACGCCTCCAAGACAGGCTTGAGAGAGCCCCAGCCTGTGACATTCCTCAGCCTTTCAGGAGAAAGCTGGGTTCACGGCAAAGCTTTCCTCCCCCTCTCTTGCCTGTTGTGTGTTTGGGGAGGTTTAGGACTAGTTGCGCACATGCAGCACCAGTGACTGGAAAGTAAAGGCTTGTAACATTGATGTCGTCGTATGGACCTTATGTATTTCCTACCCTAATGTACAATTCCGTGGACATTTTATGGGCTGAGTGGGTCCCCAAAATTCATGAGTTAATGCCCCCAACTCATATGTGTGTCTGTGAGTGTGTGCGTGCATTTACGTGTCTATGTGTGTATGTGTGTGTGTATGTGTACATATGGGTGTGTCTGCAAGTCTTTGTGTGTGCGTGTGTGTGTCTGTGTGTGTGTGCCTGTGCGCATGTGTATGTGTGTGTGCACCTGCCCATCTCCATGAATAGTCCTACTTAAAGCATTCTTGCTTGGCATTATGACCTTGTGAAATGCCAGGACACAGACTAAAAGACCCTGGACCAAGAGGCATTCATGGCCTGGCAAGTCCCTAGAGGAGGGCTCTGACGGGGAAGCCCCCAGGGCTGGGCGCAGCAGCTGGTGCTGGATGAGAACCCCGGCAGGCACTGTCCGGACCCCCGCATCAGTGACTCCGGTTTACACAAAGAAGTAGTGCCAGTTACTGAAAATTATCCCCCTTTTCCATCTGTGCAAAGATGCAGATTCAATGTCCGTCACTGAGTGTGGGGACAAAGGGGAGCAAAGCCTGTTTCTGGCCCTCGTCTCGGGGTCTGGGCTAAGAGAAAGGGGCCTGTGGACATATCCTGTCGTTGAGACTGTGCCTGGGTTCCCAGCGAGCGCCTTGTGCAGAGGCCAGAGCTCTGCCCGTGCGGGGACCCTGGGGCTGCAGGGAGGCCAGGAGCCCACAGCGATTCTGGAAGGATCCTGAGGACAGGCTGGAGGGGGCCTAGGAGCGGGCAGTCTCCCCATATCATCTCTCAATTCAAAAGCGGCTCTCCTGAGCAGAGCTGGAGGCCCCGGGGCTGGTCCCCTGTTGATGCTTCCCACTGGCGGTAGGGCCTCTGCAGAGGTGGGTGATGGCGGATCTGCTCGTGGGTCCTGCTTATTCCAGCTGGGGGGCCGGAAAGCAGGGTGCTAAACTAAAGGGGGGCCCTTGAGTTAGGATTTCCTCTAAGGAGCCTACCTGGACTCACCCATGGGAAGCCAGTGCTTGCCACGGCTCTGCCTCGGGGACACTCAGGACATCATGAGATTCAAGGCGCTGTCCCAAGCTCCCCATGTACACGAACCAGCCCAGCCGCAGGAGGTGACACACAGCCTGTGCCCAGCTCAGCCACCTGCCCGCTCATGACGAACGCTGTCATTAACTCCCCCACACTACAGTTTATCACTGTGCAATTTAACGTCTCTGACCTATTGGGCCTCTCATACTAAAACAATCTTAAAAAGGAAAACAGGCAGTAATAATAAAAAAATAGGCAGCCATCCAATTCAGCTGGTGGCTGCCCAAGCTTGAAGGTCTCTGGGCACCTTTGCTTAAATAGCTGAAAACAAAATTATACGAAACAGAAGCGTCTGAAGTCGGCCTGCTGCAATCCTAATGAAGAGGGCAGACGGGGGCTGCCAGAGCCCAGCTATTCATCACCGGCCCCCCGACGCTGGAGAAGGGTGTTTAAATCAGACACCTGGAGAGGCGATTTGCTGACTCCATGCGTGGTCGTGACCGCAGACACGTGGCGGACACACTCTGCAGCCGCACAGCTCGCCCGGGCCCAGGGGAGCCCCGTGTGTGGGTTAAAGCCCCGCCCGTGTGCTCCCCGTGTTGATAAAAGAGCGTCCCCCGAGGGAAGCGTCTTCCTAGGGCGTCCTTTCAGGATTACAGACACACAATTAAGAGGGTGTGCAGTCCCTCGTGTGAAATGTGGATATTGAAACACCCTCTGCGCAGCCAGTCAGCTGATGCCCTGGCTTAGGACCAGAGGTTTCTCAAAGGGGAAGCGATGGCAGCTGTTGGATGCGTGCGGGAGAGCAGATTCCTGGGTCCTCGGGCAGGAGACGTCTTGGCCCTGAGAACCTGAAAGCAGGAGACGGGGGCAGACAGGGCTGGCAGGTGGGGGTGCCGCCTCCCAGGCACGCAGCCTCCCAGCACCGGGGCAGCAAAGAGTTAATCAGGGAGAAAAACCCGCTGTGACCAGCAGGTCTCTGTGCAATCATCAGGAGAACTAGCTATTATAGCCCGTTTAATAGCTTGAAAATGAACTCATTAGTGGTCTTTTATCAGTGGAAAAAAGTCTATTAAACCCGGACGTATGAGGCAGCAGCCCCGCGGCACATTCCCATCCCGCCTGTGACCTGAGCCA
Source organism: Macaca nemestrina (assembly GCF_043159975.1). NCBI lineage: Eukaryota > Metazoa > Chordata > Mammalia > Primates > Cercopithecidae > Macaca > Macaca nemestrina. The sequence goes on from NC_092133.1 coordinate 142,681,371, forward strand.
GTCCGGGAAGCGTTTCTGGGAGCGGGGTCAGGCTCCCTGCAAGGGGCCCAAAGGCCGTGGACCCCGGGCCGGGCACATGGCTCCTGAGGTCTTCGCCTTAATTTATAGTTTGGTGGGCGTTTCGGGTCCTTCTTTCCAGCCTTCTGCATTAGCTGTGCAATCTGCATTAGCTGTGCAATCTGCATTAGCTGTGCAATCTGAAGGGGCAGCCGCAAGAGGATGCCACGGTTTGATGTGGTGGTGCTGTGAGAGGGACGCTCAGTAGGGTGTGGCCGTAGGGCACCCTGCAGGGGCTCAAGACAGAGGGCGAGGGGGGCGCTGTCCCTACCCGTCTCCCCTCCCTCCCGCCTTCCTTCCCTCCTTCCTTCCTTCCTTCCGCTTCTTTCTTTCTTTCTTTCTTTTTCTTTCTTTCTTTCTTTCTTTCTTTCTTTCTTTCTTTCTTTCTTTCTTTCTCTTTCTTTCTTTCTCTTTCTTTCTTTCTCTTTCTTTCTTTCTCTTTCTTTCTCTTTTTCTTTCTTTCTTTCTCTTTCTCTTTCTTTTCTTTGCTTTCTTCTCTTTATTTTTCTCTTTCTTTCTTCTCTTTAATTTTCTCTCTTTCTTCCTTTCTTCCTTCATTCCTTTCTTTTTCTTTACTTTTTCTCCTTCCATTTTTTCTTCCTTCCTTTTCCTTCCTTCTCTTTCTCCCTCCTTCCTTCCTCCCTTTATTTCTCCTTTTTCTTCCTTTATTCTTTCCTCATTACTTCCTTTTTTCCTTCTTCTCTCCTTCCCTCCTTCCATCTTTCTTTCTTTTCCTTCCTGCTTTCCTTCCTTCATTCTCCTTCCTTCTCTTTCTCTTTTCTTTCTCCCTTTTTCTTCCTTTTTTCCTTCTCTCCCTCCTCTTGCCCCCTTCCTTCCTCGTCTCTCCTGAAGGTAGAGTGGTAGAGTTTTTTCACGCACTGCACACTCACTATTTCCTGCCACTGATGACGATTTAAATTCTCTTGGACAAACATCTCAGCAGCAGCACAGGCACGCCGTGTCTCCATGACCTCTGGGACTGAGGGACCCGGTTAGCATAAATCCGGGAAATAAACTGTGAGGCAAATACAAAAGGTCTTCTCAAAATACCTCTTCCTCCTTTAGTATCTTATGGACTTTCCAAACCCCGCTCCAGACATTGGCACGGACTTTTATACTATGTCAAATCACTTTTCATTTGCATGGATCTTGTTTCTTCAACAAGATGAGAAATAGATTATGCCAGAAGCTGTGTTTTACCCTTATTTCAAAATCCCCCTCAAACCTAGGTCAGTTTCCAGTGAATGCTGTTGTCTTGGCCCCCCATGGGACAGGGCTGTATTCCATTGCCCTTGCATACTGTTGTGTGGGGCGTGATGGGTTAGACAGCAGTCTCTGGAATTGTCAAGCTGGGGGCTGTGTTAACAACAGCCACTACTTACCTATTAGAAGCCACTTTTCCACTTAAAGCTCATACAAGGCCTGGAAGACCATGCCCTTAGTCCACAGAGGTCAGCCGCGTGAGGTCCAGTGTGGATGATGGCTGGAGCCCCGAGGCAGGTCCAGAGGCACTGGGCAGACACTCCTTGGAGTCAGAGGACAGCCGTGTGCGTCCCCTGCCAGGAGTCAGGATGCTGTGCACGTGGCTGTGGGCTGGGTCCCTAGGGTTCCCACTGTGTCAGCATGAACAGGCTCTCCTACTTTACTGGAGGAGTGAATGGCACTGACGCAGATCTCCTGGGCCAGGGAGTCCATCGGGTCCGCAGGTGAATAAGGCTATGGTAGCCGGTGACAGGGGTCTGGGACATGGTTACCATCATTTCTCGAGCAGGACAGCAGCCTGTGGCTCAAACGTGTGTCTCAGCTGCAGATCACAGCATTAGGTGGTGAGAAACTTCAAAGCTGAGGTTAGGTCTTGGGACACAGAGCACGGACTGTATTTCTGTGACTCCAGAGTTTCAGGGTCCTTCAGTCCCAGTCTAAATGGCCTAGCATTACTAACAAGTGACAGGGAACTGGGTCCTCTCTAACCTCTGATGGACGTGGTAAATCGTCCATGAATGGAGGGAGAGGGGCAGCTCAGCCCTTGGGGACCCCGGCCAGGAGAAGCCCAACTTCTGCCCACCAGAATTAGGGATCAGCCACTTTAGAGAAGAAAATTAAAAGTTTCATTTTATTTATCAAAGTTAAAGGCCCAACTGAAATGAATTAGATTTCATATTTGTTGTTGGATTATAGACATTTCAAAACGTGTATATTGTTGTTACCTGTCCAGAGTAGACATTATACGTTTTGCTTTGTTTTGGTCGTCATTGTTAAAAATTCTCACTTCCTTTAGCAGTTTGTTTAAGTAGACGGTGGAATTCTTCATTCTTTGCCTTAATTACTGGTCTATTTGCCCCACATTTTGTCATGGATGGAAAAAATCGGTACAAAATGGCGCGACAGCACAGGCCATTTCACTGCGGTAATGTGAACCTCAGGGTTAATTTGCCCGACACACACTCGTTGTTGACTCAGTGGACCCTGGCTTTGCTGGCTTCTGTTCCCCGTGCAGGAAGCAGGTACCAGCCCAGTGTGTCTCCTGTTCGGTCCGTGCAGCAGCCCATCGGTTCCCCAAGTGCCCCAACCCTTACTCCCATGCAGTCCCTTCTACTACCGCTAAACCTGCTGGATTAGAGGAGAAAGAACTTCCAGCCAGAAAGAAATCATCCCTTCCCTGCACCTTTTCTTCCCTCTTGACCACCTGTAGGGCTCTAGCTGACCCTCTTGTGGTCTCTTTCAGACTCGGGATGGACACAGGCTTGGTGGGTTCATCTCGTTACATGTTTTGCCAATCAGCCTCTGTCTGAAAGGCATATTGTCTCTTGCAGGCCCTAAACCTTTCCCGTGTCCCTTCCTTGGGCTGTGAAGCAGGGCTCTCACCTGCCTGCGTAGACAGCATTCTTTCGTGCTCCTTACCGGGTGTGTCCAGGGTTACCTGGGGGCTTGCCAGGCACAGCCTGGAGGCCCCTCCCCAGGTTTCCAGCTCAGAGGGTCTGGACTGGGGCTTGAATTTGCACTTCTAAGCCCCAGGTGAGGAGACTTTCGAGAACTATTGCCACAGGGTGAAGACTGTAGGCTGTCAGAAAGGTGCTGGGACACCAGGTGCACCCCCAAACCTGGGCAGCAGGAAAGGAAGGGTTGGGGGAAGAAACACGGAGAACCTGAAACCCGGCCCAGGAATCACCAGTGGAAATGATCTTGAATTGCGTGTAATTTTCACGTGAAAGAAATATACATATTGCAAACGTCATCCTTTAAACTAAATCACTAACAAATTGATTGGTAAACATCGTGATCACTAGACTCTGAATGTTTAAATTCCAAAACTGTGCAGCTGTTCATCCAAACTGATTGTTCTACGGGCATTTTGTCATGAAAATCAATATTTTATTTCATTTTAATCATTTACTTTGGACATTCATTTGCCAGATAATGGGCTGCTAGTCCTCTTAACGTTCTCTAAGTCGTCCATAAATTCATATTCTAAACCAATATACGTTGATGCAATATTCTTTTGCATCACTCTTCCTGTTATTGAGACATCTAAAGCAGAAATGCCATTTCTTTTCAAAGGTAAGGGCCCTCTTTAAATATCCAAAATGTCTTGCCTCCTCACGCAATAGTAGCTGTAGGTTGAGTACTTACTTTTTAAGAAAATAGTTACAAAAAGCAACTTACTAGGACTTGAATAAGTAAGTACATTTTCCTTATCCCAATAGAAACTACATATATTAACAATAAGTTACAAGTACAATTATAAGTCTAAGTGCAGCAGGAAATGATCACCCTGGACTTTTTACTGAATCCCAAATCCAGGCTTCTCAGAGGAGACCACTCACACCCCATTCAATCCAGAATCAGAGATTGTCAAGGAAGGAAGGGCCCCAGTGGCCTCCGGGCCCACCTCGCTCCCGGGCAATGCCTCTGAGAGAAGGGAAGGTGACTTTGTCACAGTAAGAGCTGCACGGAATCAAAAGAACCTGATTGCATTAGCGACCAGCAAAGCCTGAAGCTTCCCTGTAAACCCCAGGCTGAAGGAACACGGTGCTCAGGGACCCGCTGAGACCACAAAGACAACGCATGGCTTGCCAGCCAGAAGAAGAGACAGGAAGGGAGGACTGGCCTGAACCATGGATTCTGCCCTGAGGGTCTGTTTGGAAACAGCTTTTTCAGTCTGGCTTTATCTAGATGACATTTTCATCGTCCCTACAGAAAAATTTAATATACCATTTATTACTATAACTCTATTCGATAAATGGGTTTATTCTGCTGTTACAAAAAATAATTGCATGGAAAATGTGCCTTTTGACTTCTCTGACCATAACAGTTTGCCCTTTTTCTTATCTCTTTTCTGAGTTTTGGCTACAGTGTGCATCTTCGTCATAGCAGAAATGATGAAATTGGGAGACACTTGTAGTATCAAAGCTTCATGCACACAGAGATCCTCACCAAACCTACCATGAGAAGCAGCTGGGTGCCCTTTGAATCTAGAACCAAATAAAATACACCGACACTCTAGTTGATGCACGAATTCATTGTAACGTTCTCATGCGTTAAGGAGGAACAGGCTTAGAGGAGACGGGGACAGGCTACAGGTCATAGATTCACAGCAGCTCTTTCCTTTTGGTGTTAACAGTAAAGAGAATATGCAGCAGATGTAAGATTCAAAACACCACATAACCAGGGCGTTTGTATTTTATCCCTAAATTGTGCCAGCGTGTTTCTGACTGTGGTGTGAAGACGTAAGCTGTGGCAGTGCAAACAAAACAGCGCCTGACCTCTCCCTGGAGTCATTCTCCATCCACTCCTCTCCCTTTCCAGGAAGGGCTGACCCAGGGCTCTAGGGATCCGGCTCAAATCTTCTTGCCTGCTCCCAGCCTGGAGATCACGGGGGAGCCACCCACACCTTTGACATCAGTTTCTTCTAGAAACAGTCAACGTCAGGTCAACATCAGATAACTCTTGTAAAGACTAAAATTAGATACTGCAAAAAAGGCTCTGACATTTACTAACTTCTGGAGAAAATTTTGTTTATTGTTGACACTTTATAAGGCCATTCCTTGAGAGCTAGAATTTATCTGGGTTCTGTAGTAGCTGAAACAAATATATTTTTCTGAAAAATTCATAGTAAATGCAGATTGATGAGTATTAACTAGATAGATAGATAGATAGATAGATAGATAGATAGATAGATAGAATATTGCCCGGGGCAGTGGCTCATGGCTGTAATCCCAGCACTTCGGGAGGTCAAGGTGGGTGGATCACTTGAGGTCGGGAGTTTGAGACCAGCCTGGCCAACATGCTGAAACCCCATCTTTACCAAAAATACTACAATTAGTCAGGGGTGGTGGCGGGCACCTGTAATCCCAGCTACTCAGGAGGCTGAGGCAGGAGAATCACTTGAACCACGGGGCAGAGAGGTTGCCGTGAGCTGGGACCACGCCACTGCCCTGCAGCCTAGAGACAGAGTGAAACTCTGTCTCAAAATAAATAAATACATAAAATATATATGACTATATATTGATACTATAGTTTGTGACTAAGCAAATCATCAAATTTTTAGGACTCAATTTTTTACTATAAAATTTGAAAATGGTAAAAAAAAAAAAAACTGACCACAGCTCTAAAATTGTATGTGACTGTGATGCTTATGACCACTGTACATATTTGTGAGCTATTGCATCAATCACAAAAGTGCAAGTGGCAGCACAGAGAGAACCCTCCACGGCACTGGGCACCTGGTGCTCGCTCAGTGACACTCAGGCTTCCCTTCGGCCAAGGAAATCATTCTAATCCGCAGGAGGTTAGGGGACGTCCTCTTCACAAGCAGAAATGTTCAGTCCTGTGATCCTCATCTCTGTCCAGGTAGCAGGGCTGGTCCTACTCAGGGCCTCGAGGTGCAAAGGTCCTTGGAGCAGAGCGACTGCCGGGGTCGGGCTCCAGGCCGGCGCTGCCTGGTCCTTGTCAATGTGGCACCAGGAAGAGCCACAGCTACGGCCATCTCTGACACAGCCCTGCTGTCATCCGGGGGTGCTGCCTACCCGTTTCCCGAAGAATCCACCTTCCTCATCCCAGCTCCACCCCAGTCACGTGTGTGCATGTGTGTACAGATGTGTGCGTGTTGATGTGTGTATGTGTGTGTATGTACAGGTGTGTGTGTGCGTGTATGTACAGGTGTGTGTGCATGTGTGTGTATGTACAGTTGTGTGTGTGTGCACGTGTGTGTGCATATTGATGTGTGTCTGTGTGTATGTACAGGTGTGTGTGCATGTGGGTTGATATGTGTATGTGTGTGTACAGGCATGTGTGTACATGTTTATGTGTGTAGGTGTGTGTATGTGCACGTGTGTGTGTATGTGTGTGTGTACAGCTGTGTGCGTATGTGTGTGGATGTGTATGGATGTACAGGTGTGTGTGTATGTGTGTGTATGTGTGTGTGTACAGTTGTGTGCGTATGTGTGTGGATGTGTATGGATGTACAGGTGTGTGTGTATGTGTGTGTATGTGTGTGTGTGTGTGTATCTGCACAGCCACCGTCAAGGTTCATTCTTGAGGAAATAGCCGGGATAGCCTCTCCCTGGCTGTGCAATGTGGAGTCAGTTTTTCCAATGACAAAAGAGGCCGTGCCCTCCTCGTTTATCATGGAGAGTGGATGGATGCTGGGGGGATGAAGAAAGAAGAAAAATCACGCTTCCCCTCCTCGATTCCTCGGGAGGCCTGTCGTCAGGAGTCATTCTTTCCTAGGCGTGTTGTGAGGAATTGCTGATTTGGGGAGGGAGATGCTGGGAAAGCATGAGCTCAAAAGTGGCATTGAAAGCAGGTGGACCTGGCTCTCAGGCCTCTCCAGGCACAGAAGGAACCTTGGGGAGCGGCTCCTGCACCCAAGTGGCCTGGCCACCCATGGAGTGCATTCAGTAGGTGCCAATTAGAAAGTCCATGTCAGGGTCTCTGGGAGTCAGTCCCCTGTGTGGAGTGCAGACCCGGCTGCAGGATAGCCAGCCATCGCTGGATGATAGGGCTGAGACTTCCCCACCGCCTTCAGGTCCTCTGAGCTCGTCCCTGCTCGGTTTGCACGCAGCGCCCAACACGCACCGGTTCCCATGAGCCCTCCTGCCAGTGGCTTCCAAGAGTCCGTCTCCAAGGAAGAGCTTGCCATAGTGACGGTTGATCCTGCTAAGAATGTCCATGACTTCCGCTGAGTCCTCGGTTTCTGCAAAGGGAGTGAGAGCCCCTCACATTTAATGCTTTTGCTTTTGTTTTATCTTTGGCTTAGTTTGCTTTTGAAACTGAACTTTTCTCACTGTGACCCACGAGGGTTGCAGTGACAGCTGTTCCTAAAGATTTCTTTGAAAGATGCCTGGAAGCACCCAGCACACAGACAGCAGCGGCTGATGCCGGCGTCCAGGGGAGCAGGTGGCTGTCGTCAGGAGCACATCACCTCTCACACCAATGGCCCTTGGACACCAATCAGCTATGTGGTTCTTTCTGGTGAGCTGCTCATTAGCTCAGCACGTGTTTCTAACGTGTGTACAGCATGCCAAGTTGCCTGCAGAAGGAACAAACGTGAGCCTTTTTCCTGTGAGGCCAGCTCTCTGGCTAAGACACAATAGCTAAGATCAGTGTTTATTTTTTAAAGTAAGCTTTAAATCATGTTGTTACAGGAAAATTGAATGCATTTGGCAAGGCTGAGGTGAGGAGATTCCTTCAGGGCACAGGAAACCGTTTACTGCAGGAAGGATGTGCTGGCGAGAAAACTGGACAAAAGTTAGATTAGAACCACACTGCAGAGCCGACCCTGGATTCCGTCCGACGGCCACCGATGGGGGCCCGCCCAGCCTATCTTCGGCTTGGTCATTGACTCCTGGGCTCCAGCGACCACTCGCGGCCTTCACGAAAATCTAGGGAAGCTCCCCCTGCGTCTCTGAGCCACACGTGGTGTCTCCGTGACTTCAGGAGTTGGGTGTTCCAAAGAGGACGGGAACAGGCAAACTGGCTTTCTGCTCCGAGCAGCCGGTCTGTGGCCAACGCAAACCTGTTGGTCTGAGTACTGCAGGCTCTTCACACTCAGAGCTCACGTCCTCCCATGAGTCAGATGTTGCATCCACCTCTGAGACCGAGCAAGGCCCTGCTGCAAGCGTCACTGCTGCTGCCGCCGCCATGGTCATTGCTCCCAGCAGCTAATCTGCCTAGAGGAAGCCGCACGCCAGCTGCTTCCTCTCCACCGTAGAATGCCGTCTTCGCGCACCTGGGAGGAGGGATTTAGCAGCACCATTTTATGGAACAGGGGCCTCAGAGAATCATAGATTTGCCCAAACACGTGCCGTTGTTAAGTTCCCTGCCAAATAGGAAGAATGGGAGAGTGGAAATCAACTGGACTCCTTCTAGTCAGAGCAGCTATTACACAATACATTAGTGTCCTTTCTGGTAACATCGAATCTGTTTTTTTTGGGGGGGACAGTCTCACTCTGTTGCCCAGGCTGGGGTGCAGCAATGCAATTTTGGCTCACTGCAGCCTCGGCCTCCTGCGTTCAAGTGATTCTCATGACTCGGCCTCCCGAGTAGCTGGGATTACAGGCACGCACCACCACGCCCAGCTACTTTTTGTATTTTTAGTAGAGGCAGGGTTTTGCCATGATGACCAGGCTGGTCTCGAACTCCTGACCTCAGGTGATCCCCCCCACCTCAGCTTCCCAAAGTGTTGGGATTACAAACGTGAGCCACCGTGCCCAGCCTCCTGCTTGAATCTTAATATCCATCCTCTATCAGGTGTTTACAATCGGATTGGACCCAGGAAACGAAGGCCAGCAGTTGGGGTGATGTATTGCCAATGCCAGTGGCCCTAAGTGCAGCCAGGCCTCGGCACCCAAACCCAGGCAAATGCCCAATGGGCCCATCTGAGACTGCAGCTTCTCTCTGCCGACGGATGTGCTTTTCCCGCCACTCCCATTTCTGCACTATTTATGGTGCATGTGGCCTACACTCAGGTGAACCTGGCATTGTCACGTGGAGTCCTCATGACTTTTTAAAAAGTAGAAGTAATTTTTGTCATCAAATTATTTCACAGGCCAGGCGCAGTGGCTCGTGTCTGTAATCCCAGCACTTTAGGAGGCCTAGGTGCTCAGATTACTGGAGCCCAGGTGTTTGAGACCTGCCTAGACAACATGGTGAAGCTCCATTTCTAGGAAAAAAATACAAAAATTAGGTGTGGTGATGCATGCCTGGAGTCCTAGCTACTTGGGAGGCTGAGGCGGGAGAATCACTTGAGCCCAGGGAGGCAGAGGTTCCAGTGAGCTGTGATAGCACCACTGTACTCCAGCCTGTGCAACAGAGAAACATCCGGTCTCAAAAAATAAAAAAGAAAAAGAAAAAGTTTCACAAAGGCTTCCAGGCAGAGGAAGGGACACTTAAGGGCCCAGGTGCGAATTTTTCCTAAACCCTCTCACTGACCCACCTCACAATCTGTCTTTCCGTTGTGATTTAAAGTCCAAATGGGAGGGCTGCATCTTCCACATAAATTTAGTGTCCTTTCCAGTACCTTGAAAGTGTATTAAAATATTAGTTAAAGACTGTTCAGGAGCACCCCCTCCCCAAGCCCGTATTTCCAATACCTCCTTCCCCGTACACAGGATCATAGGGTGAGGTGGTCGTGGGAATGATGGTCATGATGACAGTGGCAGTATTGACAGCCACCGGTTGTCACTGCATGCTTGCAGGTCAAAGTGACACACACTTTACATGTTTCTCAATCTGTACAGTTCTTGTACAAATTTCATCCATCATCATCCTCATTTTGCAGCTCAGCAAACAGAAGCCCGTGGGTGAGTCCCTTGTCGTAGAACAGTGAGATTCTCCACGGCCTTTCCATCTTTGTTTCCCCGAACCTTTTTGTCAAGTGAGTCAACGCTGCGGGGAGGATGCCTGTGCCAATCATAAACTGGGAAGCTGGAATTTTACATCTGAGATACACTGTTAGCTCACAAAACACATACACACTTTCTCAATTTATCAATGAAGATTTCTTTTGAGTCCTCCCATTAACACAGCACTCATGGTTGTGAGCTACAATACTGGGCTGCATGCTAACGGCTGAGGGCCTGGGGCCGCCACACACCGGCAGCTGCGCCTCTGTCCAGCCGCACAGCAGGTGCGCACCGCAGCCCGAAGCCCTGGGCTTCCTATCAGGAACCCCATGGGCGTCCGCTCCCTCACCTGAGCTTCACTAGTTCCTGCCTGGGTGCCGCAGGCTGTGTGTGGCCTGGGAGATCCCTTCGCTTCTGTCTGTGGATTCCAGTCTGCCTCCTGGCCAGAGGGCCATGACTCTCCCTGGCTTGCTTAAGCTTTGACCCAGAGCTCCCCGGACAGCCAGCTCCTGCGTGGCCCCACACCAGCTCTCCCGGGACCTTCTGTATCCTCTGTGAGCTCCTCCTGCCCAGGGACGCGTCTCCCTCTCCTCGCAGGGGCTTGCTGTCAGGATCTTCCAGAATTGTGTGTAGCTCAACATCAGGACCCCAAGTAATGGGCCACATCCCCCCCCCAGTTTTGGTCCAAACAATGGGCCATCTCGCCACCCTCAGGATTCCAAGCAATGGGCCACATTGCCACCTGTTTCTCCACGGATCTTTGTCTACTGTGGGCTTCTGAGCAAGGCTGGGTGGTGGGGACTTGCTTTTGTTACTTTAAGTTATAATATTCATTTATTTTATTTCTATAGATTTGGGGGCTACAGCTGCAGATTTCTTCCATGCATATATTGGATAGTGGTGGAGTCTGGGTGTAGTGCACCCACCGCTGGAATTGTGAGCAGAGCACCCAGCAGGGGATGTCTCAGTGCACCCACCACCGGAACTGTAAACAGGGCACCCAGCAGGTGATGTTTCAGCTCACGTCCCCACCTCTGCCCTCCTGCCTTATGGAGCCTCCAGCGTCTATTTTCCCACTCGGTGTATCCATGGGTACCCACTGTTTAGCTCCTACTTACGAGTCAGAACATGTGGAATTTGATACATGCTCTGAGTTATTTCTCTTAGGACAATGGTCTCCAGCTCTATCCATGTTGCTGTAAAAGACATGACTTCCTTCTTTTTCACGGCTGCATAGTATTCCACGGTGTATATGTACCACATTGTCTTTATTCAGTCCATTGCTGATGGACACTTAGGTTGATTCCATGCTCTGTTATTATGAGTAGTGCTGCAATAAACAAAGGGAGACAAGCATCTTTTTTATACGATGATTTCTTTCCTTTTGGGTAGACATCCAGTAGTGGGATTGCTGGATTGAATGGTAGTTCTATTTTTAGTTCTTTGCCAAATCTCCAAGCTGTTTTCAATAGAAGCTGTACTAATTTACATTCTCACCAAGAGCGTAGTAGCATTTCCTTTGCTCCGCAAGCTCGCCAACATCTGTTGTTCTTTGACTTTTTAATAACAGCCATTCTGACTGGTGTGAGACGGTGTCCCATTGTGGTTTTAATTTGCATTTCTCTGATGGTTAGTGATGATGGTTAAGCATTTTTTGATACGTTTCTTGGCCCCTCATATGTCTCTTTTTGAAAATGTCTGCTCATGTCCTATGCCAACTTTTTAATGAGGTTATTTTTTTCTGTAGAGTTGTTTGAGCTCCTTGTAGATTCTGGGTATTGACCCTGTGTCAGATGCAAAGTTTGCAAATATTTTTCCCATTCTGTAGGTTGTCTGTTCACTCTGTCAATTGGGAATTGCCTTAAAGATGATAAAAATCATAGTCACCTAAATATCTGCTTCATTATTACTATATAGACGTATCCCCCTCTCCCCAAAAACACCCAGAGGGCTTCCCTTGAAAGGCTTTATTTTCATTTCATTACTGTCATTTGCAAGATTTTAATGAAGGCTTACAACTCTTCAAAAGAAAGGCACCATCAGCATAATGTGTAATTATTCCATGCTCTGCGCCTATATAGTCATAATTCCTTAATACTGTGGTCGGTAGTTCTTGTGAACTTTCTTGAGTCTCGTGACTCCTGGGCAGGAGACTCACTTTCCCTTTAGCAACCACACACCGCCCCCCGCCGTGGACAGAGGACCACACACTGGACCCGCCGTGGAGAGAGGACCACACACTGGACCCGCCGTGGACAGAGGACCACACACTGGACCCGCCGTGGAGAGAAGTCGGTGACGACACCCCCCATTCCCTTTTGCCTAAGAAGACGCTGGGCACCAGTGACGGGAAATGGAATAACAGACTAAACCCTCTGGGCACCGGTAAATCCTGGCTTGCTCCCACTCTCCCTCCTGCTGCAAGACACCCTTGCTTTGCTCCTTCATCGACATTGCCGTCTTCCCCACTGTGAGATTCCACAGGCCTTCCTGGAGCGGCTTCTGGCCAGTTGTGCTCTGTGCCGTGGGCTCCTGGCCGGGTGACACCGACTCCCTCATCCTGTTCTGAGCAGCGCTCCCCTGGCCTCAGCCACTCAGCCAGTGGGTCCATCCTCGGCACCTCCCCAGCCCCTGCAGGGATCAGGGTCTGTCCTGGGGAGCAGCTCACCTGCAAGCCTCTGTCCTGATTCCTGATGGGGCCTCTCCAGGAGACTCCACTCAGCTCTAGGCACAGGGGGTTGCATGTAAATATTTGTTAAGTGACATTTCTCTCCCGGTACAGGACTTGATTCTCCTAGCTGCTGATGGTCATTCTAGTGTTATTAAATCATTTATAGAGCAGTAATGCTTGCAGGGAGGCCAAAAGGATCCCTCTTCATAGAAGATTCTCTTTATACTTGAGCCATTTTACTCCTAAACAAGATAGACTTGTTGCTGGTTTTTCCCCACAAGTAAATGGGATACAAGAAAAACAATCATGATATTCCAATTGGTGCCTATCACTGTTTTCCTTGTCTAAAAATGTCATTGCCATTGAGTACCACTTCAAACTATGTTATTGTCATTTTTAAATACAAGTTCTTAGAAGACAATAATCCCAAGGATATGTGCAACCCAGCAGTCCAGAAAATCCAGCCATCCAGCTCTTGCACCTGGCTGGTCACCAGCGTGAAGAAAGCCCCCTTCACTCTTTCTGTGAACAAGTCATGAAGGGGCATCCGTGAGACCCGGCTGCAAGTGGAAACAGACCACAAAGCCGTAGGCAGAGCAGCCTGTCCGTAAAGCACGCACCTGGAGCCTGTGGAAGGCACGAGCGAGGCCAGCGGGCCGTGGAACACAGCACGTTCACCTTCCTGGAAGTGAGCTCATTCTCCCCATGGGCTCCAACATGCGGACGTCCAGTGCTGCCAGGTCTAGGGCTGCTCTCCTCTCTGTGGATCCCCACAAGCCAACTCTGAAGTCCATTAGGACCAGCACCAAATGATTTTAAAATGGTTCACCTGGGAGAATTTTGTCTCTCGGCTGAATTGTAGAAATTGTGAAGACAGGCACCACGCAGAATACTTGTCTCTGGTCTCTCCGTGGTCCGTGCAGAGCAAGCCGTGCCTGTGTGGAGCTCCAGGGAAAACGCGTTGGACTGGGAGGACAGGGAAGAATCCCAGAGCCTGGCCTCCTGGTGACGGCTGAGCCTCGGCCCTCAGCCTCCGACCCTGACGACAGCCATGGTTCCGACCAGCAGATGCCCCTGCCGCGCCTGCCCTCCACACTATTTTTTCTGATACAAATCTGATTGTGTTGATCCTTCTGAACATTCTTAGCCAGTGCCCTGGGGTGAAGCCCAGCCTCCATACCGTGCCGTCTGATGCCACTGCCGGGGGCCCAGATGGTTTTTCTGGTCTCCCTGTTGCTCTGCTCTGAGACCCTCTCCTCTAGACACAGGAATTCCATGCAGGCAAGCTGTTCTTGAGTGCCTTTCTTGAATTTAAACATCACCTGTTCTCTCAAGGCAAAGTTTTTGTCTTTCTCTGTGCCTTGCAAATGTCTACTGATTTTCCAAAAGCCAGCTCAGAGATTATCCACCTGGAGGAACCTCAGCCATGTTATAAGTGCAACATTCCCAAGCCTCAGCTTCCGTGTGACATTCAGGTCATGCCCCAGATGCCACCTGGCTCCCTGCATTGTCTGTGCTGGGCGGGTGCGTCTAGGAATGAGTCCCCACAACTCCAAGCCCCTGAGAAAAGACGGCTTCCTGCATATCCTCACATCCTGCAGCGCAGCCCCGGTCCCCGGCAGAGACGGGGCAGGCGGCGGGTGCTCAGTGCGTGTGTGCTGGATGCGTGGATGGCTACCCCACCACAGGCGTGCCACACGTCTTCAAGCCTTGCTCTGCCCCGATACAATGAAGGGATGGGAGGAAGGGAGCCCTGATTGTGCAATTCTGCAGGTCTCCACTTACTGGACCTGATATCATGCCAAGGGCTGAAAAACTGGAGGCTCTTTAAGAGTCCTCCAGCACAGGCTCTTGACCTTGCTCCAGCAGCCTAAGTTGCTTTAAACGTTAATTCTGAAAAACAGCCCCCTGCTTAGCCAGGAAAACGAGGAGAGGGCGTTTCTCGCAGCGCTAAGCCCACTGTGAAGGGTCTGTCTGAGGCCCTGTGCTGGTGCCAGGGTGTCTGCTCAGCCCACTCAGAGAGTTTGGGCCACTTGATGGCGAATTAGCAACATCCACTCATGGCAAACACCCTCGCCAAAATCCTTTCCAACAGACTGGGTGGAAAGGCTCTGCTCTTGGAGACTTGAGGTGAAAATGGCCCCACCACGGAAGACGTGAGGAGAAAAATGAAAAGAGAAACCCGTGGCTACGTAGACAGGAGGCACGCTACCTCGCCTTGGGAGGCAGTCACGCATATGTGGTTTGTTGTTGTTGTTGTTGTTTTGTTTGTTTTTTGATTTTTTCTTTTGAGATGGAGTCTCGCTCTATCCCGCAGGCTGTAGCGCAAGTGACGTGATCTCAGGTCACTGCAACCTCTGCCTCCTGGATTTTAAGCAAGTTTCTCAGCCTCAGCCTCCCACGTAGCTGGGATTACAGGCGCCCGCAGCCTCACCTGGCTAATTTTTGTATTTTCAGTAGAGACAGATTTCACTGTTGGCCAGGCTGGTCCTGAATTCCTGACCTCATGATCCACCAGCCTCAGTCTCCCAAAGTGCTGGGATTACCAGCGTGAGCCACTGCACCCGGACTCACAGGTGTGTTTTTAAGTCAATGCATCAGGAGGACCAGCCGCAGCTGACTGGATGGCTGTCACACGTCCTGCGGCTCTCCGAGTCCCATGAGATGGGCCAGGCGTAAGATGTCATGTGGAGGTACTTCACATATCGTCAAATTCTACACTCAAGGGCTCGTTCTTATGAAATCCCCCCAAACCATTCCACCAAGCACTGTATTAGGAAAAAGGAGAGAGAAGGGTAAAAGTCAAATAAACTTAGAAAAAGTTGCCCATCATCAACCTTGTACATACAGTCACGTTTGCCGTAATATTGTTGAGGAGCCTCAGTTATAAACAAAAACATAAACCAAATAGTAAATTAATTAATTCAAAGAAGGCTTTTCTAAACTCTTGAAACTACAGAACTTTCTGCTTCTTTAAGCCCTCACTTATTACTACTTCACAGAAATGGTGTACGATGGAACATGCTTGAGAAATTTAAATTTTAAAAAATTGTCATTTCTTGTATTTCTAATTACCAGTTACCTAAAGGATGTTTAATATCAGTTAAATCAACTCAAGAGTACTGAGTACTCATGGTCCTCTGACGCTGTTGAACCAGAGAGGAGACCTATGGAGCGTGGCTTGGGCGAGGGGAGCTGGGTGACAGATGGGACCATGTGGCATGGAGGAGCTGGGCTTCATTTATACTTGCGAGGGCATCTGAGCTTATTATTGTCATCAAAAGGGTTTTATCCCTTCCTGGGTGTCCGGTGCCTCAGCATCTTCTTCCAAACCTTCCTAAACAAGATCTCGAAATCTCTGTAAAGCGATCCCACACTGACAGGAGAATCCGGGGAAAACCAGGGGTCTAAAAAGCCCACATACCAGGGTCAGCCATAGAGCAGGACCCCCTGCCCAGGAGAGCCCGAGAGCTGCTGTCCCCAGGCTGGTTGGTGAGGTAAAGGAAGCCGGCCGGAGGAACTCGATCTTGTGTTTTCCAAGATGAACTGGCGAGCAGATTTTCTTTCATTATAATAATTTATCACTTACAAGATACCAGCGCTACACAGAGATTGCTGAATAATAGATGAAATTGTGCTGAACCAAGTCCCTGCCCTAAGGAGTTTTCCATGTCGAGGCATAAGTGGAATCATGTCGGACAAGCATAACACAATCTGCCGCCTCGTCCAACAAGACGGGGGGTGGGGGGAGGTCCTGGTGAGTGTGTGTGTGTGTGTGTGTGTGTGTGTGTGTGTGTGTGTGCGCCTGCCTCTGTGTGTGAGAGACATTCAGAGGTAGGAAAACGGGAGATCCGTTTAATGTGGAGGGAAGAGGCACCCAGGGAGCACTTTCTCAATTGCACAGACACTGAAGACAGGGAGCAGCCCCCCAGCCCCGAAAGGGCACAGAATGAACTCAGGGGCTCCCACGAATACCCCTGCCCCCAAATGCAGCCCCACTGTCTCAATGCCTTTGGGTCCAAGCATTCGCCAGTAATGCAGCTGTAGACCCTCAGCAGCCAACCCTTTAACCGTGCTTAGTGGGAATGAGCTGTCGGTGGGGGGGATAAAGGGGCATTTTTGAGAGGGAGGAAAGAAGGAAGGGGATGGCATGCCCTCACAGAGCCTCCGAGCGGTCCTGCAGTGTGGCCGAGGCAGGGACAGCAGCAGCCCTTCCTCTGGTGCTGCCTCGGGATTCAGGGCGGCTTCTCCCACCCACACCCATCAAACTCAGGTGGAGTCCATGACCCAGGGACCAGGCTCCCTCCGAGGCCCCAGCCCAGGCAAGGTTGAGGAATCCTCTTCTGAGGAACCACACAGGATGAATTAAAAAGGCTTCAGACACAGATTCTTAGAACAGCCTCACTGAGGTCTAATTGACACATAGAAATTGCACCTGTTTATGGAGCGCCGCGTGGCATTTAGATGCACGCGTACATTGTGAAATGATTTCCACAGTTGCACTCAGTAGCACACCTGTGGCCTTGCGTGGTCAGTTCCCCTTTTACTGAGTAGCCTGAGCACCCTGGAGCCTCTCTCATCACAGCTCCTGCAGCAGACGACACACGGTTACTGACTGCGGTTCCCACGCCGAGCATCGGGTCTCCAGAACGCACTCCTCCCACCCCTGAAACCATCCACCTCACACCAGCAACCCCCTGCGCCACTCCTCCGGCCCCTGGCAACCACCCTTCTGCTGGTTCTATGAGTTTGACTATGCTACCAACTTCTACAATCTCTTTATATAAAACGACTGCTGCAAACCTCCAAGCCTGACCAAAGCACATGGTTTTTCAGGTCAGCACCGTAGAGCCTCTCGTTTAACGGCCAGAGGGGAACCAACAATGACAGACACAGGTGCTGCCTCCACGAGGAACCAGGTTCAGAGAAAACGCGTCTGGGCGGCGGGGGGGGGACTGCCGCCTTATTTTTATGTGTTTTCCACTTTTTATTTAACCATGCGGATATATTATTCATAAAAACGAAATTTAGAATAAAAATCACCAAGAACCCATTCACATTAGAAGGAGCCACGTTATGGAATGAACTTTGTTGTATGGAGCTGTTATCTTGAGCCTGTTTCTCCCGTGCTTAATTAAAACCTGAATTCCTGGTATTAATAGCCGATCCCAGTCTGGCCAAGCAATCTGAGGCTCCTAATGGGCTGGGTGCCAAAACCAAAATGTGAAAATGAGCACAGTTGGAAGTCACCAAGGCCACTATCCTGTGCAGGCTCAGAGCCAGTAAGCCTCGAGACGATACCACAGGGGTGCCCAAGACATGGAGGTGCTGGGAGTAACCGTGGAGGCGATGCTGCCGCCAAGCCAGGCCAACCTCGTGCAACCCGCCGGGGCCTGGACACTCTCTCAGGCCCATTCCCCAAATCTAGCAAGGCCAGCCCACAGCTCACAGCCTGGCTCCCAGAGGAGCACCTGCTGAAGCCA
The DNA here is from genome assembly GCF_043159975.1 of Macaca nemestrina. NCBI lineage: Eukaryota > Metazoa > Chordata > Mammalia > Primates > Cercopithecidae > Macaca > Macaca nemestrina. Next base: position 142,699,427 of record NC_092133.1, read on the forward strand.
GAAGGACCATTTACAAACCACCTGACAGTTTGGGAGGCTGAGGCGGGTGCATCACCTGAGGTCAGGAGTTTGAGACCAGCCTGGCCAACATGGTGAAACCCTGTCTCTACTACAAACACAAAATTAGCCAAGTGTGGCGGCAGGCACCTGTAATCCCACCTACTCAGGAGGCTGAGACAGGAGAATTGCTTGAACTCAGGAAGCAGAGGTTGTGGTGAGCGGAGATCGTGCCATTGCACTCCAGACTGGGCAACAGAGCAAGACTCCATCTCATAAATAAAAAATAAAAATAAAAACCTCCTAAAACATGGGATGGGGGACAAGCAGCCAAGGACAGAAGCCAGCAGGCTTCTAACTCAGGGGTGGCCATGGACAAGTGTAGACCAAAGAGGCGGGACCCTTGGTTCTGATGGAGCTGGATGCCTGAAGCATGGACACCCGGACCATGGACACCCCGACCGTGGATGCTCCGACCGTGGACGTCCCGACCGTGGACGCCCTGACCATGGATGCCCTGACCGTGGACACCCCAACCGTGGACGCCCTGACCGTGGACGCCCCGACCATGGCGAAGTCTGCACCTTTCCACCATATGTTCTCCCCTGGAGGCTGGTGGTCTGGCTGAAGATGGGTAGGTTCCTGTATGGAAGTATCAGTCCTAAAAATGCCCACCATTCTTTTGCCACAAATGTGGCAGAATTCAGAACCAGGGGGCTTTCAGATATGAAAGAAAGGAATTCAGTGCACATCAAACAATAAACAGTGGACTCATGGAGCCATGCCGGTAACTTGTGCATGAGAACACAGGAATATTCAGAGGAAGAGGGATACACAAGGAAGACAAACAGCCTTGGGTCGCTTCGGGTTATGTCTCCCAGCCACAGGGTTTTGGATTTGGGAACATTTTAAAATGTGGATGAGGGTGCTGGGCCATGGTTCTGGGCTGGTGGGGCCTGATCAGAACAAAGCCAGCCAGGCCTCAAGTCGACTCCTCCAAGGCGTCGGAAGCCACGCTGCCTCCGTCAGGAGCTGTGTCTTGGTCTGTATCGATCTTGTCATCTGCGAAGCACTCCACATCTTTTTCTCATGAATTCGTGTCAAAGCAGATCCCGCACCCCATTGCCTCCGTAGCTGAGTGTGAACCCCGAGGCAGGCGCTGGCGTCCATCCAGGACCGAGCTGTCTTCCCATCTTTGTTCCCTGATTTATGCTGTCGAACCCACATTCTCCTCCTTAGGCCAGGATTCCGAGCGCAGTATCAGGCATAGAAAGGTTTTCCCTGCCTTCATCCAGGCGATGTTCCCACCACAGAGGGGTGACTCTTGGTGCCGTTCTTCTGTTTGATTGTTCACCAGCAAATCCTCCCAACAGCAGCACCGTCTGGCCGACCTACCTCTGTCCACCAAGGAGGAATCTGTTTAAGACGGTCTGCACATTAAATTCCCATCATTTGGCCTATCAGGTTCCTTATATTAGTTGCTGATGCTCCAACAACCCAAGGAAAGGCTTTGTTGACCATCAAATCCAGGTTTATTGGACCCGCTGCAGATAAAAAACCACCTTGACGTAGCATCTGGGGTATCTCAAAATGGGAATAAAGGAAGATAAGTTCAGGGTTTCAGGCCTGGGCTGGGCGGCTTTAAGGTGGATCTTTCAGGGCAGCAACTGAAGGGATTGGGGAGAGGGTGTGACCTGTGAGCTTAGAACTGCTTGTCCTGCAAGGTGGGTCTTGAAGTGAGCCTTGAGCCAGGGTGGCCTCGGTGTGTAGCCTGTAATTGGGTCAAACAAAGATTTACTGGAGCCAGGTCATTTTTCCCCTTGTCACAGTATTGTTGTATTAGTCCATTTTCAGCTGCCGATAAAGACACACCCGAGACTGGGTAATTCATAAAGAAAAAGATGCTTAATGGACTCACAGTTCCATGAGGCTGGGGAGGCCTCACAATCATGGCAGCAGGTGAAAGGCACATCTTACATGGCGGCAGTCAAGAGAGAATGAGGGCCAAGAGAAAGGGGAAGCCCTTTATAAAACCATTAGATCTCATATGACTTACTCAACTACCACGAGAATAGTATGGCGGAAACAGCCCCCTTGATTCAATTATCTCCCACCAGGTCCCTCCCACAACAGGTGGGAATTATGGGAGGTACAATTCAAGATGAGATTTGGGTGGGGACACAGCCAAACCCTATCAATTGTTTAGCACAGGGAGAAATAAAATGCTTGGTTTCAAATTGTTCAGCTGAGGCACAAGAAAGAGATCAGTATTATTTCTCATGGGAACCCGTGATATCTCCCCACACTTACCTATATAGCTTTGTAAGTGCTCAGGAAACAACAACAACAACAACCAAATCAAAACAACAAATAGACCAAATGCATAACCATATTCACACAGAACCATCTCCTTCTGTCTGAAACCGAACCTATGCAACGATCACACACCCTGCTGAAGCAGTGGTTTTCACACATTTTTTCATTTTTCAAGGGAAACAAGAAAGTACTATATTTAAAACAAAGCTGAGTTCTTCTGTCTGGATGAGGTCTGGAGCCTCAGCAGCTCCTCTCTGCTGGAGGGACCCCGGAGGGTCTCTAAGGGGCCCCCAGACTCCCAGAACCAAATTACATCCCTGGAGCCTTCATGTCAGAAATCATTGGTTTTTTTTTGAGGTCAAAATCATTGTTTAGGGACAAATCAATTTTACTGTCAAGCTATGTGTACACGAGAAAGGAGATAAGCACCTTTGGTAAAGGAAATGAGCATACAAGCAGTTATAATAATTTTAGCCATAAATGGAAAAAAAATCTCTTGAATGCCGGAAGACAGAAAATTTGCAATTCCCCAGTGTAATCGAGTATACTTTTATAGACTTCATTTTTGTTTTGGAAATAAATTCTTGCACAATGGAGATATCCTGGTTAATTTAAGTTATAATTAAAAACAACCCTAACTTATATATTGATTTCATTACATTGTATTTCATTTCTGTTTATTGTTTCATATTTTAACGAGTTAATGAAGGAGCCTTTTTATTTATTTCTTTATGCTACTTACAAACCCAAACTATGTCCTGAATAGAAATCACACTTGTGCAACACATTTTTTTCTTCCCAACTACAGTAATGAGAATGTTGTTCCATTGGCATTAAATAATCACAGAGAAGCCAGGAATCCATTCTTTGTGTAGGAGGGAGTCAGTTTTTCTGGTTTTCTGGGCAAAGCATCTTGAGATTTACTTGAAAGAAAAAGGTGTTGACGAAGTTCTAACCATCACCTGACCGAGGAAGGTGAGCACATCCCCTCGGGGCAGAGGTGCAGGTAATCCCTTAGGAACGTGAGATCCTGACCTTGGTACCATGTTGAAACACCAGCCTGCGTGGATCTTCCCACACGAAAGGCTTCACTCTGGTCTTGAAATGAAATCAAATGCATCAGAAAATGTGGGCTGAGCCGTTCCCGACTGTCCCACCAGCTGCTCTCCGGTGTCTCATCTTCTGGATTTGGTGGCTTTCAGATCAAGCACCCGGGATCCTTCAGCCAATGCCCTTTGCTGCCTCACACTTCTTGTAGTTGCTGCAGGAGTAGAAAGCCAAAGACTAGGGGGGTGCGGGGGGCAGAGGAACTGGGTTGGACTTTTTGTGACTGTTTGTTGTTAATGGACTTTAATAATTTGGGGGTTGTGAACAGAAAATACCTGAGACAGATCTCAATCAATTTAGAAAGTTGACTTTGCCAAGGTTAAGGATGCACCCATGACACAGCCTCAGGAGGTCCTGATGACAGGTGCCCAAGGTGGTCAGGTCACAGTTTGGTTTTTTGTTTCTTTTGTTTTGTTCTGTTTTGTTTGTTTGTTTGTTTGTTTGAGATGGAGTCTCGCTCTGTCACCCAGGCTGGAGTGCAGTGGAGGGAGCTCGGCTCACTGCAAGCTCCGCCTCCCGGGTTTATGCCATTCTCCTGCCTCAGCCTCCCGAGTAGCTGGGACTACAGGCGCCTGCGACCATGCCCAGCTAATTTCTTTCTTTTTTTTTTTTTTTTGTATTTTTAGTAGAGACGAGGTTTCACCATGTTGGCCAGGATGGTCTCGATCTCCTGACCTCGGTCTGCCCGCCTCGACCTCCAAAAGTGCTGAGCCACTTACAGGCGTGAGCCACCTCGCCTGGCCACAGTTTGGTTTTATAGATTTCAGAGAGACATGAGACCTCAATCCATATCAATCTGTGTAAAACGTACATCGGTTAGTCTAGAAAGGTAGGACAACTGAGGTCAGCAGCGGCTTCCAGGTCACAGGTAGCTTTTCACCGGATACACAATTCCCATGTGAGAGGAGGGCAGAGGAGGAATAGTCGGGTATGCCTCGGTCTGGCTCGGTGACTCTGCGTTGTGACATAAACAATAAGGCAGAGGAAGCAATTAGATATACGTTGTCTCAGGTGCACGGGGGATGACTTTGTCCTTTGTCCACAGGGAATTTTCTTGTGGGCAAATCACGAGGGAAGCGTGTAACTTTTTATCTTCGTAGCGATCTTATTTAGGAACGAGATGGAAAACAGGTTGTCTGATGCAGCTCCCAACTTGACTTTTCCCTTCGGCTTAGCGATTTTGGGGTCCTGAGATTTATTTTCCTTTCATGGGGCTCACAGCGTAATTGAGTGGTGAGTAGAGTCTCCCCATGCCCCCCATGCCCCCCAGCCCCAACACAGGCACAGCCTCCCCCACTGTCCGCACTGCCCAGCAAAGGGGGCTTTTGTTACAGTCAATGAACCTACATTGACAATCATCACCACCCACCCAGAGCTCACAGTTTACATTAGGGTTCGCTACAGCACAATGTATTATACATTCTGTGGGTGTAGACAAATGTGCAATGGCGTGTATCCACCATTACAGTATACAATACCATACAGGGTGTTTTTTCTGTCCTAAATCCCCCGTGCTGCACCTGTTTACCTCCCCCTCCTCCAACCCCTGGGAACCCCTGAGCTTTTCACTGTCTGCAAAGTTTCACCTTTTACAGAATGTCCTAGAGATGGGCTCCTACAGGATGTAGGATTTTCAGATGGTCTTTCTTCTTTCAGTTAGCAACGTGCACTTACATTTCCCCCGTGTCTTTCTGTGGCTTCGTAGCTCATTTCTTTCAAGCACTGAATAACTGGCTAATACGCCATGATCTGGATGAACCACAGACGAAGTATCCATTCACCCACTGAAGGGCCTGTTGGTTGCTCCTAGTTTTGGCAGTTATGGATAAAGCTCCCACAAGCATCCAAGTGCAGGTTTTTGCATGGACATAAGTTTTAAACTCCTTTGAGTAAATGCCAAGAAGCTCGATTGTTGGATCATCCGACCATAGAATGTTTCCTTTTGTTAGAAACCGTGGAACCATCATCCGTCATCCACAGAGGCTGTACTATTTTGCGTTCCCACCAGCAACGATGGGAGTTCCTGCTGCTCCACACCCTCACCAGCATGCGGGGTGTCAGTGTTCCGGATTTTGGCCATGCTGTTAGGGGTGTAGCGGCATCTCATTGGTGTTTTTATTTGCATTCTCTAGTGACATATGATACGGGCCTCTTTGCTTAGGTTCCTTTGCCGTCTGTATGTCTTCTTTGCTGTGGTATCAGTTAAGGTCTCAGGTGCATTTTTTAACTGGGCTGTTTGTTTTTCTATTGTTGAGTTTCAAGGATCCTTTATATGTTTTCTCCTAATCTATGGTATGCTTCCTCATTTTCTTGATGTTGGCTTCTATCGTGCACAGGTTTTTAAATTAAGTCCCATTTGTTGATTTTGTTTTTATGGATTGTTTCTTTGGTGTCGTATCTAAAAAGTCATCACCATACCTAAGGTCATCTACATTTTCTCCTATGTCATCTTGTAGGAGTTTTATAGTCTTGCCTTTTACATTTAGGTCTGTGATTCATTTTGAGTTAATTTTTACAAAAGCTGTTAGATTAGTGTCTGGATTCATCTTTTGGCTTGCAGATGTCTAATTATCTTTGCTGCTTTATCAAAGATCAACCCTTAACCCTGACCCTGTATTTGTGTGGCTCTACTTCTGGGTTCTCTATTCTGTTCCACTGATCTATCTGTCCATTCTTTCACCAGTCTGTGCTTCTCCTTCAGCATTGTGTTGGCTACTCCGGGCCTTTTGCTTCTCCGTATCAACTTTAGAATGAGTTTGGT